>NC_090269.1:2486000-2796125 GCF_040414725.1 Anabrus simplex
TGGCTTCAAATGGATCTCCTCTCCCATTCTTATAGCACTAAACATGCCTTCAAATGGATCTCCTCTTCCATTCTTATAGCACTAAACATGGCTTCAAATGGATCTCCTCTTCCATTCTTATAGCACTAAACATGGCTTCAAATGGATCTCCTCTCCCATTCTTATAGCACTAAACATGGCTTCAAATGGATCTCCTCTCCCATTCTTATAGCACTAAACATGGCTTCAAATGGATCTCCTCTCCCATTCTTATAGCACTAAACATGGCTTCAAATGGATCTCCTCTCCCATTCTTATAGCACTAAACATGGCTTCAAATGGATCTCCTCTCCCATTCTTATAGCACTAAACATGCCTTCAAATGGATCTCCTCTTCCATTCTTATAGCACTAAACATGGCTTCAAATGGATCTCCTCTCCCATTCTTATAGCACTAAACATGGCTTCAAATGGATCTCCTCTTCCATTCTTATAGCACTAAACATGGCTTCAAATGGATCTCCTCTTCCATTCTTGTAGCCTTAGACATGCCTTCAAATGGATCTCCTCTCCCATTCTTATAGCACTAAACATGGCTTCAAATGGATCTCCTCTCCCATTCTTATAGCACTAAACATGGCTTCAAATGGATCTCCTCTCCCATTCTTATAGCACTAAACATGGCTTCAAATGGATCTCCTCTCCCATTCTTATAGCACTAAACGTGGCTTCAAATGGATCTCCTCTCCCATTCTTATAGCACTAAACATGCCTTCAAATGGATCTCCTCTTCCATTCTTATAGCACTAAACATGGCTTCAAATGGATCTCCTCTTCCATTCTTATAGCACTAAACATGCCTTCAAATGGATCTCCTCTCCCATTCTTATAGCACTAAACATGGCTTCAAATGGATCTCCTCTTCCATTCTTATAGCACTAAACATGGCTTCAAATGGATCTCCTCTTCCATTCTTATAGCACTGAACATGGCTTCAAATGGATCTCCTCTCCCATTCTTATAGCACTAAACATGGCTTCAAATGGATCTCCTCTCCCATTCTTATAGCACTAAACATGGCTTCAAATGGATCTCTTCTCCCATTCTTATAGCACTAAACATGGCTTCAAATGGATCTCCTCTCCCATTCTTATAGCACTAAACATGGCTTCAAATGGATCTCCTCTCCCATTCTTATAGCACTAAACATGGCTTCAAATGGATCTCCTCTCCCATTCTTATAGCACTAAACATGCCTTCAAATGGATCTCCTCTTCCATTCTTATAGCACTAAACATGGCTTCAAATGGATCTCCTCTCCCATTCTTATAGCACTAAACATGGCTTCAAATGGATCTCCTCTTCCATTCTTATAGCACTAAACATGGCTTCAAATGGATCTCCTCTCCCATTCTTATAGCACTAAACATGCCTTCAAATGGATCTCCTCTTCCATTCTTATAGCACTAAATATGGCTTCAAATGGATCTCCTCTTCCATTCTTATAGCACTAAACATGGCTTCAAATGGATCTCCTCTCCCATTCTTATAGCACTATACATGGCTTCAAATGGATCTCCTCTCCCATTCTTATAGCACTAAACATGGCTTCAAATGGATCTCCTCTCCCATTCTTATAGCACTAAACATGGCTTCAAATGGATCTCCTCTCCCATTCTTATAGCACTAAACATGGCTTCAAATGGATCTCCTCTCCCATTCTTATAGCACTAAACATGCCTTCAAATGGATCTCCTCTTCCATTCTTATAGCACTAAACATGGCTTCAAATGGATCTCCTCTCCCATTCTTATAGCACTAAACATGGCTTCAAATGGATCTCCTCTTCCATTCTTATAGCACTAAACATGGCTTCAAATGGATCTCCTCTTCCATTCTTATAGCACTAAACATGGCTTCAAATGGATCTCCTCTTCCATTCTTATAGCACTAAACATGGCTTCAAATTGATCTCCTCTTCCATTCTTATAGCACAAAACATGGCTTCAAATGGATCTCCTCTTCCATTCTTATAGCACTAAACATGGCTTCAAATGGATCTCCTCTTCCATTCTTATAGCACTAAACATGGCTTCAAATGGATCTCCTCTTCCATTCTTATAGCACTAAACATGGCTTCAAATGGATCTCCTCTTCCATTCTTGTAGCCTTAAACATGCCTTCAAATGGATCTCCCTGTCCATTCAGGAGTCTGCCTCATGCACTGGCTATGTTGCTGAAGGGCATTTCAAAATTTTCAGTCAACTCAACTAATGAAGTAATTTATTTCCTAAGGTTGGTAGTAGAATTTCAAGATCACGCACTAGTGTTTTCCCTCTCTCATTCCCAAATGCTTCAAATTATGTATCCATATTCCGTATGCGTCTTAGCGGACAAAGTAGTCAAAGCTATGGCAGATAGATCATTCATAGAAGTTTTCCATACCCACCTCTTGACAAATTTCATTCCGGTTACAGCAATGCCATTGTTGATACAAAAGTTTTATTTCAGAGTACAGCGATTGGATGAGAATCTTGCAGACTTCACCAGGATGCTCGTACTCCAGGTAGTGCAAACTCTCCGCCCTACGGGTCTTACCTATGTTTTGCGTCTCGTCCTGAAACCTTTTCAGAGTTAGAGGCTATGGCTGTATCAGCCGAAGGAGTTAGGTATGCCGATACCATACCCTCCGTCTTCTAATAGGTCTCGGCCTCCATCTCGCCGAACTTTCACCACCCGCAAATGCTATACAGTACTTGTGGTTCAACGGAACGTCTTCGAAATAAGTGCCCATTGATAAAATCGAGTGGGACAAAGAATGGAGCAGGGTCATCTCAAGGTTGTTTTAAAGGTGGCTCGTTTTCTCACCTCGTCAGGTATTGCACTAATGTCAATAGCACCCCTCCTGCTAACGTCTGGTGCAACCTGAGCGAACTCTGATAATAGAAAGTGACTAGTGTCATCGGCTGAGTCGACATGTCCTACTTCCCGAGGCTCAGCCCCTGTTGAACCCAGTAGAAACACTAGTAAGGGTAAAGTTGCTTCTAATTTATCGTTTGAAGGCCATAAATACTGCCCCAGAATTGCGGCAGAGACCCCTGCATTTGTGCCATTTCTTAAAATTGAAGTGAATAATGAACCCGTCACTGCTCTATTAGACTCAGGGAGTGTGATTTCCATTATTTCGGCTGAATGGTATTCTAAATTAAAAACCGTTTGTAAGTTTCAGGACTACAGTTATCATTCTGTTAAATGTGTTTCGGTTAACTCTTCTCCATTAGAAATTTTAGGTGTAAGTTTTGTTAAAATTCGTGTTTCGAAGTTTACCTTGAAGGTGAAAGTTATTTTTTGCTGAACACTTGTCTTGCCCTGTAATATTGGGAGCTGATTTCATGTCTTATACTGGTCTGGTGCTCGATATTCAGAGCAAGTCGTGCACGATCAAATTTGCTCGTAACCATAACATTCTTCTTTTAAAGTGTAATTCTGAGTCATGTTCATCTATTTCGCCTACCCAGGATGTGATGTTGTTAGATCTTAGACATCTACCTGAGGAACAGGCTGAAAGTATTTGTAAGTTGTGTCAGTCCTTTCCTAATGTATTTTCTGATACTCTTGGTGTTACTGACCTTATAGAATACAAGATTGAGGTTGCGGATTCGATTCCAGTCAGGTTTCCTCCTTATAGACTGTTCCTACCAAAAATGAAGGTTCTTATGGAAATCATCGATCAGATGCTAAAGGATGGTATTATTCGCCCATTTTTCTGGTGCCGAAACCCCAAGGTGGCTTCAGGCCTGTCATTGACTATAGGGCGTTAAATCGGAAAGTGGTGTTACAATCTGTGCCTCTTCCTGATCTTCACTCTTGTCTTTCATGGTTTCGGAAAGTCAAATTCTTTAACATCCTTGAACTTAATCAGGCGTACAACCAGATAATTCTAGCTGAAGAATCGAAACATCTAACTGCTTTTTCCACTGACTGGAACTTGTATGAGTACAACCGCGTGCCTTTCGGGCTCTCCACGGGGCAGCTGTTCTCACTAGATTGCTAGATAGTGTCTTCTCGGACATCAAATTTGAATACCTGTATCACTACGTCGATGATGTGGTTGTATTTTCAGGGACACTTGAAGAACACCGAGATCATCTAAAGGAAGTACGTAATCGCCTTCTAAAGGCTGGGTTGACTGTAAAATTATCTAAGGTAGCTTTTGCTAAACCTTCCATGTCGTTCTTAGGGCATATTGTGTCGCCCGATGGTGTTTCCATCGGTCATTCCACAACACGGCTATCCGTGATTTCAAGCTTCCTAAGGATATCAAAGGCATTGCCAGGTTTATGGGTATGGTGAATTTCTTCAGCAAATTTATTCCTAACTTCGCTAACAGAGCGGCACCCTGGAACTTACTCCGTAGGAAAGGCGTCAAATTTGAATGGGGGCCTTCTCAGCAAGCCGCTTTCGAAGATCTGAAATTAGCTCTTTGTAACGCCCCTGTATTAGCAATGCTGGATTTTATGAGGAAATTCATTGTCCAAACCGACGCCTCGTCCTCGGCGGTTTTCCGCTGTCCTTCTGCGGGAAGCGGAACTCGGAAGGCGACCTATTGCCTATGCTTCTAGGATATTATCGGCTCAAGAGGCCAAATATTCCATCTATGAACTTTAGGGTTTGACAGTATTCTTTGCTTTATAGAAGTTTCGTCTTTATCTGGAACATGTCAAATTTGACCTAGAAACAAATAATCAAGCCTTAAGTTGTGTATTAGCTAGGTCCCGTCGTACTCGTCGTATAGCCCGCTGGCTCATCCGTATTTCTGCCTTCTAATTTAATGTGAGGCATAGTCGATGATCTGAAACTGTAGTTGCGGATGGACTAAGCCGCATGTTTTCTCCTGAAGTGAAGACCGCCGAAGAGAAAGATAGTTCTTCGCTTTCCACGCCCATACCTACGGGCATTAATGCCATTCTAACTGATGCCAATAT
Source organism: Anabrus simplex (assembly GCF_040414725.1). Taxonomy (NCBI): domain Eukaryota; kingdom Metazoa; phylum Arthropoda; class Insecta; order Orthoptera; family Tettigoniidae; genus Anabrus; species Anabrus simplex. The sequence continues at coordinate 2,490,965 of NC_090269.1, forward strand.
GTTATTTAGGGATATTGAAAAATATCAACGTGAAGATCCAGTGCTGGCTCCTATTATGGAAACCCTTCCTTCTGTGGAACATGTCGTCCCTCATATGTTGAGAAACGGGGTTTTCTGTTGCCCTTCGAGGCAAGATAAAAAGGTGAAAGTAGTGGTTCTAGCTGTGCTTGTGCCGAAGATCTTCAAGTACTATCATGAGACCCCATTAGGGGGGCATTTAGGCATCCTTAAAACTCGGGCAAAGATCCGAGAACTGTTTATTTCGAAAGGTATGGACGGTGAAATTAGAGAAATGGTAAAAGCTTGTAAATCTTGCTTGCTTAATAAAGCCACCTTGTCCACTAAGCTAGGTCTATTGTCATCTCATCAAGCGCTTCGCCCCATGGAACGTCTATATATTGAAACGGGAATGCCTTATGAGCATTCGCCGTTCATGCATTTGTTGAGGAGAACGCACTAAAACCCGACTGTGTGGATTTAAAACGAGCGCCGAGCGCGCAGACATCATGGGTGACAGCGTGCAAGTGATCGCTCGCGGCAGAGCACCAGCCAAGGCCAAATGACGTCACGACCGAATGCTCCATTCGCATCTATGTCATTTTATCACGAACGGTATGTCCTACCGTAACTTGAAGAACGTCACCTTGTAGGCCTGGATAACAAATACTACTGCCCACAATTTCATGAAAATCGGCGGAAGGATGGCCGAATTATAAAATTTTAAATAGGCTCATATATACAGTCTGGCCGTCCGACAAAAGGTGATATAAGGAGCTCGCCAGCCCCGTCGTAGACAGTGTGTGATTTCATCGTGTACAGCTGCCACGCCGTGCGGGCCAGCTATCGTGATACAGACTACTCTTTCCGGCTAAGGACAGGTGATAGAAAATACGCGATGCAAATTTCGAACATATTCTCATCGGACTCTAAATTCGCGTGCAAGCAGGAAACTTGTTCATTTGTTATGTCAATCTGTCGAGCTGATAAACATTATTTTCGTCTTGTGAATTTCATATTGCAGAGACTATACAGTAATCGCCGTCTCGTAGATATTTTTGAAACTGTGCTGTTATAAGAGTGTGAAGGACTTAGTGCGCAAATGCTGTGCCTTAGCGAAACATTGTTTCCTTTTCGAGAGACTGTGTTAAGTTATTTCGTGAAAACTGTGCCCTAGTGAAAGTACATTTCTTTTCAAAGGAAAGGACAGTGCCAGTGTTTCTTTCACTGTGCTGACACTTCTCTTCATAAGACTGTGCCAAACTTTCTTTTCAAAGACTGTGTCAATTCACTCGTGAAAGACTGTGCTAACATTTCTTTTCATAAGACTGTGCCAACCTTTCTTTTTAAAGATTGTGTTAATTCACTTCGTGAAAACTGCGCTAGCATTTTCTTTTCATAAGACTGTGCTGACATTTCTTTACAAATACTGTGTCTTCATTTCTTTTCAAAGGACTGTGTTAACTCACTTCGTGAAAAACTGTGTCTACATTGTGTTAAACTATTCTATTGAAATTCTGTGCGAACTTCTTACATTTCTCTACTCCCTTCATGGGACCTTAGTGGAATACAAAGCTAATCCACGCTGCACTACCACCAGACGACCGACCCCAGGTTCGAGTCTCCTTTAACATCGAGGGTCGACAACCGCCGTGGGACGACGTGGTACCTTGGTGGGAAGTGAGGAGTTCAGCGACGTAGGACGACGCTGACGCCGAGGGACGACGCTTCTCCACATCATTCAGGACACTCTAACTATTCATCTGTAAAAGTTATATAATTTCTATGTTTTCTTGAATAAATTGCAAGTTCCACTTTAAAATGAACTTATTGCACTTCCCTTCCCTCTTATACTCCGTGAGCATTGACCGTACACGCCCTGGCGTCTATCTATGCTCTCCACTATGTTAAAGTACGGGCGTTCCTGTTTCAGAGAGAAGGTAGTGTAAAGAAAGTGGCACCCATGCCGTTGGGGCCCGATTAAGGAGAATACAAAGTGACAATACTTAACTCTAATGAGAACAGTGTTATTTTTACTTTCAATCTGAATACTATACACTTAAACTTCAGTTCAGTGAATGCTTTAAACTTTAACAAGTTCAGTCTAATGAGTTTGATAAACTCTTGAACTTATGGCGCAGAACTCTGATTTTTTCTTTGTACTTAAACATTTCAGGCACAATATTCGACTTTATGCACAGTCTCATATAAGTGTTTAATATTTTGTGTTAGTTAACTATTGAACTTTACCATTGGACAATAATGGTGACTTCACGTATCAGTTGAATGATCGTATTTTCTGCATTTTTTTAAATAACTATATTAACGTGGAGAATATATTAGCTGCTATCGAGGCTTTAAACGTCCGTCTAAATTACAGGATTCCAGAAAGTAACACTAATCTAGCGCGTATGATTGCTGCCATCGATGGCAATATGACTCAATTTCAGAATCTAGAGCTGCATTAGGAAGTCGTATTGATGCCATCAATAATACTTTAGGACCTCAACTTAGAGGATCTAACGCTGCCTTAGATGCCAATGTGACTCAATTTAGACAATTTAATGCTGCCTTGGAAAGTCGTATGGAGGCCACTAATGTTAGTATAGGTAAGCTTAGAGAAGCTAATAAAACTAACCTTGCAAAATTGACCGAGTCTGTTGATAAAATGTTGGCAGAAATAAATAATAATTTGGAACGTAGACTCAATAATTCAGGTGCTGACATTGAGAAACGATTTGAAGAGTCTAACAAAAGAATTGTGCCAATTGCATTTCGTAGACGTTTACAAAATGGCGCCGAAGGAAGGTATGGCCAACTCAAGTTATAAGAATACGCAATGAATATATGATACGATGTATAACAGAAGGCCATGCATATCTGGGAATGGACGTATACCGAAGGCGGTGCAGAACAGCAAAAAGTCAAGTAGAGTGTTTTAACCCTCAAATGGTTAAACGATGATGCATCGCCCTTTTTGTACACGTTGTTGTGGTCAACGACGATACATCGACTGTTTTGCAGCCGTTCATTTGACACGCTCTCGTTATGCGTAGTGACACACAAATGTGCTTTATTTTGTATCATTTTAAACAGCAGATTACAGTCTCTCTTTTACTCTAGTTGCTAGGTTGTAGACTGCCGTTTAAATGTACTGCACAGTCTTAAAATTCAGTCGTTAGGCTCGCTACCTTAACTGCGCAGTGCAATATGGCGCCCTGCCGCGTCACGGTGTCGTTCTGTTGTACGCCCTGTTTTTATTAGTGTTTTGCGGAAATGGCGAGTAATTTAGTTTCAAGACCCAAGAAATTTCGGTTCAAGTCCCATTCGGAAGATGTTGGATGAAATAATGAGTGACGCGAGTGATATGAGTGATAATGACAGTGACATTGACAGACCTCCTGAAAAGCTGGAACGTTTATGCGTAATCTGTGGACCAACAAAAACGGGGAAGGACCTGTTATTTGTGCCCTGGTTGTAACTGTGCAGTTCACAGGGAGTTTCACCACAATTTGCAGCACTTCCGGAGGCCTGAAAGGAGAGGAAGGAAAAGGAGAGCACAGTCTAGTTCTGGTAGCTCCTCTGAGTGACGTTGCGGGGGCGTTCTAGTGCTTGTGTATATATGTATATCTCTCTTTATTTTCATATATAACATCTAAAGTGTTTAAATTTTTTTGAAGTGCATAAAATTGTGCACAATATTGTGATTTGACTTTCTCGGGTAAGTCGAATATTTTAGTGTCTGGTATGGGCGCAAACATTTTGATAATATAATTTTGGAACACTTTTTTGGAAACTCAGGATGGCTGTAAAGATATAATGAAAGGTACAAAACAAAAATATATTTATTTCAATAGCCTATGATATTAAGATTTAATAAAATGTTTTACACTGCATGATTTCCTTTTAAAACCTATTTTTAAGAATTTTTAGTGAAAGTATACAAAAATCCTGAAAATAGTGTGACAGTAACAGTCGTTTATATGGACCATTTGAGGGTTAAAGAAAAAATAGAACAGAAGAGATTGTTTAAAAAAATACTTGAAAAATTGAATTGAGGGAGTGAAGACGTGACTTGTAATCGTGCTACATATAGGACGGAATTGTAAGAGATTTCGGCGAAACCCCTGAAGAAAGACTATTTTCATTAAAAAGGAAACGGGATAATCAACCTAGAGTGAAACCGTAATTAGCCGAAATACTACAGCTAACCGAGATAGGATTAAATACGCCGAGCGCAATCCGTAGAGCAAGCCTAGCATTACCGCAGGAAAGGTACATACGAACTGCACTAGAGAAATAAGAGCGGAGAGAAGGCTATTTTATTGGCACATAAACTGGAAGAAGAATAATTCTGAAGATTATTAAGCCGATTTTGAGGATTATTCCCCGACATAGTTGAAATATACGATACGTAATTTTAAAGATATAGCAGTCTATAACGCAGACGAAGAATAAGAACAGTAACTGAGAGAAATGTTTAATCTGATATAAATTTTATTACGACCATGTTCTTCTCGGGAATCTTTAATTTTGTTGCCAGCGGAACCAACAAGATGATGAGCTGCTAAACGTCTAAGATGGACCAACCTGGAGAGAGGTATCGGCCAGCCAGATGACCTGTCCGTAACGAGAGAGAGTCATCATCCTGCCAGATGACCAACCCGTGACAAGAGAGGAATATTGCGCACCAAGATCGGTTCTGAACGGGAGAAGGAGTGATGTTCAACCCCAGATCCAGACCGCAAAGCTAACTATGGGACGGCCAAAGAGGAACAACTGACATCGGAGGAACGAGCTAAGTCTTTACATTTAGTATCATAATTCTTGACTTATTTTGTTTTTAGTTGGCATATGCTTTGGAATCGGTGTTACAAACCATCTAATTTAAGCGTGCAAGTGATAATATGGAGTGAAGTGTGAGATATTTAAGTCATTAATGCTATAATAAGGCAGTATGGAACAAGATATATATTTATTTCACGAACAGATTACCGCATTTGGTCAGATAAATCAGTGCAGTAGTTGAGAATATGATTTGAAATGACTAGACATAACAGCTGATTACTAAGAACCAACATATGTTATAGGATATCGATAAATCTCGCATATAACATATTCATGGATTACGTCATAGATGACCGCGGGTCAGAAGTGGATGATTATAATTATGTACTCCTTTTAGAGCAATAATGTAGTAATGGAAACTCATTTGAGGTTGGGTATCGTAACTTTATTGAGAAGAGTTTAGTATGAAAAGACATTGTGACATATTTATCAAAGCAAAATATGAGTAATTGCAACGTTTTTGTGTTGAGGGTTATGTTATTTAAGAGGTGTTATTCAATAGTTGAGATGATAGTTCTGAATTCTAAGTTGGTGAAATAAGAAGATATATCGTATAATATGAAGAAGTATATTATGATTTACGTAACTGCAAGGCATATATGTGTTGAAGGGAGTAAAATGTCACATATGGAAGGTAAGAATCTTATGAAACGATGCAAATATGTAAGAGGAAGTACACCGCGGGAGTGACCAAAACCAAGGTATGGATATTGAATATTGATATTTAATTGAGATTTAGATGGAGATGTTATGTTAAGAATAAATGTTATGTTGGAAGCATGAGAGTTCTGTGACATATTCTCGAACCGTGTAAATGCCAGATAAAAGACATAATATATATACGCGGTTGTGTAATCCCAAAGTATAAATATGAGATATTTATCTTCACATTGCATAATTGAATCAAGTAACTTGCACAGTAGGATAATGATTGGTATACGAAGGATTTTAAGCATATTGAGCCTCGAGTACATAAATAAAAATTTATGTGAATAATATAGGTAGATTATTTATTTTAAAACAGTGTATTGTACCGGGAACACCGCAACGACAGAAGTCCGAAGTATGTTTGTTGAACTTCGCGCGAGGTGGAAGGTAGGCAGCCCGCCGAACGCAGTGACGTACCCAGCGAGTGACGTGGCCGCCGTAAGCCAGCTATCCGCTACCATATATGGTAATGATCCAGCTCGTCCTCAAAAGTACATTTTGAGCTAATTCATCGCTATTTTGACACTGCCAACTTGAAAGCCTTTACAATGGACATCATATCTTCAGATTTCAAGAAAATCCGCCGAGTATTATAGAAGTTATAAGGGTAGACAGTACCTGAGTTCTAGACACTTCCATGCGAACGTGTATAAAAGGAGGCCCACCCGACCTACGAATTCAGTGTCTGTCACTCCGCCGTCTCTGTGACACGGGTGACAAGAGAAGTGTTGTGCGTGTCGAACTTCTAGTCGATAATCTGCGAAATACAAGTTCGGTATTTTCTCTAAGTGTTGTATCAAGACTTTATCATATTCTTGAAGTGCCTGAATGGGACTTTACCTTTGAGAGCATCGTATTGGAACTTAGTCATATTGACACATTGGGACTTTGTTTTTTTCGTGTGTCGTGATTGGACTTTGATATTTTCTTAAAGTGCCATATAATAACTTTGGTTTTTTCTGAAGCGTCTCATTGGAACTTAGTTATTTTCGCCAAGTGTCGCGATAAGACTTTATTATTTTCTTAAGGTGACGTACTGGAACATTGTCATCGAAACTTTATTTTCTTTGAGTGTCGTGATGGGACTTTAACATTTCGACACGTTGGAACTTTATTTTCTTCGAGTGTCGTGTTGGGACTTTAATATTTCGACACGTTGGAACTTTATTTTCTTCGAGTGTCGTGTTGGGACTTTAAGATTTTGGCACATTGGAACTTTGTTATTTCTATACATTGGAACTTTGTTTTTTTTGAAGTGCCACATAAGGACTTACTTATTCGACGACGATTGAATTTCACGCGTGTTGTGTATCGCATTGAACTTACGTTTCGAACTTATTCGAACTTATATTTTTGAATCAATTTCTGGAACATTGAACTTAGGGGACATTAAACATTACGTTTAATTGTGAAATATGCAATGCTTTCCAAGTGCTACACAGGGACTTATGTTTTGATTCTTAAAGACTGTGACAATTCGGAATACGCATATCGCATTTCCAGAAAGCCTAGAACTTTCCAGTACTTTGAGTGATCCATAATTTATGAAGTCAGACTTTTTCTTTCAAATATTACTTTCTTTAATGGCTATTCACTTCGCTTATTAATGCAACAGGACAGTTTCCGAGTGCTACTTATTCAGTTCATTGCCAATATGTTTTAAACCTTCCGAATTATGCATTTAGGACTGCAGTAACAGGAATCCTCTAGAACATCCTGACTTACAGTGAGCTTGCCTTATGAACTTGCATTTCTACCAGTACTTGTTCTTCGAGTGATTATTCTAGAACGTTTTTGCAGTAATCATAATTAAAAGGTCATATCTGTTCAGACAGTGCCCTGAATGTGTGGAGTGCCGTACAGGAAATTCAGGTGTGAATTACGTCTCGAATCGAACCCAGGAACGCGTACCGATCTTCGAGACATTCCAGAACGTCGGGACATTCCACAACGTCGAGACTTCCAGAACGTCGAGACACTTCCAGAACCTCCAGACGTTCCAGAACTCCTCATCCGAGCAGGTGTGGTCCCTGCCCAGTCGATGTCCAGCACCATCCCAGGACTTGGAGGTACCAACCAGCCACGACATTTCCACGCTGCTGTGTGAATGTGATATGAACTTGCTTTTGATGATCAATAAACTCAATTTATCAAAATAATCTCTCAATTTGATAACTATACCTCTCTCTGTACCAGCTCCAATGATAAAGCCACAACCGAGATTAAGAATCATGCTCGTTCATTTAATATCAAGCGCCTTAAAGATATGAACACATTTTTACGGGTACATAGAGGAGGTAGTATACGTGGCGCCCACCTTTAGGGGCAGATTTCATTGGAGCTTAACATGAAGGACTTACATACAGCTCAAACTATGGCGACTAAATTCAATCAGAATAGGAGTGTTTTCAAATTTCAGTGGACACTAACTTAACTGAAATATAAGTGCATAATTTAAGTGATGGTGATTTGCAAAGACTTGGTTTAATTAATTTGTTTGGAAACATTGGCACTAGGACTTAAGACTTTGAACTTTTGACTGAATGCAAGTTTCGAAAATCTTTAAAAAATAATTTTTTTGAAGTGTGTCAATCATTATTTCTGTACTTGGTACTAGAGTTATATATTTTAACAAAATGGAGGAGATTATGGCAGCGATTGAAGCCCTTAGGCTCAGTATTAAAGTAGCAACTGAAAACTTAGAACACCGACTTACTGAGTCCAGCTCTAATCTTGAACGTCAACTTAACGAATCTAGTTCTAACCTCGAACGCAGGCTTAATGAGACTAGTTCTAATCTCGAACATCGGCTCAATGAGTCTAGTTCCAATCTTGAACAGTCATTGAGAGAACAATTAAATGAGTCTAATTGTAATCTCGAACATCGGCTTAATGAATCTAGTTCTAATCTTGAACGTCAACTTAATGAATCCAGTTCCAACCTTGAACGTCAATTTAGGGAATCCGTAGTTCAAATTAATGCTGAAGTAGATAAGAAGTTTGTAGAAGCGAATGCCAACCTAGAACAAAGACTTACTCAGGCTGGTGCTCGCATTGAACAAAAATTTAAAGAATCCAACGCTAGGGTAGATGAAAAATTTTCCGAAATCAATGACCAATTGAAAAGTAACATGGAGGTCATGAAAGAAGAAATTAAAACCCAAGTTGTAGCTTTTCTTAAAGATGACTTCAAAGCCATTCTCCCCACTTCTCAATCAATTGCTAAAGAGATGGAAGGCTTAAAAACTCAGTTGCAGGAATCACATTCACAATTATCTTTAGCCCAGGTTAAAATAGCCTCTATTCAGGAGAATCTTAGAGATACGCTTAAAAATGACATTCAAAGAGTAAACAATGAAGTCAGTCTTATAAAAAGTAAACAGGGAGAGATTGATAAAAAATTTACATCTCAATTAGATACTACACACACTCAGGTTACGCGTATATGTCGAGACGTATCCGAATTAAAAAGGATCTCCAAGAAGAAGTAAAGGTAGTAGAAGATACTATTAAACAACAGGTGAAGGATGTTAAAACAGAACTACAAGGACAGATAGAAACCCTTGGTAGTAAAGTCTCTAATTTAGAACTGAAGGTTACTCCCTTATTTTCTTCTAGTCTATTAAAAACTAATGAAAACGCAAACTTTACCACTATCATCCGAATGACCGATGAAAAACCTGCTAAATTCTCTGGGAAGGAGGAATACACCGCTAGGGAATTTTTACTCAACATTGAAGAATATTTTCAAGAAAATAAAATCAGTCCTGATCGACAGCTTCGTGTCGTTTCCAAGTTACTAGAGGGACGCGCTCTATCATGGTATTCCGCTTTTAAACATTGCTTTAACACTTATTCTGAATTCAAGGAAGCTCTATTGAAGCGCTTTTGGAATTCAGAGACTCAACATTTAATTAAGTTGCAGTTGTATGCTAAGAAGTACAATACTTCTATAAACACATCCCGTTACTCAGATTATTTCATCGGGCAACTTAAGAAGATGCAATTTTTGGAACCACCATTGCCTGAGCAAGAGCTGATCCAGGCGATCACGTTGCAATTCCCAGCCCAAGTTCAGGAGATTTTGGTAGCTGCTAACATACAATCTTTAGAACAAATGGATGGGATAGTTCGTAGATTGGACACAGCCCACGCTCAATGTTTACCGAAAGGGAGTAAGACTAAAGAAATGACTACCAGTCCTGTCGCCTTTGTGACACAAGGACGTCCAGATCCGGAAGTACCAGAGGAACGGCCTACATCACGAAACACACCTACCCGATATCGAGGGTATAAAGGACGGCCGGACCGAGGGAAAGTGCCATACCAAAACAGATTAACATGGAAAAAGCCAACAGAGGCCCAACAAGTAGAGGATAGGGTTTCTTATCGAGATGAATTGAATAGACGATGGCGAGATACTCAAGAGTACTTGAAAGAACAGCGAAAGGGCGAGAATCAAGAAGGAGCCGCCTCGCTAGAGTATCAGGAAGCCGCTGGTAAGACAAACGAAACACCTGCCCCGAACCCTAACACAACGGGTGCAAAAAAAACTCCAATGTTTTCTTAAGAAGATTGCCTGAAAATGGAAGGAGGGAAGAGCCCCTCTGCGTAACTCAGGTACATTATTGGCACGTAGAGGACGCGGAACTACTCCATGAAAACATGACACCGTCTAGGCCAAGAATCCAACGTAGCCTGCCAGTAATCACCATTAGGGTTGGCAATATTAAAGTTATGTCATTGGTAGATTCAGGAGCTCAAGCCTCACTTATTTCAGCCAGACTATTAGAAGCCATAAAGGAGAGACGTGATGTACTTGCGATGCCTGTTTCCCAACTTGGGATCAAAGGGATTGTTCCAGATAAGTGCATTAAATGTAAACTACAGGCGTTTATGGAATTCGTCGTGGGACATGTTCAATTTGAGCATGTTTTTCTAGTAATCTCTCAGATGAAATTCAATGTTATCCTTGGATCGGATTTTCTCATCAAATATGGAGGAGTGATTGATTACACAGCAAATGTCATTACATTTTATAACGTTGACCCTGTAAAATTACAGCTGATCGAAGGAGACGACGGTCGGATACAAGGGATAGATACCCCGCAAGAAGAATTCGATGGTGGAAATAGCGATGCTGCACCAGTCGGAGATGAAGAGGGTGATCCCGAAGAAGTGGGACCCGTCGAAGATGTACCCCTGATAGATGAGATGTACGACGACGGTCCAGACTGTCAGCTCCGTAATCAGTGTGATTGAAGACCCAGTGGCCAACAAAGATGTTGCGGATTCAGTCAAGGAAATCTTCGAAACTTATCCAGACGTGTTCAATGATAAACCCGGAGAGATCCGAGATTTTAAATATCATTTAGATGTCAAGGATACTTCCACTTATAAAAAACGTCCCTATCCTATACCGGAAAAGTATAGAGCCGAAGCGAGAGCACTCATTCAACAGATGGAGCAAGATGGGATAATATCAAAGTGCGTCACACCCTACGTTAACCTTTTGGCTATAGTCCGAAAACCCAACGGTAGTCTGCGGGTATGTTTGGATGCTAGGGTCTTAAACGAGAGATTAGTCATGGAGTACGACCACCCACCTTTACTTAGAGATATTATCCGGAAATTTTATGGGAAGAAATACTTCACTCTATTGGATATGACTTCCTCTTACTTTCACATCATGCTGGACGATGAGAGTAAAGTATTTACAGGCTTCATTTTTGACAATATCACGTACGTCTTTAAACGACTTCCATTTGGAATTCGAAATTCACGAGCCGTATTAATAAGGGCGTTAGAAAGCCAACTGTCTGATGAGGTGAAGTCCATAACCACCATTTATGTTGATGACATCCTGATTGCCTCTGAAACATTAGAGCAGCATCGAGAAGATGTCCAGAAAGTATTACAGGAACTAGAAGCCAAGAATTTCAAAATAAATGTGAAGAAAAGTCAGTTTTTTAAAACTGAAGTTCTGTTCCTTGGCCACGTGATTAGTGGAGATGGCATCAAGCCCAACCCAGCAAAAATTGAATGTATCTTGAACTTTCCAAAGCCAATTCGGATTAAGCAGGTCCGACAATTTTTGGGCCTATGTCAGTTCTTTTCCCAGCATTGCCCGAAGTATACGGAAACGGTAGCTGAGTTGCGACAGTTGTTGCGAAAGAACAATCGATGGAAGTGGACAGAGGATTGTGAACTATTATTCCTAGCCACCAAGGCAATGCTTGGCAATTGTGTCAAATTGTCGTATCCGAACTTTGAATGGTCTTTCAATATCGAGTGTGATGCTAGTACGATTGGAATTGGGGCAGTACTATATCAAGTTGACCCAGCTGATCCCAACTCCAGATTCTTCATTTCCTTCATGAGTAGGAAACTCAAGCCTCATGAGAAGGCATACACCGTGACGGAATTGGAGGCATTAGCAATTGTTTATTCGTTACAGTACTGGCGAAAGATTGTTTTCGGATACCCAGTTACAGTTTACACCGACCATAAGGCCCTCACATTCATAATGTCATCAGACCTTACAAGTGAGAGAGTGACCAGGTGGGCGCTGTTCATTCAGCAGTTTAATATTACTGTTGTACACCGACCTGGAAAAAAGAACACACTCGCGGACTCCTTAGGTCGCAATCCCGTGGAAGAAATAGCGGTCCAGCCTATTGAAGTACTGAATAATGATGATGAGGAATTTCTAAGGAAGCTTCGCTACCTTCCCCAGATGCAAGGAATGGATAGGAAAACCCATGAGCTCATCAGATACTTTAAGGGATCCATTCCTGCCTACGATGACGAATACCCTCGCATTCGTCAACTAGCTAAGTCATTTTGCTACTACGGGGGACTCATATGCAAATATGTAGATCGGGCAAAAACTAAAAGTAGGATCTATGCCCCACGTAAATTACGCTCTGCAATAATTTGGCACTGCCATTCTATTACAGGACATGCTGGCACGGATAAAGTCACCAGCGTTATTCAGGAGAAATTCACTTGGGAATATATGAAAAGGGATGACCGCAAGGTCATCGGAACTTGCGATCTATGTCAGAGGATTAAGCCTAACAACCGGCTATTACGAGAGATTCCTAGACCAATCATCCCAGAGCAACCGCGAGAGGTGTTAGCCTTAGATATCTACGGCCCTTTGCCAAAGGCTACTCGAGGCAATCGGCACATCGTTGTGGTAGTTGATGTTTTCTCAAAATACACGATGCTTTTGCCTATACAAAGATCCACCACTGCTAATATCCTAAGGCGACTCAAGAGAAACATTATACCAGAGATCGGGAAACCTAAGTTCCTCTTGACTGACCACGGGACTCAATTCACGTCCGACGAATTCCGAGTAGCAATAGAAGACATGCAAATACGACATATCATGAATTCAATACGGCATCCAGAGGCCAATCCTGCCGAGAGGGTGATGCGAGAAATCGCAAAGTTCTGCCGAATCTACTGCGGATCCCAACATTGGAAATGGATAGAGGTGCTTCCAATCATGCAGGAGATCATAAACTCTACGACCCATGAATCAACTCGGGACATTCCACTAAGACTTCACAGAGGTATAACACCTGACCGACCATGGGACCAATGGTTACACGCTCCCCCTGAGGTGGACATAAACCAACAAACAAGGATAGGAAATGCCTTAGGCAAGCTAAGACATGCAGCTCAGCTTAGGGAGAGAAGACAACAACGTCGTGCCTTTAGACAACCATTGCAGGTTGGCGAACTTGTACTCATTCGCAAACCAGCCGTGTCACATCCGGAAAGAAGAGTCTATGCAAAGTTTTGCCCATTGTTCATAGGACCTTAAAAAATTGGAGAAAACCTCGCCAATGGCGCGTACAAAGTGGATAAACTAGATGGAACCGCCGAGGGAATATATAATGCTTCTAGCCTAAAAACATACTTCGAGAGAGAAGCCTAAAGAAAATCCTTGTCGAATTTTCTTTGCCCTAAGAGGGGGGGACATGTACCGGGAACACCGCTACGACAGAAGTCCGAAGTATGTTTGTTGAACTTCGCGCGAGGTGGAAGGTAGGCAGCCCGCCGAACGCAGTGACGTACCCAGCGAGTGACGTGGCCGCCGTAAGCCAGCTATCCGCTACCATATATGGTAATGATCCAGCTCGTCCTCAAAAGTACATTTTGAGCTAATTCATCGCTATTTAGACACTGCCAACTTGAAAGCCTTTACAATGGACATCATATCTTCAGATTTCAAGAAAATCCGCCGAGTATTATAGAAGTTATAAGGGTAGACAGTACCCGAGTTCTAGACACTTCCATGCGAACGTGTATAAAAGGAGGCCCACCCGACCTACGAATTCAGTGTCTGTCACTCCGCCGTCTCTGTGACACGGGTGACAAGAGAAGTGTTGTACGTGTCGAACTTCTAGTCGACAATCTGCGAAATACAAGTTCGGTATTTTCTCTAAGTGTTGTATCAAGACTTTATCATATTCTTGAAGTGCCTGAATGGGACTTTACCTTTGAGAGCATCGTATTGGAACTTAGTCATATTGACACATTGGGACTTTGTTTTTTTCGTGTGTCGTGATTGGACTTTGATATTTTCTTAAAGTGCCATATAATAACTTTGGTTTTTTCTGAAGCGTCTCATTGGAACTTAGTTATTTTCGCCAAGTGTCGCGATAAGACTTTATTATTTTCTTAAGGTGACGTACTGGAACATTGTCATCGAAACTTTATTTTCTTTGAGTGTCGTGATGGGACTTTAACATTTCGACACGTTGGAACTTTATTTTCTTCGAGTGTCGTGTTGGGACTTTAATATTTCGACACGTTGGAACTTTATTTTCTTCGAGTGTCGTGTTGGGACTTTAAGATTTTGGCACATTGGAACTTTGTTATTTCTATACATTGGAACTTTGTTTTTTTTGAAGTGCCACATAAGGACTTACTTATTCGACGACGATTGAATTTCACGCGTGTTGTGGATCGCATTGAACTTACGTTTCGAACTTATTTGAACTTATATTTTTGAATCAATTTCTGGAACATTGAACTTAGGGGACATTAAACATTACGTTTAATTGTGAAATATGCAATGCTTTCCAAGTGCTACACAGGGACTTATGTTTTGATTCTTAAAGACTGTGACAATTCGGAATACGCATATCGCATTTCCAGAAAGCCTAGAACTTTCCAGTATTTTGAGTGATCCATAATTTATGAAGTCAGACTTTTTCTTTCAAATATTACTTTCTTTAATGGCTATTCACTTCGCTTATTAATGCAACAGGATAGTTTCCGAGTGCTACTTATTCAGTTCATTGCCAATATGTTTTAAACCTTCCGAACTATGCATTTAGGACTGCAGTAACAGTAATCCTCTAGAACATCCTGACTTACAGTGCGCTTGCCTTATGAACTTGCATTTCTACCAGTACTTGTTCTTCGAGCGATTATTCTAGAACGTTTTTGCAGTAATCATAATTAAAAGGTCATATCTGTTCAGACAGTGCCCTGAATGTGTGGAGTGCCGTACAGGAAATTCAGGTGTGAATTACGTCTCGAATCGAACCCAGGAACGCGTACCAATCTTCGAGACATTCCAGAACGTCGGGACATTCCACAACGTCGAGACTTCCAGAACGTCGAGACACTTCCAGAACCTCCAGACGTTCCAGAACTCCTCATCCGAGCAGGTGTGGTCCCTGCCCAGTCGATGTCCAGCACCATCCCAGGACTTGGAGGTACCAACCAGCCACGACATTTCCACGCTGCTGTATGAAGGTGATATGAACTTGCTTTTGATGATCAATAAACTCAATTTATCAAAATAATCTCTCAATTTGATAACTATACCTCTCTCTGTACCAGCTCCAATGATAAAGCCACAACCGAGATTAAGAATCATGCTCGTTCATTTAATATCAAGCGCCTTAAAGATATGAACACATTTTTACGGGTACAGTATATTCGACCCGATCCACAAATTACCCAACTCAACGCCTCCTTGTAAAGAGGAGATCAAACAGATTGTAAACAGCTTAAAGAATAATAAGGCAGCTGGTGAAGATTCGATAGTGGCAGAACTAGTGAAGCTGGCAAATGATGAAACTCTAGATGTACTAGTCAAGCTCTTTGAAGATTTCTGGAGAACTGGGGTGATACCAACTGAATGGCTGTCAGCACTAATCCACCCTTTGCACAAGAAAGGTGATAAAAAGAATGTCAACAACTATAGGGGCATCTCATTAGTATCTGTTCCCTATAAGATTTTCTCCAAAGCAGTTCAGAACCGAATTGAAGCTCACCTTGACCAACAGATTGGGGAATATCAGGCTGGCTTCAGAAAAAGCCGTTCGTGCCCAGAACAGATATTTAACCTGAAGAGCGTCATAAGGTACAAGAAGACAGGAGAACACAGTTACGTGGTTGTGTTTGTTGACTTTCAGAAAGCATATGACTCCATTGACCGCGAGTCATTAATGAATATTTTGGAAGAGTTTGGAGTGGATGATACGTCAAGAAATTTGATCAAACAAACTCTAACCAACACAGTGTCGAAAGTAAAATTTATGGGTGAGACCTCAGAACCGTTTACAATCAGAACGGGTGTCAGACAGGGAGATGGACTATCCCCACTCCTCTTCAACTGTGTTTTGGAATAGTCATTCGATAGTGGAGGAAGTTGTTAGACCAAGAAGAAACAAAGGAAGATCAGTGCAGACTTGGTCTTAAGCACAAAGGGGTGTACGTTGACTGCCTGGCCTTTGCGGATGATCTGGCCATTTTTGCTAACAACATAGATTCAGCAGTCAACAAGATCAATAGGCGGTCAGAAGTTGCTGAAAAGGTAGGACTCCAGATTTCTATTCCGAAAGCATGGCAAACATCTGTGATAGACCTGAATGGATGATCACTAATTTTGGAAAAATCGGTCGAGTCAAGAATTTCAGATATCTTGGTGAAGTCATCCAGCAGAATGGATTAGAAGAGGAAGCAATCAATGTCAGGATGAGGAAGTTAGACCAGGCATACCAAATGACGAAGAATATCTATAATAAAAAGTCTATGAGTATAGGGGCCAAGTTCCGACACTATAACACAGTTGTAAAACCTGAGGGATTATATGCATATGAAACTTTGACCTTAAGTTGTAAAGGTCAAGCTGATCGGCTGGAAAAAAGAGAGTGCAGGATACTAAGAAAAATCCTAGGTAATAGGCGGGTTGATGGACAGTGGCGAATGAGACCAAATGAGGATTTGTACAGCAAGGCAGAACCTCTCACAGCGTCAATTAAGAAGAGACGGCTATTATTTTACGGTCATCTCTTGAGGATGACTGATGGTCGGCTAACAAAAAGAATATGGAATTTTATTAAATCTAAGGCAACAAGGCCGAGATGGTTCCAGGAATGCGAAAAAGATCTGATGCAGATTGGTATTTCAGACCAAGAAATTCATGACAGGAGCACATTCAGAAGATTGGTGAACAACTATCAAGGTTTCAAAATGGCATGAACTTCCAGAAGACGGAGAGGGTCTTAAACATGCACTTGTCGCTGGGCTCAGAAGATACTGGCAGGAAGTCAAAGCCGGAACAAGAACAAGACCTAGACTGGTTGTTACCACGCATTCCATAGAGGCTCAACTCGATGTATAAAAAAAAAAAAGAAATCGAATTTGCATTTTATGAAAGATTAATATATAGGGAAATGATAGACTAGGAGCCGGATTTAGTAGGCAACAGGGATGTAAAGCCTTAGCACGAGAATCGTTACTAGTTAATATCCAAGAAGAAACCCGAATTAACTGAGTTCAGATTTTATTCAGATTTTATTTACTTTATTTGTTTAAAATGGTGATATAATTATGATCAAGAGATTTTGAGACGTTATTACAATATGAATTGCAATTGGATAATGTGTTTCCAGTGACACATAGGATGACCCAAGATTAATTATAGTCAGTAATGTTGTTACTTTGATTTCATTTCGGAAACGATTCAAATAAGTTAATGTTATATTTTATTTTTTCCCAATAAGCCAGCGCTGACTTTGAATTATTTATTGTGATAGTGATGAAGGTAGCACAATCCCGAATTTAGTTCTCATTTCTTAGGGCAATTCTCTAATTAAATAAAATGTGGATCATTATATAATTTGTGAGTGTTGATTTTTAGTCTTACTCAATTCTTTATGTAGTTTGTAAGATAAGTAGTTAATTTATTGCGTATATATTTGAATGCGATTATTGATGAATTACAACGTTAGTACTCGTAATAGGCGAATTTTCACATACTACTACGTCTTCGGGTGAACTTTTCTCTTCATGAATTCACGTAAAGAGGAACTAAATAATTTTTTTTTAATTTTTCACTTGGAATGAAATACCCTGAGATTATATTGAGCTGCTGGGAATTATTTTGCTAACCGTTCCGACAACGGGTGCAGAATGGATTCTGAGTTTACGGAGATAAATGAAGGTTTAACACGTGACTTGTAAACCATTAAAAAAGACATCAAATCACAAGTAGCGGAGGACTTAAAAATTGCTTTCCCCTCTTCTCAGGAAGTCCTTAAAGAGGTAGGAGTGTTTAGAAAGGGAATTTCAAGAGTCCCATGCTCAAATATTACTTGCACAAAGCAAAATGGCTTGTATTCAAGACAAACTTCATGAATCTGTTAAGAATAATTTCGTGAAGTTAGAAAACGAAATTACTCTTTTGAAAACTCACCGAGAGGAGGCTGATAAACATGTCAAGACACAACTAGATAGCGCTCACACGCAGATTACTCGTATCTGTCGCGATGTAGCGGAAGTTAAAACTGACTTAGAGAGGGAGGTCGAAGAGACTGAGAATTCCGTACAGGGGAAAATTAAAAGGGGTGGTAGTGGTGATTATTGTTTTAAGAGGAAGTACAACTAGGCAACCATCCTCGATATAACACTAATCAGAGAAAGAAAATGGAAGGGGTTCGACACTTCGAAAAATGAAGGTGTCGGCCAAAGGAAGACAAGGGCCACGAAGGGCGTGAAAATGAAAGACTCCCTAGCCCTCGGAAACCTAATAGCGTCGGGGTCGGAAAAGAACAAGACTTGACCAAGAGAGGTCGGATAGGATAGATGAAAGTGAGGATCCTGTCACAAGTAAGTGGAAGAAATGCCAGGACTCAGCTAAGGGCCCCGTGGTCGCCAACCCACGCTCCAAAGTTCAGAGCCCCTGGGGCCCCTTTTAGTCGCCTCTTACGACAGGCAGAGGATACCGTGGGTGTTATTCTACCGCCCCCCACCGACAGGGGGAGGAAAATTAAAACCCTAAAGCTCGAACACCTAGGAAATGTGGAATCTCTCAACAGTAAAGTATCCCAAATCGAACAGGATGTCTTATCATCTAGCCTATTGGAGAAACCATGAATTTTTCCACAGCTTTTAAAAAGACCGAGGAAAACCAGCCAAATTTTCGAGGAAGGAGGAGTATTCAGCTAAAGAGTTCCTCCTTAACCTTGAAGAATATTTTCAGGAAAATCACATTAAAACAGACCGCCAATTACGTATAGCATCTCCGTTGATAGAAGATAAGGCGTTAATGTTGTACACTGCTTTCAAATTTAGTATCGGCATTTATAAAGAATTTAAGGAAGCCCTACTTAGACGGTTTTGGTCAGCACTTGATAAAACTCCAAGTATACTCCAGAAAGTATAACACTTCCATCAACTCCTCACGATACTGAGACTTTCTCATATCTCAGCTTAAAAAAGATGCAGTTTTTCGACACTCCTTTGCCGGAGCAAGAAATTATTCAGGTCATAACACTGCAATTCCCTCCAAATGTTCAGGAGATATTGGTAGCGGCAAACGTCCAGGACTTAGAGCAGCTCGATGACGTCCTGAGAAAACTCGATACTGCTCACACTCAGAACGTAACAAAAGCCAGTAGGACCAAAGGAAACTCGGCTAATCCTGTGGAAGTGAAGGCTCCGGTTCAAGTAAACCCGGAACAGCGAGAAGAGAGAGAGACTCGTGGAGACGTACCGTTCCGGTACAGAAGATATAGAAAGCGTCCCTACGAAGGGAGGGCCACTTGTCAACAAGGACCTTCTTGGATGCAGACAGCTAACCTAATGATAATAGGAATTCCCAGCGGGAAGAATTAGTGAAACTTTGGAGAAAAACTAGAGAATACGTAAGAAATAAGAACAGGGAGGAAGGCCTACCTGGAGCAGCTTCTTTGGAATATCAGGCAGAGGTTCAAAGAAGAAATGAGAGAACAGGAATGGATCCCGTAACCATGGGTGAAAAAAATCTTTGACGGAGCAATGAGGAGATTGCCTGAAAACCCGGAGAAATGAGAAATAATATGTAGCACAGCCATCAACCATTGGTATTTAGAGGATACGGATTTACTGTACGGAGATTCAACACCACGACAGCCTCAGATACCGCGCGGTTTACCGATCATAAGTATTAAACTTGGCAATATTATTGTCAATTCTTTAGTGGACTCAGGATCACAAGCCTCACTAATTTCGCAAAAATTGATAGATATGGCGCAAGAGACGACCAACATTTCCATCCTAAATGTTGCCCAAGTTAAGGTTAAAGGCATAGTTCCCGTCCAGGCTATTGAATGTAAATTCCAGGCGTTTCTTGAGTTAGAAATTGATGGTGTTAAGTTCCAACATCTTTTTTTAATTTTGACTCAGATGAAATTTGATTTAATCCTTGGATCGGACTTCGTCATATAACATGGGGGAATCATTGATTAACCTGCTGGCCTGATTAAATTTTTTCACGTCGAATCTGTAGAGCTACAGTTGGTTGCCTGTAATTAAATTAAGCATCCGGAATTTAAGACCCCGTGGACATAGTAGAAGGCAAGATGAGCGAGGCTCCGCCTGTCGAAGAATGCATCCACGAAGAGGCGAGACCCTAGGAAGTGGGACCCGTAGAGGACCAGATAGCGCACATCATCGATGATGAGTTTAACGAGGACCACTATAACTTCACGATTTATGCCAGTGTAGCTGAAAGCCCAGATTATGATGATGATGAAGCGGCAGAGGCGATCCAAGAGCTTTTTGAGATATTTCCAGATGTGTTTCCTGATAAACCTGGAGTTATTAAAGGTTTTGAACATCTCCTAGATGTTACTGACACTTCACCTTAGAAGAAACGGCCTTATCCGATACCCATGAAGTACTAGGAGGAAGCTCGGCTCATCATTGAACGGTAGGAAGAATGGGTGGTAACGTCGAGGGAATTTTCAACTCTGTCAACCTCATGAAATACTTTACTAGGAGATGAACGAAAAGAAAATCGTCCACCAATTTTCTTCTTCCCTGAGCAGGGGGAGATGAAACCGGAATGCCCTGTCAGCATTCGCCGTTCATGCATTTCTTGAGGAGAATGCACTAACACCCGACTGTGTGGGTTTGAAACGAGCGCAGAGCGCGCAGGCATCACGCGTGACAGCGTGCAAGTGATCGCTCGCTGAAGGGTACCAGCCAAGGCTAAATGACGTCACGATCGAATGTTCCCTTCGCTTCGATGCCTTTATATCACGAACGGAATGTCCGATCGTGATTCGAAGAATGTCACCTTGTAGATCTGGATAACAAATACTACTGCCCAAAATTTCATGAAAATCAGCGGAAGGATGGCCGAGTTATAAAATTTTTAAGAGGCTCATATTTACAGTCTAGACCGTCCGACCAAGGGTGATATAAGGAGCTCCCCAGCCCCGTAGTAGACAGTGTGTGATTTTGTCGTTCACCAGCTGCCATGCCTTGCGGGCCACCTATGGTAGTACAGTCTGTTACTCTGTCCGGCTAAGGACCGATGATAGAAAATACGCGATACAAGTGTCGAACATATTCTCATCGGACTCTAACTTCGCGTGCAAGCAGGAAACTTGTTCATTTGTAATGTCGATCTGTCGAGCTGATTAACATTATTTTCGTCTTGTGAATTTCATATTGCAGAGGCTATACAGTAATCGCCGTCTCGTAGATATTTTTGAAAGTGTGCTGTTATAAGAGTGTGAAGGACTTAGTGCGCAAAGACTGTGCCGTAGCGAAACATTGTTTCCTTTTCGAGAGACTGTGTTAAGTTATTTCGTGAAAACTGTGCCCTAGTGAAAGTACATTTCTTTCCAAAAGACTGTGTTAATTCACTTCATGAAATACTGTTCCGACACTTCTTTTCGTAAGACTGTGCCAACCTTTATTTTTAAAGACTGTGTTAATTCACTCGTGAAAGACTGTGCTATAATTTCTTTTCAAAGACTGTGTTAACTCACTTCGTAAAAGACTGTGTCTACATTGTGTTAAGCTACTTGTAAAAACTGTGCCTTAGTGGAGAATTTATTTCTGAGAAACTGTGTGATTTTTTGTTAAGACTGTGTCTTAATGGAACTTTGTTCTTTTTCGCGAGACTGCGTAATAAGAGTCATAAACTGCTCTTTTAATGTCTTCATAGAAACTTTAATATATTTCCAAGTGTCTGTGTGTGTGTGGAAGATCTCTGTACTCAATGAGACTGTCCGTTGGACTCAGTTTATTTCTCTTCTTCACACTGAGATTAAGTGAAGTTGTATACAGTTGAATCTCAGAAAGTTCCAGATTACTTTTTTCGTTGCCTATCACTTCGAGTTCACCAGTGACTATTTCATGAACAGTGTTAATTTCTATTATTTTCATAGAACTGTCATTCTGAATCCATTTTTTCTGTGTGTGTTCACCACCATTTACAGTGGAACTTGTACAGTTCATAAACAGTGTCTTGCCACAACTTGCAGTGCAGTGCGATAGAGAAGTGTCGTATCAGATTTTATTGACCTTCTGTGCGAACCTCTTACACTTCTCTACTCCCTTCATGGGATTTTAGTGGAATACAAAGGTAATAAACTAATCCACGCTGCACTATCACCAGACGACCGACACCAGGTTCGAGTCTCCTTTAACATCGAGGGTCGACAACCACCGTGGGACGACGTGGTACCTTGGTGGGAAGTGAGGAGTTCAGCGACGTGGGACGACGCCTTCTCCACAACTTTCAAGACATTCAAACCATTCATCTGTAAATGTGATATAATTTCTTTGTTTTCTTGAATAAACTGCAAGTTCCACTTTAAAATTAACTTATTTCACTACCCTTCTCTCTTATACTCTCTGGGCATGGACCGTACACGACCTGGAGTCAATCCATGCTCTCCGCTAAGCTAAAGTGCGGGTGTTCCTGTTTCAGTATAGACTACGTCGGACCTTTCCCACAATCAAAGGGGAACGCAAATAAATTTATTCTGGTGTGTGTAGATGGTTTCACTAGATTTTCCTGGTTATTTCCGATTAAGCTGGCAACCGCTCAGTCCACTATTTTTTGTTTGAATACCATATTTGCTTCGTTTGGTCCCTGTCAAAATATAGTTTCTGATAATGCTAAGGCATTCACATCTAACTTATTCCGCAAATTCTGTTTTGACCTGTCTATCTCACACGTAACAACTTCAGCTTCTTACCCTCAACCGTCCCTGGCTAAGCGGGTCAATGGTAATCTCCGTTCTGCGTTAATTGCTTTTCGTCATGAAGATCATTCCAGGTGGGATACTTCCCTGCATTTAATAGCTTTTGCTTTAAATTCCTCGCTTCATGGGCCACACAAGTTCACTCCAGGATCTCTCATGTTTAGGTTTATACCTGACAAGCCGCTCTCTAATCGTTGGTCACTTAACGATATCTTACCAGAGACAATAGATCCCGATAATATTAGAGATCTATGGAAGAAGGCTAAATGCAACCTAAAAGTGTCCCATGGAAAAGTAAGAGAAAGATATGATCGTGGAAAGAGGCCAACCAATTTGAAAGTCGGAGATCAGGTCATGAATAAAAATTCTGTTCCTGCTGGCAAGCTGGTCCTCAGATTCCATGGGCCGTGCTTAATCCTATTTTTTCTAACACCGGTTACGTTATTGGTCCGTAACCCAGCCACAGAGAGGATATTTAGGGTTTACCTCTCTCAGGTGAAACCTGTGTAAATTCATTACTGATTTTCTATTAACCCCTACATTGTGGGATGAGTCGTAGGTTATTTTCCTTTTAAGAAACGTAATTAACTTCTTTAATGTTAATATGTAGACCTTCTGCGCCGCATCTGTATGTAAACCATATGTAAAATGAACAGCCTCTGAATATTACTGTTGTCCATTACCTGGTGGCCATTACTAAGCCCCGTCTCTTTCATCCACGCATTGATGTCACACCCTCAATGCCGCCCGCTCCTCTGCCTCCTGCAAAATAAAGAATGTACTCTCAAACTCCACCAAAACAATCTCTGTCGCCCAGATATTATTGTTTAAGTAACCCCTCAGACGTCGGCGACCATGTCTCAACATCTGGCGAGACATACCGGAGTGGGGTATGGGCCCACTCCACTCTACTTAAGCCTCCTTCTCAACGGCGCGCTGGAGTCCATCTTTCCGGCAAGGGCTGAAGTGCGGTAACTCCACTGCCAATCCATCTGGGGACTGCACATCTACATCGGACCTGCGGCGACCATCACCACGAATACCCCTCTTATAGTAGCGGGAGAGGTGTATCTGAGTGTACTTGGGGGTCCGAACGATCTCACCTGGATATCAGCGATGGTGGCAGGTCTTGCCGTCAAACCCAATCGGCATATCCAAGAATTCTACGATGGCCAAAAGACTTCAAACATAGATTTCCAAACTAATTTTCTAAAAACGTACCTTCAGAAATATTTTTCTCTCCTGTAAAAATTTCTAACTGCAAACCTTCTTCTGTAAAATTTATTCTGTATCACCCCAAGAAAGAACTTTTTGGGGGGAGGGCTGTACTAAGAGGTACACCCCAACTCCGCACATTAAAAAGAAGCGTCTTAAAGAACTCTATCTATCAAACAAAACGTGAAGCTGCTACTGCATGAAGTTGGGACATTAATCAGAAGATGTCACTACTGAATAATTGAGAAGTTCTTCATTTCTAAGTGTCCTAAACTGATTGGATTTAGTTTGTTTTGTTTTGTTGTACATCAAGAAGTTTGAACTTTTCTCCATAGATACCTCTAAAAAACTGAGGGCACCCACTCTGGTGAAAGGGAGAATAATTTGTTATTGAAAGAAATTTTGTGTTTATAGGTTATCTCAAGTAAATTAACTTTCATTTATTTTGTATATATATTTCATTGTTTGAAAGACGTCCTTCTCTTCCCGCCAGCTTTGGGGTCAGGCCAATCAAAATGTTTCTGTAGGTTAATTATTTTTCAGCCTATCACAGGCTTGTTGTTGGTTTTTGGGTGTAACTTTTGATTCTGCCAATAAAATTGAAAGGGTGTGTCCGGATTCATCCAGAACATTCTAGAACCGTCCCCTCGCGTATATAAGCTGCGGACTTTCAGGCTACCTTGTCTTTGGGTCACCGTATTTCTGAGAGTGTGAGTGTTAAGACAGGAGGCGGGGCACCACATTCTTCGCCAGGCATTTCAACAGCCAAGGTAATGGCCACCAGTCTTATTTTTCTGTAGCTACCTCCTCAGACTTACACGAGGGGAGGGTTCTAAAATCTAACTATGTAAACTCCTGTTTTCTAAAATGTGAACTTTCTTTCGGCTAATGTAAAATTTCATAAAATTCTTAAACTTCGAATCGGGGATAGAGAGTGCGTTACCCTCTCGAGTTCCCCTTCAACTTAATTTGACGGGACTATGATTGTGTAACCGTTTCCCTTTTCTGTAAAGTGTTAAATTAACCGCCATTCTAGTCAGCTCAGTAGCTTGGGATTAGCCTCTACATCATCGGGCCGAGAGCCCAATTAGGGTTTTTTAATTTTCTAGGAGTGCAAGTGTATGCCTCCATTCATTTTGTGTTCGTGCCAGTAATTTAACCGGTTTCTTTTTTCCGCGAAGGCCCAGTAGTTTGGGTAATAGATACCCCTGTGGTTCAGTACTGGAACAGACCCTACAATGTCTAAAAGTGGCGACCTTTCCCTTATCCCACCAAAGAAAACGAAGCATATCTCTATCTGCAGGAAGGCCTATATCAGCAATTAGACCTGTAGGGTAGGATCGGAAATTGGTGAGTACGGATGGAACAAGGTCAATGAGGTTTGGTCCAGGTTCGAGGCACTTATTTAATGAATTACCATTTCTGTCCTTGTTGGAAGCATCAAACACTGGCCTAATCTTTGCAGTACCACTGTCTTTCAGCACAGCTCGGTGAGGCAGATAATGCTCGTTTGCAACGCCTTCAATGATCCCCTTACTTTCCCATTCTTGAAACACTTCATCATAATCCTGAAATTTCTGCATTCCTCGTAACTTTCTTGAAGTGTTCAACAATCGTTTCTCAGTAACTTCACGATTTGATTCCAGAGAAGTACAACCGTCAATCCAAGGCAGTTTGACAATGTAGCGTCCAGATGCTTCTTCTCTCTTCACAGTCTTATCGAAGACCATCTTGACCTGTTGTTCCCTCTCTTCCTTTTTGATCTGATCGCCAGGATCGTTTATACCCATAGCTTCAATTTCCCACAAATCCGCTACTCTTGTTGATTGAGTCAATGTAAGTAGAGTGTAGGACGAGGCAGTGGGTGAGGTGGTCTCAGAAGGGCCCATAAGTGTCCACCCCAGACAAGTTCTCACACCCACCAGATTCTTGTGTACGTGCACAAAGTCTGGCGTGATTATCTGAGCCCAGACATCAGCTCTTGACAATACCTGTATGTCACCAGCACTGTTATCATCACACTGTCTAACATCAGTAAGTTCAACTCCCTTATCCTTCAGTAAATTGAACAAGTCAGCGTCAACTAGGGGAGCACTACCACAAATACAATCATAGCCTAACACAGTAACCTCACATCTCCTTCCCTTGTTCATACCCAACAGGGTTATCTAATAGGACTCGAAGCAAACAGGTGCTGTTTTCCTATCTCCAAATAATTCTTGATTTAGGGTTACATTTCCTGTTCGTTCCAACTCTAATTTCTTAGCACAAGACTTCTTAATGTAGCTTTTCTGTGATCCACTGTCGCAAAGAACTCTCACCTGTGAGTGGATCCACCAACAACTACTTTAGCAATTAACGTCTGCAGATAGGTCACTTGTCCTTCGTTACTACCTGCTATCATGCTAACGGTATTTGAAACTGAATCGTCTTTAGGTTCATCCGAGGCTGTCTTCGCACACATCAAAGCGTAATGTTTCCCTCTGCAAAATGGACACTTCACAAACATCTTACACTTAGCACTGACATGTGCCTGTCGTAGACACCTAAAACAAGCTCCCTTTTTTCTTTAACGTCCCTTGGCATTCCTCTAGAGAACAATCAATAGCTACAGCACAGTCTTGAGAAGGATGTGTGCTTCTGCTACAAAACACGCAGGATAGTTCTCTGTTGTTCTTGTTTCCCTTAATAACCGAAACATCCTCTACTGAAACTAAAGCAGCTGCTGAAGGCACTTTCCTCTTCTTAATCTTGATTTTATAATCTTGCTTAACACGATCTACCCTCTCATTAGCTTCAAAAGAACCTTGCCTTAGCTTAAGCCGTTCCTCCCCTTCAACCTCAGTCTTTAAGAAGGCTAACAGTTCTGTCAAGCAACAGTCAGGTTCCTTGGTAAACGTTTCTTTCGATACACGGTACCTGTCCCAGGTGTTAAACTTAACCTCTGGTAAGGCACTCTCCACAAGGGGAAATAACATTGCTGGGTATTTCTCCTTTGTCACTCCAGACTGTCATAGAGTTGTGCTGTCTTTCTTTAACACCAAGGATAAAAGTTCCCTAACATAGTATTCAATAAGTAACTCATCCTTCTCATACCTAGACTTCAAGAAATCTATAGCCTTTTTATAGTTTTCCATGGAATGAGGAAAGTTTTCTACCAGTTTCTGAGCAGGTGAACCAGGTTCCATACATTGAATCAAATAAACAAATTTGTCTTCATCTTTAAGGCTGTCATCTTCATGTATTTTAGCAAATTGCGCCCAAAACCTTCACTTCAGGCAAGGAAATTATATAAGAACATAGAACAAAACACTGTCTTTCTTCTGCTAGAAGTCGAGTACTCTCAGAAGGTATAACTTACGTTCTCCACACTTATAATAATACGTTTAATGGGACACTTTCGGCCATTTCCTTAATTTGTATTATTTCGCCTCGATTTTAAATACCGTTGGGGTTTCGCTTATTATTCCCATCTGTTATGTAAGCTAACCTTTAATTTAATTCACCTTGTGGTGAAAATCTTTAATTGTAATGAAGTATGTAATGAAAAAATGAAACCGCATATGTTATTTCGATGATTTGTCACATGTTTTGATCGGATGTCATAATTTTTCTCGTCGTCTTGGTGACTCCATATTGTATGATGTTTTGTTTCTTGCGACGAAGGATCTGGGTCGGATTTGATTTAGTGCTGTGACACGTTGGTGCCGATTTCGCTTGAGATCTGTCCTGTATATTCTGCGTTGATATTTAATGACTACTTATTTTATCCGAGTCTTGTTCTAGATTATCTCTGATAACGTCTTATTCTAATCTGTTACGTTCTATTTATGCAAATATTGAATTAAGGAGTGCTTCCTCCTTTCTGCTAACATCGGTCTGGAAGATTTAGTGGTGATAGTTACTGTTGCCATATTGGTTTTCACCACTTTATGGTTGACTTGCTGTGTCAATCCTTGGATTCTGCTGGTTTTAATTGATGCAAACTATTGAATTAAGGAGTGGTCACTCCTTTGGGTTTACATTGCCCTTGTTGTGTCAATGACTATATGTTCAATAATAATGTTATTTGCTTTACGTCCCGCTAACTACACTTTTACGGTTTTTGGAGACGCCGAGGTGCCGGAATTTAGTCCCGCAGGAGTTCTTTTACGTGCCAGTAAATCTACCGACACGAGGCTGACGTATTTGAGCACCTTCAAATACCACCGGACTGAGCCAGGATCGAACCTGCCAAGTTGGGGTCAGAAGGCCAGCGCCTCAACCGTCTAAGCCACTCAGCCCGACACTATATGTTCAGACCTTGTTTGAAACTTCCCATTTCTTTAATTAATTTCGGGTATTTTCCCTTTGCTTTCTTTATACTGATGGTTTTCCTTATACTGTATTTTGAGAGGTCATTTCCCTTCCTATTTTCTGCTAATGTTTCTTCACCGTACTAAGATAATGGTTTCATTTCTCTCTCATTATCCTTCCCTGTTGTTTTAACTAATAAGTTGTTCCATTTTGTTGCAATTTATCCCAAAACCTGCGTAGATCATTCATCCTTCTGTAACCCTTATATACCCTTATTAAATCTTATGTTTCTTAAAACTGGTGTTATTCTTTCGTGACAACTGTTTGGAAGGTAGGTTCTATACATAGGTCACCTTGCATGATCAACTCTCCACTCATTACCCCTTTGAGGTAAGTTATTTGTTGTTCTTGCATGCTGATTTAATATTTTCTGTTTTAATTTGACTGGGGGTTGTTGAACGTTGTGGGTGTAAGTATACTGTGTGTGCTATTCCTCACGTAACCTGAACCTGGTACTGGATAACACGTTCCATTCACATCTTTATTAAGTGAATTTGTGTGTATCCTATTATTACTTACCAAGCCACTGTGTTATCGTTTATTTTAATAACTGCTCGTTATATTGTTTATGTTGTATTCATAATAACCTGCCATTCCGCACGTCACACCTAGGTTGACACTACGGACCTCTGTCCAGAAATGTTCTAACTTATTTTATCAAACAGTTTGACGTCCAAGTTATAGGTGGTCTTCTGAAAGGGGCTTAATTTAAATCCACGGGGCGGGTGTACCTCCGGAACAGTTCATTTTATTGATATCAAAATTTCCGTATTGGCTACAATATTAAGTTGGCGGGAAGATATAGAAATGTTGATAACTTTAGAATACCAAAAACAAGTTCCAAGCAATTCAGTTTTACCAACTAATAACTACTAAATTTAATTTCATTTTTAATTGTAATAAAGTTATATCACGTTACTCTGTTCCAGGCTCAGATGCACGGTAAAGATGGGCTATTCGTTCCCATGTACCTAGAGGTTGACGTCTCCGTTGTGGAAGATGGTGGGATCCTCATCAGAGCAAACACCAGTACCAATGGCACTTTGCCACCGCTACCCGAAACCACGACCACGACCACGACCACGGTATCACCCGGGGCCGCGAACACGACCACGGTATCACCCGGGGCCGCGAACACGACCACGGTATCACCCGGGGCCGCGACCACGACCACGGTATCACCCGGGGCCGCGACCACGACCACGGTATCACCCGGGGCCGCGACCACGACCACGGTATCACCCGGGGCCGCGACCACGACCACGGTATCACCCGGGGCCGCGACCACGACCACGGCATCACCCGGGGCCGCGACCACGACCACGGTATCACCCGGGGCCGCGACCACGACCACGGTATCACCCGGGGCCGCGACCACGACCACGGTATCACCCGGGGCCGCGACCACGACCACGGTATCACCCGGGGCCGCGACCACGACCACGGTATCACCCGGGGCCGCGACCACGACCACGGTATCACCCGGGGCCGCGACCACGACCACGGTATCACCCGGGCCTGCGACCACGACCACGGTATCACCCGGGGCCGCGACCACGACCACGGTATCACCCGGGGCCGCGACCACGACCACGGTATCACCCGGGGCCGCGACCACGACCACGGTATCACCCGGGGCCGCGACCACGACCACGGTATCACCCGGGGCCGCGACCACGACCACGCTGCCACCCACGAACAATGAGGAGCGTCGTGAGCTCGAGGAGCGTGATATGCCTGGGGAGCGTGATGAGCCTAGGGAGCGTGATGTGCCTGGGGAGCGTGATGAGAATGGGGAGCGTGATGTGCACGAGGAGAGTGATGTGCCTGAGGAGCGTGATGTGCCTAAGGAGCGTGATGAGCCTGGGGAGCGTGATGTGCCTGAGGAGCGTGATGAGCCTGGGGAACGTGATGTGCCTGGGGAGCGTGATGAGCCTAGGGAGCGTGATGTGCCTGGGGAGCGTGATGTGCCTGGGGAGCGTGATGAGCCTAGGGAGCGTGATGTGCACGAGGAGAGTGATGTGCCTGAGGAGCGTGATGAGCCTGAGGAGCGTGATGAGCCTGGGGAGCGTGATGTGCCTGGGGAGCGTGATGTGCCTGAGGAGCGTGATGAGCCTGGGGAGCGTGATGTGCACGAGGAGAGTGATGAGCCTGGGGAGCGTGATGTGCCTGAGGAGCGTGATGAGCCTGGGGAGCGTGATGTGCACGAGGAGAGTGATGTGCCTGAGGAGCGTGATGTGCCTAAGGAGCGTGATGAGCCTGGGGAGCGTGATGTGCCTGAGGAGCGTGATGAGCCTGGGGAGCGTGATGAGCCTGGGGAGCATGATGTGCCTAAGGAGCGTGATGAGCCTGGGGAACGTGATGTGCCTGGGGAGCGTGATGAGCCTAGGGAGCGTGATGTGCACGAGGAGAGTGATGTGCCTGGGGAGCGTGATGAGCCTGGGGAGCGTGATGTGCCTAAGGAGCGTGATGAGCCTGGGGAGCGTGATGTGCCTGAGGAGCGTGATGAGCCTGGGGAGCGTGATGTGCCTAAGGAGCGTGATGAGCCTGGGGAGCGTGATGAGCCTAGGGAGCGTGATGTGCCTAAGGAGAGTGATGTGCCTAAGGAGCGTGATGAGCCTAAGGAGCGTGATGAGCCTGGGGAGCGTGATGTGCCTAAGGAGCGTGATGAGCCTGGGGAGCGTGATGAGAATGGGGAGCGTGATGTGCACGAGGAGAGTGATGTGCCTGAGGAACGTGATGTGCCTAAGGAGCGTGATGAGCCTGGGGAGCGTGATATGCCTGGGGAGCGTGATGAGCCTAGGGAGCGTGTTGTGCACGAGGAGAGTGATGTGCCTGGGGAGCGTGATGAGCCTGAGGAGCGTGATGTGCCTGGGGAGCGTGATGTGCCTAAGGAGCGTGATGAGCCTGGGGAGCGTGATGTGCACGAGGAGAGTGATGTGCCTGAGGAACGTGATGAGCCTGGGGAACGTGATGTGCCTGGGGAGCGTGATATGCCTGGGGAGCGTGATGAGCCTAGGGAACGTGATGAGCCTGGGGAACGTGATGAGCCTGGGGAACGTGATGTGCCTGGGGAGCGTGATGAGCCTAGGGAGCGTGATGTGCAAGAGGAGAGTGATGTGCCTGGGGAGCGTGATGAGCCTAGGGAGCGTGATGTGCAAGAGGAGAGTGATGTGCCTAAGGAGCGTGATGAGCCTGGGGAACGTGATGTGCCTGGGGAGCGTGATGAGCCTAGGGAGCGTGATGTGCACGAGGAGAGTGATGTGCCTGGGGAGCGTGATGAGCCTAGGGAGCGTGATAATCCTGGGGAGCGTGATGTGCACGAGGAGCGTGATGTGTCTGAGGAGCGTGATGTGAGTGAGGAACGTAATGTGCATGAGGAACGTAATGTGTCTGAGGAGCGTGATGTGAGTGAGGAGCGTGAAGAGCCTGGGGAGCGTGATAAGCCTGAGGAGCGTGATGAGCCTAGGGAGCGTGATGTGAGTGAGGAGCGTGATAAGGCTGATGAACGCGATGAGTCTGAGGAGCGTGGGGACACTCTGGAATCAGCGTCAGTCTGCTCGCCTGCAGAACCAACAGGTAAGTAACTTCTCCCTAGACACAGTAACAAAGCACCTGCATGAATTCTCTTATTTCTCATATCACTAGTTTCTAGAAGTTCGATTGTTCTTTAGTTGAAAATTGATTTGACAATTGCTTCGACGAAATAAACAGTACACAGTATTACTTCATATACAGATTCGGCTTCAAAATACGAGAGACTTAAATAAATAGGCTATATAAATCAAATGTAGGAAATGATAATTTGGTTGCTGTTCGTACTTTTAAAAAAGGAATAATAATACATTCGATTGTGTTAAATCATGTTCGAGCCATACTCACATTAATTACTGTATTTACTTGTTCTCCCGCCACTGCCCGAGTCCGTAGCTGGTTGGCAGCCACATTCGAGACTCGGCGTGGACATCTGGGAACAAAGGGCCACTATAAGTGTGAGCGTAATGTCACTCTTTCGGTCCTCGTCTAAACATCTGGTCTATTCAGGGATTTTGAAATGGTTTGGACCATAAAAATACTTTTGATTGGGTGGATTCTAAATATGAAGAATGGTTAAAATATTTCCAACAAAGTTATAAGAATTCGGTTCTACACGCACGCGCTTTTTGGGTATGTACGCTGGGATATAGATCGTAAAACATTCCTTTCACACTTATTGCGTGAGAAACAAATTGATTTCCATTAAGGATGTAGATTTCATTAGGTGTGGTCGTGTATCTTTTGTGATGATGTTTCGGTCTTCCTAGTAACTCAAAGGCAGGGCACGATATTGGCCCTAAAACAACCCTAGAAGGGGTGGATTCTATAAATGAAGAGTGATTAACATATCCGGAAGTTTTTCACTTACAAGAACTCAGACACAGATATCTCAAAACTTAAATATTTGTAGATGGTCATTATTAGACTTGAAAAAGATAGCTGTAACACAATAATCAAGATATGGACACAGGGTCGTTACGATGTTATTAATATAGATGTATTTTCCGGGAATACCGTGGCACGCAGAGGTGCGGGCATCAATGGTTTGATATACAAAAGAGGGAAGCAAAATTTAAAACTTTAAATTTTGGCCTATATTTATTTTATTTTTCTTTCAATTTTTAAATTTTGCTAAGCAAATAACTACATTCAGGTACAAGGTCTAGCTAATGACAATATTAGAGAAATCAGAATAACCAACTAACAATTAATTAACAACCTGAGCTTGAGCACTGCTGCTCCTTTGACCAAAGGAGACGGATCTCCCAATGTCTTTGTTCTACAAATTTAAACCTTAGGAGACTATTCACTATCAAAGGCACAAACAAAACAACAGTCTGATTTACCTTGAAATGAAATGAATAGAAGTTGACATTAACAGGGGTAACAAGTACTCATTCCACGTGGCCTTTTAAAGTTACTGTAGGTGAACACTTGCAGTCCTTGACCTTACAGAGTCTAAGCCTATAGTGCGGAGGCAACTACATGGAGAAAGAGATAGATTTCAAGGTTTCAAAATCATAGTCACCTCAATATCAAGTTGAGAGGTACCTCACTCTCTATTCCGTAGGTTCGGTTAAGTTCTTTAGGCTTGTTTGATATTTTACATTAAAAATTAAAAGTTCCATTGTGAAAGAAATTTGAAACCTTCCTCTCAAGCTATCTTTCAAAGACTATTACGTTGTTAAGTAGAGTCTGCCAATATCTTGAGCTGGTGGACTTCCTGACGATGGAGGAGGGGGCCCTTCCACCTGCCTCCACTACGAACACACTCTAAACCACTTGACTGGAGTGATCACAAAGACAACATGGCCCCAAATGTCCCAGCTTTTATAACGAGAAGAAGGATCTAGATTTCTTTCGGCATATGCCCTGACACACCCACAATTCCTATTGGTCACTTAAATACATATGCAAAATTTCTAATTGGATAACGTATTAAGTTGGCGGGAAGGGAGGAAGTGTTCTTATAATTTTAGAACACCAGAAACTAACTATAAACAATTCAGTTTAGGAAACCTTGACATCAAAATTATTTTGAAAGTTAATAATTCATCGTTCCCCCAGAAGGCGCACGTAAGTTGATAGTAGCGACATCTGTCGAGAAAAATTCAAACTATTTCCGAAAAGAGTTTCAGATTTTATGTTATAGATGGCTTCTACAAGGCGCTGCTAGATCACCGGTACATTTATTTATTTATTTATTTATTTATTTATTTATTTATTTATTTATTTATTTATTTATTTATTTATTTATTTATTTATTTATTTATTTATTTATTTATTTATTTATTTATTTATTTATTTATTTATTTATTTATTTATGTATTTATTTATTTATTGGAGGTACACCTTCTCGAGCCAGTTAAACTGCGTCTCTAAGGACATCTATGTAATGTAACTTGAACTGACGTTATGCAAGGCACTTGCGTTTTTGCCGTTACATGTCTCTATCATCGGTTTATTTACTCCCTTTGCGGGTCGAACTCTAACTAATTTATTAATGCCCGGTTTCTGGAACGTGAGATATCGAACCTATAGCGGTATCGAATGTTTAACTCGTGCTTCGGCGTTCCACGAACGTAAGATACATCTATCGGTTCGATAAATCGCTTGCTAACTTAGAGGGTCCTGAGCAGGAGATATCTACTTGTCAAGTTGGTGGGCGCGTGCGCAGTACTTAGTATAAGCAGCTTTTTAATTTTCAACTTTTGAATTTTAATTTTTACAAATTTTTTATTAACGATATTATATTACAAGGAACTAACAAGTCATATGTAAAATTATGTTAATTACTCGATAAATATCTTTATACTGTGATCAAACTATGTTCATATTTTGGAATAAGAGGGAAGGGATGCGGAATACTTATAAGGCTCAGTGCAAAGTGGATTGCGCTCGACATGTACTACCGGTGTGCGTATTTCATTAGACATCTTCAAATTCTTCATACAGTCCGTAAACACTACAAAACTGACACCTACGTCTGCAAGAACTATTCGAACACCAATTTCTTGCTGCATGGCAAAGAGGGGACAATAAGAGCTGCACACAAAGCTCAAATACGATTCATTGCTTGTGTGCATGCGCCTATTAATCTAGGGAACACATCTAATGCACAAAAACAAAGCCGTGCGAGGGGTGGCATCTAGTGTGTATTTTTGAAACTTGATCAACGAGCCAATAGTTGACAATTTGATAAGTTGGCTGCTATTCTGCTGTGCAACGCAGCGAAGATTTATCGACTCTACAGCTGTAACAAAGCAATTGCTATCGGAAAGATATCTCACCATTCCAGAAACCGGGCATAAGAAATGCTAATTTTCAGTTACCTAACCTTAGTTTTTGAAGGTTGTTTTCGTTCCGGTGATTCTGTGGAATGCAGAGATGTAAGCAGATGCGGACATGAAAAGACCAAACAGTAATTTAAAAAATTTAAAATGTGCGATCATATTTCTTTTTCAGATCTTTTTGTTTCTTTTCATTTTTTAAACATGGTTAGACCATAAGGTACAAGAATTTACCTCATGAGCTCGAGAAAATTCTAGAAAAATCGGACAACATGATTAAACAACGTGAGCTTGAAGCTCCCCAGTTACAAATTTAACAAAAGCTCCACTGCTCCCTTCAGTAGCAACTCAAGGGGACTAAGCTCCAAAATTTCCACCAGTAGGAAGAGAGACTTTACAAGTTCCGGCCTCTTAAAGGCACAACCAAACAGTACTCACAGTCTTAACTGCTCAACTGTTTAATTTACTCTCAAAAGGAAATGGAAAATAGAAATTGACTCTCACAGGGTAACACGTACCCATTCTACATGGTCTCAGTTAAAAAAGAAGGGGTTAAATTTACTGGCCGAAAATTAAAATGATATGAGGCGGACACTTGCTCTCTGTGGGCTACGGCCCGAAATTGCGGAGGCTTGAGAGAAATATGTAAGTTATAAACTACGAGATAGATTTTAAAGATTACAAAATGATAGTGACCTCAACATCAAATTGAAGGGTTCACACTATTTATTGCCTATAATTCGAAATGTACAGTTAAAGTTTAAAATTTACATTAGTAAATAAATTTGAAACCTTCCCATCGAACTAGCTTTCTGAGGCCATTACGTGTTTACGAACGGTCTGCCATTACCTTGAGCTGATGGGCCTTCGGGAGATGAACAAGCCAGCTCTCGCCTTCTCTATGGACACACTCTAAACCTCCTGACTGGAGCGATCGATAAGACAACATGGTCTACCAGACACCAGCTTTTATAGCGGAGAGGACGGTAGCAGAAATTTCTTGGCCAAGACCCTGTATATACTCCCAATTTTATTGACTAACAAAATAACTGACCAAAATTCCTGATTGGCTACAATTCTTAGCCGGCCGGAAGAGATAGAAGTGCTAGTAACCTTAGAACACAAAAAACAATCTGAAAACAATTCAGTTGTAAAAACTCTTAAAATACAACTTTCTCTTGAAGATGTAATTGTCCGCCCTCTAACCGTTTCAGAGTTTATATTACAAATGGCTTTCTCCACCCCCTAAAGTCTTTCCAATGTTGAAACAGTTTGAAATTTTACCTGTTAGAAAATTTGGAATTTGAAGATCGAGGGCAGAAAATAATCTTGATGGAGAGTTCACTCATAAGTTATGTTGCAGCAAAATGTCTTGAAATGTTTATGAACTTGTATAAATCCGGTAAGTAATGTCTAAATTTGAAGGCAAGATCGGACGCCGCTGCCGATGCCATCATCACTCCCGCTATCTTGAGAGGGGTTGATGTTCAGGCGGTTGTGGCCTTGCTCAAGTTAGCTGTCGTGAAGGAGAATGGATCAGAGCGGGGTGCGCCCTTACCCACGCCAATTGGTGTAACACGGCCTCAGATGACAATTAGGGCACTGAAACAATAATTTTCTGGGTGACAGTGAGTGTTTTATCGAGAAAGTTTGTTTAATATTTCGGTGTTGGTGGTGCAGTTAAGGCGGGCGGCTTTGAGTATGAGTGTGTGGAACGCAGGTGCCGGGGACAAGGTAATGTCAGACAGGAACAGAAAGAAAGAAAGTCTTACTGAAGGGTAGGCTAAGATCACAAAAACATATCTGGACACATTATAGTTTAAACAGGGCAGAGGGCCTTCAACATCAACTTATATATGAAAGTTTAAGATTCCAAGCTGTTAAGGAAAGAAACATAATTACATTTGCAATGCCACGATTTGGCGGCCTATATTGATAAACAGGTGTATCATACAGGTCTTACTTTGAACAGAATGAACCATAAAGAATTATTTCGATGGCTAGATTGGTCACCAAAAGTGTGACCGGCGTTAAGAAATCCAAAATAATGCATGGTCCACGAAATCTGGGGCAAGGTTACCTGTCACAACAAAATTTTTACCACGACTTGATCTCCGATCTTTAAATTGGTGGGTCACCCTGCCCGATCATATCTCTCTTTAACCTTCTCACGGGAAGCTTTCAAGTTACTTTTCGCCTTCCCCGACAGGTTCCTGATATTATCGGGATATAATCTCATTGATGGGTGACAGATTAGACAACAGCGTGTTGTGAATATGAGAGAAGCAAGTGTAAACTTGTAACTGCATTTAGCGAAAAAAACCAATACAGAGAAGTGTTCTACCTATAATGGTCTTCATGATGAAAGGCTATTAAAGCACATCGAAGATTCGGTTAACAAGCTCAGCAAGAGTTGGTTGTGAGTAATAATCAGATGTTGTGACATTCCAGATGGATAAGTCAAAACAATATTTACGGAATAAATCAGATGTGAATGCCTTAGCATTAACGAAAACTATGTATTGGGGGGTCCAAAAGAAACAAAAATAGCATTAAGGCAAGAAATTGTTGACTGAGCGGTGGCTAGCTTGGTTTTGAAAAGCCACGTAAACCTGGTGAAACCATCCACACACTTGAGGATGAATTTGTTCCCCTTCTCCTTAGATTGAGGAAGGGTTCCGAAGTAATTTATGTACAAGCGCTCCATAGGCGAGATGCTTGGTGAGTTGACAATAACTCTAGCTAAATGGACAAGGTGGACTTGCTAAGCAAGCAAGATGTACAGGCTTTAACCATTTCCCTAATTTCGCCATACATACTCCTCCAGGTGAACATCTCTCTAATTTTTTTCACTAGTTTTGAAGACGCCTAAATGACCCCCCTCCCCCAGTGGGGTCTCGTGATAACACTTGAAGATCACGGGCACAAGAACAGCTGGAACTACAACTTTCAACTTCTAATCGTGCCTCGAGGGGCAACATAGAACACCATTCCTCAATACATAATGGACAACATGTTCCCCAGAAGAAAGGATTTCCATAATGGGAGCAGCACTGGATCTTGCCGTTGATATTTTTCGATGTCACGAAGAAACATAG
The DNA here is from genome assembly GCF_040414725.1 of Anabrus simplex. NCBI lineage: Eukaryota > Metazoa > Arthropoda > Insecta > Orthoptera > Tettigoniidae > Anabrus > Anabrus simplex. The sequence continues at coordinate 2,529,536 of NC_090269.1, forward strand.
GGGCATCTGTCAAAATAGCACTAACTGAAGAAGGCATGGATATAGAAGGAGTAGAAATTTCCCCCTGCTCAATTGAATCAACGTCGCAAGAAAATATGCGACATAACCCACCTGCGACCACATTCTCTGATCTCCGAATGTGTCGCACATGAAACTGGAACGTGGAGATGCGGACCAACTCATTGTCCAATTGTCAGTTTCTAACTCCATTTTAACATGTTCCAGACACATGCGGAACTTCTCCAAGGCAAACAGGACTGCGATTCCTTCTAATTAATAGATTGAGTACTTGGCTCCTAGAGGCATAGGCAATAGGTCGCGCAACAACTGCCGATGATGGGGCGTAACTGAAAGCTAATGCACGGTCTTCGAACGCAGCTTGCTGCGATGGCCCCCATTCGAATTTAACACATTTCCTACAACGTAATTTTAGAAGTGCCGCCCTATTAGCGAAGTTAGGAATATTTTTCCTGAAGAAATTCACCATGCCGATGAACCTAGCAATTCCTTTCACATTTTTAGCTTGAAGTCACGATTTGCCTGCGTTCTAAACTGATCGATTGAAACTCCATCGGGTGACAAAATATGCCCTAAGAAAGACATGAAAGGCTTAGCAAAAGGTACCTTCGATAAATTAACCATCAACCCAGCCTTACGAAAGAGATTTAGGACTTCCTTAAGAGAATCTAAGTGTTCTTCAAAGGTTTCAGAAAACACAACGACATCGTCAAGGTAATGGTAAATTTGATGTCGGAGAAAACCCTATCCGGGAGACAAGTAAGAACAATCGCGCCCGTGGGGACCACGAAAGGTACGCGGTTGTATTCGCACATGTTCCAGTCTGTAGCAAAAGTCGTCTGATGTTTTGATTCTTCCGCCAGAGGAATCTGATTGTACGCCTGGTTATGATATAGGGTGGTAAAGAACTTAGCTTTACGAAACCATGACAAACACGAATGAAGATCAGGAAGGGGTACTGACTGCAATACGATCTTAGGGTTTATAGACCCGTAATCAGTAACCGTCATGAAACCACATTGGGGTTTCGGTACAAGAAAAATGGGCGATGATTACGCCGACTTTGAAGATCGAATAATGCCATCCTTCAACATTTGAACAATAATCTCCTTAAGGGCTATCATCTTAGGTAGAGATAGCATGTAAGGAGGAAAACTAACCAGGATCGAATCAGTTACATCAATCTTGCAAACAATTAGGTCAGTAACACCAAGGAATTCTGAAAGTATATTGGAAAAAGACTGGCATAACCTTCGAATACTCTCCGCCTTGTCCTCAGGTAGATGCCTAAAGTCTAACGACATCTCACTCTGGTTGGGCGAAATAAATGACGATGAAACAAATTACTTTTCAAACGTGAAATATTTACTTACTATTCAAATTGAATGTGCAAAATTTACTGTGAAGATCAAGCACAAGACCGGCATGCGACATGAAATCGTCCCCCAATATTACCGGGCGAGACAGCTGTTTAGCAACATACAACTTCACTTTCCAAGTAAATTTTAAAAATTTGAAATTTGGCATGAATAAGTCATAAAGTTTCTAAGGGTGAAGAATTTGCCGAAATACATTTGATAAAAGACAAAACATAATCCGGAAATTTAGAGCAAGATTTTAATTTAGAGTACTACTCTTCAGAAATAACAAAGCTAATAGAGCGGTGACTGGTTCATTCTTTATCTCACTATTTACAAAGGGCACAAATCCTTGGGTCTCAGAGGCGATTTTAAGGCATTCCCTTGGGCCTTCGGAAGATAAATTAGAGAGGTTTTCTTCCTCGATTAGATCGGTGACCGACTTAACCTGGGCTGAGCCTCGTGAAGACTGCACTAGTCACTTCCTATCGCCCAAATCAGTGGAGGCAGCACTAGAAGTAGAATAGGAACGTGTGCTGTTAGATGACGTACATTTTATTGCCAGATGTGAGAACGACTCGCACTTAAAACATCCCTGGGATGACCCTGACCCGTTCCTATTTCCAAAAGTTTTTACAAAGGGACACTTATTTCAAAGATGTTCTGCTGATCCGCAGGCGTAACATTTGCGTGGATAGAAGGTTCGGCGAGGTGGTGGCCATGAAATATAAAATGATGGGGCAGGCTCCATAGTGACTCTGGAAGTATCAGTGTACCTTACTCCCACCGCGGACACTGCCATAGCCTCAAGTTCAGAGAATGCTTGGGATCGTGAAGGGAAACATAGATACGAACTGTAAGATGGAGAAATCCCTTCGACGATGGTCTGTACAATCTGCTCTTCTGGGTAATGAAGGGCGAACACTCTTTTATAGAATATTATGTCTTCGTTGAAGTCACCTAAATTCTCGTCCAGCCTTTGGACTCGGATGTATTACTTTTTATCAGCGAGGACATTGCTCGTACAGGAATGAAATTCGGTAAGAGATGGGCATGGATATTTTCTATTGAGATTCTGTCAGCTATTGCATTAACAATTTTATCAGACAGAACGCCATGGTAGTATATGTAAATAATTTGGAGAATTTGCGAATGAGACAGAGAAAACACCAAGGCATGAGACTGAAATTCTACTGAAATCTTAGAAGGGGTATAACATCGTTAGATGGAATTTACCGAAAACGTTGAGACACCCTTAAGCAACACGGCTAAGGGATGGGGCAAGCTGCTAAAACCTGGTGAAACAATATGGGACGGCATTGGACGTTGAGGGGCTTCAACAGCAGCGTTACTAATAAAGAAGTGAAAAATTGTTGTAGATGATAAGACACTTGCCCAAATGGGGCAGAAGTTTATTGTGGAACCACAGATTTCCTACTCAGAGCAGATTTACTAGGGTCTTCTTCCGTTGTTACGTTCACAGTTGGAGGATAGTCGCTCTTGGCACTAGCGTCTCCAGACAACAATTGATTAACCTTATTTGACATCTCAGAAAGGTGGTCAGCTAGAGAACTTGCTTCACTAGCATGCGCATCCTTCAGTTTCAGGGACAATAGGTCCGTAGCCTTATTGTGAAAGTGGAACAGTCTAGCTTGAACAGCTGATTTCAAGGAGGTTCGTCTACTTCAAAGAAACTTAAAACGGAGGCTAGCTCAGTAGTACTGTCGTTGATCGTGGGCGAGGCTCATCAATATCCTTCTCTTCAAATACCGAAATTCAGATGGGAAGCTCTAAAGATTCTTTAATTAGCGGTATCTACAGCAACCGTGCCATTAGACTGTACCTTCGGAATTAAAAGTTCATAAATTAATTCCTCCTTGCGCAGATACCACGATGCAAGGACATCTAGAAAACCCGACATAGTGATTGAAAACCTAACAAATTTAGAGAATTCCAGAAACTGATAAATTGTTAGTGTTCACTTATAAATTTCATGAACAGTCGTCAAAAGGTACTTTATGCAGACCCATTCAACCACGCTCTGCTACCACTTGTTCTGGGGATTCTGTGGAATTCAGAGGTGTAAGAAGGTGCGAGAGTGAATTGGAGGATAGAGAAAAGATAAATAGTAATTTAAAACTATAAAATTTGCGATTATATTTCTTTCTTAGATCTTTTTGTTTCGTTTCAAATTTTAAATTTACAATACAATAACAAATAATCAGGTACAAGAGTTTATCTCATGACTCCAGAAAAGTCTAGAACAATCAGATAACATGATTTAACAACGTGAGCTTCAAGCTCCCCAGTTACTACCTTAACAAGAACACCACTTCTCCCTTCAATCTCATTTCAGGGAGACTAAGCTCCAAAATTTAGAACGGTAGCGCCAATTACACAATTACTCTCTAGGAGACTATTCTCCATATTTTACAAGTTACCGCCTCTTAAAGGCACAAACAAAACAGTACTCACCGTCTTAACTGCTCAACAGGTTGACTTACTTTCAAAAGGAAATAAATAATAGAAATTGACTTTCACGGGGGTAACAAGTACCCATTCTACATGGCCTTAGTTTTAAAAGAAAAGGTTAATTTCAGTGGCGTAAAATCAAAATTTTAGGAGGTGAAAACTTGTGCTCCTTGAAATTCGGCTGAAAATACTTAAAACCCTATGTGGGCTTATGGCCCGAAGTTACAGAGGCTATGCCTGTACTACGGAGGTGACTAAATGGAGAGAAATATATAAGTTATACAATTACGAGGTAGATTATAAAGATTACAAAATCATAGTGACGTCAACACCAAGTTGAAGGGGAATCCCCTTAATTCCACAAGGTGTCGAAATGTACATTTAAAATTTGAAATTTTTGTTAGTAAATAATTTTGAAACCTTCCCATCGAAGTAGCTTTGAGTTGAGATGGACGTGCCAGCCCCCGCCTCCATTATGAACACACTCTGAACCTCTTGACTGGAGAGATCACAAAGACAATATGGCCCACCAGACTTCAGCTTTATAGCGCAGAGAAAAATCTCCACCCCGAATTTCTATTGGCTGACAACATAAATTACCAAAATACCTGATTGCCTATAATTTTAAGCCGGCGCGAAGAGATAGAAGTAATAGTAAACTTAGAACACAAAAAGCAACCTGCAAACAAATCAGTTCTAAAAGTTTGAAATACAACTTTCCCTTGAAAATGTATTTGTTCGTCCTCTACCCAGAGGGACCACCTACGTTGACAGTAGAGACATCTGTCGGTAAGCGTTAAAACTTCTTCCACTAGCAGTTTCAGAGTTTATTTTGCAGATGGCTTTCTAAAAGGAGCTTGATTTGAATGTACGGAGTAGGTGTACCTTCGGTACGGTTTATTCACGTACAAAGTTGTCAACACTTCTGCTGGTTGCTTTTCCAATATCAATCTACCTATCAGAATTTTATAAATATTTTCTCTAGCCGCTTCTAATTGGTGGTGTGTACAGGAATTCAGCGTATCAGTAAAGATTTCTGGAATATTCCCCACAAAAACTATAAAAGCTGGGCGCTTTAGGGCTGTATTGCATCCTTCTTGCTCCAGATCATTGAGTACTGCGTGTTCATATAGGGACGGGGGCCGAGAGCGGCGTTCGGAAGGCCCAGAAAACAAGGTAGTGGAAAATTTACTGAACTAGTGACGTCTTCAGGGGTGCAAGAAGGTACGAGGGTGAATGCCTGGATAGAGAAAACATCAAAGCATAATTTAAAACACAAAAATTTGACGTTTTATTCTTTCATTTTCTTCCGACTTCAATCTTTGATAAATAATCTGAATGACGAACAACCAATAACAGTTAAATGAAAAAATGACTTAAAGTCAGTTACAACGAAACGGATTTATCTATACAATAGTTTTCAAATGGCTGACCATGGTAGCTCTAAATGTACAGCATTTTACTCTACTCCATTACACATTATTTATTTATTTATTTATTTATTTATTTATTTATTTATTTATTTATTTATTTATTTATTTATTTATTCCTGACTTACATTTGTGGCGAAGTTATAGCTCACGGCCCTCTCTTACACTTAACCAGTATAAACAAAATTTTAAAATGTAAACATAAAAGGACATAGCAATTCTAAAAAGAAATAATACTACGGACAGATAATTCTAAGACTAAGTTAGGCCTATATATCAGTACAGCAATTAATGTGATAATAATAATAATAATAATAATAATAATAATAATAATAATAATAAATGAAGAAAACCCATTCACACAACATACACACAATGACTCACACAACTCAGTTTTATGTTCCCAGGAAAAACTTTCTGCAGGCAGATTTGAATTTATGAGAGGAAGTAAGGTGCCGAATGTCCATTGGGAGTGTATTCTAAAGTCTCGATGCGGTAACTAAAAAGGAATGATTGTAGGAATTCGTTCGACTTAGTAGAATTTCAAGTAGGGAACCAGAACAGGTACTAATTTCATGGAATGAGGAAAGGAAACAAAAATTAGAAGAGAGGTAAGTCGAGAGCACTTGGTAAACAAGTGTAATTAGGTGAAAATTTCTTCGTTCATTTATGCGTAGCCATTCCAATGTTTTGAAATATGGTGTAACATGAGCGTCACGTCGCAGTTGGAAGGCGTATCGTAAGCATGAGTTTTGTGCTCGCTGAAGTCTCAAAGCTTGTTCAGCATTTAGATTGACTAGTACCGTATCACAGTAGTCTAAAATTGGGAATAGTAGTGCTTGGATTAACTTTAATTTAAGTTTTTGAGGAAAATAACTCTTGTGACGTTTCAGGGGATATAGAGCTGCATGAACCTTTCTACATACATTTGTTACTTGTTCATTCCAGTTCAGATTCTCATTGATGGAGATTTCAAGATCAGTTACATTTTTAAGGTACGGTACGACAATCACTCTGGATCGGTCCTTGACATTCAAACAACAGTGCATCACGTTATCTAAGAAACTTGGCTCCAGAGTGAATCTACTCCGCAAGATTGCCGGAAGTAGCTGGGGTGTGGACGCCAATACCCTACGCACGGCTGCACTCGCTCTTGTGTATTCTGCTGGTGAATACTGTGCTCCTGTATGGCAAAACAGCATTCACACAACAAAGATTGATGTCCAGCTTAATGAAGCCATGAGAGTGATCACTGGTACTGTCAGATCTACTCCCATTCAGTGGTTACCTGTCTTAGCTAATATTCCCCCGCCAGATCTAAGGAGGAAAGCAGCTAGGGTAAACTTGCTCAAGAAGATCTCTTCTCATAAGAACTCACCCTTGTACGATGCCCTACAACACCCACCAACAACTCGTCTGAAATCACGCAAACCACCCTGGACTGATTTTAAAAGTATCAGTTCTTTCGACATGACCTCTGAGTGGCGACAGCGTTGGCATGAACATCCACCCAACAACGCTCACTTGGTTCAAGATCCAACAAAGAACGTTGAAGGATTCCAACTGCCGCGTCCAACCTGGTCGAAGCTGAACCGAATTAGGACGGGTTAAGGGAGGTGTGGCTACATGTTGAAGAAATGGGGTTTCCGTTCGTCTGCTGACAGCGACTGTGGAGCGGAGGAGCAGACAATGGAACACATCGTTAAGGAGTGCCCACTTCGAGCATTTAATGGTGATCTGAGGCTTCTACATCAAGTGACTCCGAGTGCTCTGGACTGCTTGTCAAATTTGGACATTTCTATTTGATTTTTTTGTGTACTTGTAAAGCCATGCGATATATATATTGATTATGATTGGAGAGGGATTGATATTGCTTATTACATGTAATAATTTAGAGTTTCCTATGATAATACTTTGTGTTTTACGAGGATTTAGGAGTAAGTGGTTGTTTTTAGCATAGGCGGTAAGCCTTTGCAGATCCGAATTAATATGCTGAACTGTTTCATGTAAATTGTTTGTAGTGGTGTATTTGTATATCTGCATATCATCAGCATATAAATGGTCGTTGCAATACTGAAGTGTGGAAGACAGTGGCGGCCAGTCAGTACGTGCTACCGGGCTCCAGCACGTAGCTTGGAACTGTAAGGAATATTATTTATGTACAGTACAATTATCCTGGTGCCTTTTCGTTGTTCTGAGTACGATATGAATTTGTGTTTTGTGAAAATCAGGACGAGATCTGTCGAACACCTAGCGCCGTTCTCCCGGGGAACAAGGCTCGTGCTCATGTGAAGTGAGCCCTTGCCTGTAGCCTGAAGGAAGCAACACTCCCCCTAGCCGGCGGAGTATACCGTAAACCGGGATCAACTTTCACTGATCCCGTTTATAGTTACTTCCTCTCCCGCAAGGGGGTAGAATTACTCGATGTCTCCTGCTACCCGGAGCGCAGCGAGGGATCCAGTCGGCCGTGCTTATGTTGAACGTGGTAAGCGAATCTGCCACTAGAGAGTAGCATCGTCTGGGTTCGAAAGTAAAGCGTAAGTGGAGGCAATCTATCTCACACATGCTTATTAAAATATCCATCTTCCTTTTGTGTCAAAAATAAGGAAATCGTAGGTGAGTCAAAGAATCTTTGACTGACCCTAAATGTTATCCCGCATTACAATGTAATTTACTCTGGTGAAATGAAATAGCGTACGGCTTTTAGAGGACATGTTCGACTCGCCAGATGCAGATCTTTTGATTTGACACCCCTAGGCGACCTGCGAGTGGTGATGAGGATGAAATGATGATGACGACAACACGTACTCCCAATGAAGGTTAAAATTCCAGACCCTTCTGGGAATCGAACCCGGGATCCCTGTGACCAAAAAGGCCAGCGCGCTAACCATTTAGCCATGGAGCCGGACATTTACTCTGGTAACCTAATAGGGGAGGTCTCAATGAATCAGTTGGCAGCTCTTTCAGTTGCTTTGTGCAGTTTTTAATCTCGCGGTTATATTACTGGTGCGTGTTTTTCCTGTCATTGTGTTAGTGCTAAAGTTTATACGAAGATTTATCAAATTATTTATCCACTGCAGTGCATATAAAGTGAAATTAAATTAGTGTTCTTGGTGGGGATCTATATTCCCACGATTCTATTTGCACTGAAGTAAGTTGCGCCATTAGGTTAGTAAAAACAATATTTCTTCAATGAATTATTTATCTCGTAGACAGTTGTCGAAGAATTCATCTGCTTCCAAATTAATGTTGTTTTTGTTTGTTCTGAGTAATAAATTGCGAGAAAAGTTGTATTATTATTATTATTATTATTATTATTATTATTATTATTATTATTATTATTATTATTATTATTATTATTATTATTATTATTTCTATTATGATTATTAGTAGTAGTAGTATTATTACCAAGTTTGAAATATGCGTTCTTCATCATGGCAATATGCAGATTTAAAACAGCGTATTTAGCTTGTTTTTTGTAGCACGTAGGACGATTTTTTCACGAGCCGCCACTGGTGGAAGATATGTCTTTAATATGCAAGACGAACAGTAAGGGCTCCAGAACAGACCCTTTAGGGACACCGGATGACTTTACAGCCCATTGGGATCTTTGTTTACCACTACGCAGTGACGACGATTTGTAAGGTACGACTTAGAAAAATTGAGGGCTATCGGGCCGATATGCAGAGAGCGTAGCTTGGATAATGGTATATCTATATTTACCGTGTCGAACGCACTACTAAAGTCAAGGAGTGTCAGTATCGTCACCTGCCGTTTGTCCATTGCCAGTCTTATGACATCTGTTACCCGAAGAAGTGCAGTCGTAGTACTGTGCCCTTTCTGAAGCCAGATTGCAATGGGTCAAAAAGAGAATGTCTGGTTAAGAATTGTACTAGCTGCTCGTGTACAACTCGTTCAAGAACTTTCGAGAGAGGGGGAAGAATCGAAATAGGCCGGTAATCAGATGGCGCATTTGCTGTGGTACCGGTATGTTTTAATATTGGGGTTACTAGAGCATCCTTCCATGCAGTTGGAAACGTCCCTGTGGCGAGACAGTGGTTTACAATGTGGGTAATAATTGGTAGGACCGCGCCAATAATGTTTTTTTATAAAGCCTATTGGGATGTTATCTGCTTCTTTAGCTTGTGACTTAACTGAATTCAAAATACGCTTTACATCATTTACACTGACAGAGTGAAAAGAGAAATTATTTTCTTTTTCTGTAGGGTCACTGATTCTTTTATTTAGATTGATATGATTTTGAGGTTGAGATTCCTTTATTGGGTTAGTTACGAAGTGAGAGTTAAGTGTATCGAGATATATAGTTGGCATATGTGTCTCTTTGCATTTTCCAACACCCATATCTCGAAGTTCGTTCCAGGTTTCACGTGCATGTAAGTTCCTTGTTACATTTTTAATGTGATTAAATTTGCTATGGCGAATTAATTGCTTTGTTCTGTTACGTAAAAGACGATTCTGTTCTAAATCTAGTTCATTATTTGTTTCCTTGTATCGGCGGAACATTGCGTTACGGCGAGCCATTGTTGCTTTTATATCGCTTGTTAACCAAGATGCAGGCGAGCGAGTGACTCTAGCTTGCCTAACTGGAGCATGGTTGTCATATAGTCCTATGAGTAGAGAGTTAAATCTTCTCACTTTCATGTCTGTGTCCTGCAACTGCTATGTATCTTCCCAAGGTAAACTGTATGTAATTTTGGAGTTGTTGTAGATCGATATTTTTTAGATCCCTATAACTAATGTATTTAGCTTTGTATTTAGGTACACGTAGAGAGTAGCACAGGTAAATTAAGTGATGAGCTGAGATGCCAGGTACAGGAAATTGACCGTACTTAAGAACTTCATGCGGGTTATTTGTAAGTAGGAGGTCAATTCCAGTATGGTTTGTATATTTAAGTGTTTGAACATGATTAGTTGCATCAAGCGGTAAGATCGTCATGTCGACGGAGGTAAGTAGGTTGCTGATTCGTTCTGATTTGCCAGTCGGGGCTTAGTTATTTGAGCTAAAGTCAAAGGTCAGATTCAAGGTCAGAGATATTAGTAACATTCGGTGGTTTATAGACAACTCCTATCAATACTTTTTGACGGTTAATTATGGTCTCAGCAAACATATATTCCGTATGTGGAGTGATGCCAGATGATGATTCGATAATTATTCTACATTTTATATCATTTCTACAACACACTGCTACACCACCATCGCACCTGGCAGTGCGATCATGCCGATAGAGAGAATTTCCTTCTAGATTTACAAGGGTAGAGCTAATTTTATCGGATAACCAGTTTTCAGTAATACACATAATATGCATGTAACACGTTGATATTATCGAACGAACTTCATCTATGTGGCTGAGGAGTGAGAGAGAATTGATATGGCAACACTGTAGACTTCGCGAGAACTGAGACAGAGATTGTTTCAATAGCAGTTCAGTAGGCTGAGGGTTGGATGCAGTTGGTGAAGGTACACGAGAGTTATTTTCGTCTTGGAATACACTCGGATTAATGACACTCAGGAATGCCTCATGTACCGTAACAGTAGTTTCAAGGACACTAGCTGCTGGCGTGTTTAAAGGGTAGGTGACACATTCCTGGAACAAACACTGATAACACACGCAGATAATTAAATACACATAGCATATGTTTGGACATTTCAATAGACAAGTAATAATAATAATAATAATAATAATAATAATAATAATAATAATAATAATAATAATAATAATAATAATAATAATAATAATAATAAAATTACACTAATATACAGTTGAAGAGTTAGTCTAGAGTAGGGTTTTGCTAAGGTGCTGTACTCCCAGGCTTTAAGTGCACCTGCCGGCGAGCATTTCAGAAATAAGTAGAATAGGAAGAGTTTGTACGTGTGGGTGGAACTTCTGAATGCTATACGAATGTTTTACGCATTTGTTACAAATAAAGAAATCACATTGGAAGAAACAGCTGAGGAAGTAGAAAGCTATCTACAGACACAGGGTGAGATACTGAGAGCGTTCAGTTCATCCATTGTTGTGTCTGGTTTCCCCTCTTTTTACAACAATGCGTCCCTGTATGCTCCAGACATTTCTCACTCCAAATTTATCTACAGCCGCCTTTAATATGAGAGTGCGAGCCGCAGTCAGGTCCTCCCTGACAGTGATTACAGTGCCTGCTAATCTGCGCCTGTTACGAAAGACTTCCTGCCTTTTCCTATAGCTAACAAATTTCACTATTATAGGGCGTTTAACTCCCCAGCCCCGGCTTGCCAACACGGTGAGACCTATTAATATTTCCGCACGGCAATGTCAAGGGCATGTTTATCTTGAAACAACCTGACTGAAAGTTCGTCCGTATTCTCATTCGGGAATTCCGAACACACGCACACGTTGATATTGCTCAAGAGCATCTCTACTCCTTTTGAGTTCATCCTGCACTGCTTTCAGACTGAGATCCAGACCAGCCTCGCTGATGATGATGATGATGATGATGATGCTTGTTGTTTAAAGGGGCCCAACATCTAAGGTCATCGGCCCCAGTTTCTTATCCCAGTGTTTACTTTCATTTCAGTTCGATAGTCTGGTCCACACGTGTCAACGAACAACCAGAATTTAAACAGGGCACTGGGTGCCCATTCGAAATGACCTAAATGTACAAAAGAATAGGTTTAAGGAAATTGGCCATGAGCAAAGTGCCAGGAGGCGAAACACCCGAGGCTATACTCCAGAGTTAAATATTTAGAATTCTACAAAATCAATCACCCAATAACAAGTTGAATGGGAATTAATGGAAGGGGAACACTCTTTAATCCATAAGTTACATACTTCCCAGCAGGGATTTCAACAGAGTCTTTAGACTTGCCTGAAAATTTACATTTAAGAGGTGATATTGAACTTTAGTATATTACATTAAGAATGAATTTTCAAACTTCCCCCTGAAGTTAACTTTCTGAAGTTATCACATATTTAAAAGATGCCCGCCATTACCTTGAGTGGGTGGGACTTCCGACGACGCGTAAGGCTGCTCCTGCCTCCACTTACACCGCATGCAAGGTAGACTGGAGCGAGCGCCCAGCTTTTATAGCAGAGGGGATAGTTCCAGAACTCTCTAAGCAAAATGCCTTTACACACCCCCAAGTTTAATTGGGTACAAAAATGTATACAAAAATTTCTGATCGGAAAATTTCTGATTGAGGAAGAAGGAAGCCATGGTAGTGCTAACAACTTCAACACATAAAGAATACAATTTACAAACACATTAGGTTTACCATCATAAACACTTGCCAATTCGCTTAGAAAAAGTAATTCTCCGTCCTCCCACCAGAGGGGACAAATAAGTCGATAGTAGAGACATCTGTAAAATTAAAGGTCCAAACTTCTTCAAATACACAGTGCAGGTTACAATACACGGACGACCTTCTAGCAGGTGCGCAGTTCAAATTAATGGAGACGGTGTGGTGATAGCTCCTGCAGATAGCTTGAGGGGAAGGTTTCAACCTCTTTTATTTAATGTAAATTGCTAAATCTGGTGGTTCAAATGTAGAAATTTCGACCAGTCTAAAGACTCTGTTCTATTACCTACTGGGAAATACGTAATTTAAGGGAACAAAGAGTGATTGCCCTCTGGTGATTCCCATTCGACTTGGTATGGGGTGACTAAACTTTCAAAACTTTTAAAATTCTTAACTCTAGTTTGGTATTTAATATTTCTCATTTAGTCACCCGCTGTAGAATAGGCTTAGCGCCTGTATCGTAGGGCAATAAGCCCACTTCTGGAAGGAGTGCATGTGGTTTGCCTCCTTCCCATTTTGTTTGTGGCCGGTTACTACAAACCTTTTATTTATACATTAAAGCCATTTAGGATGGACTCTTTCGCCCCTGTAAAGTGATTGTTGAGTGTAGAAACGAGTCTGGTTGAAGTTTCCTTGAGGTAAAGAGAGTTATAAACTGTTGAGAACAACCAATAGGTTGTAGTTGCTCTATTAATAACTGATGCCTCTGCGAGGCTGGAATATGATATTGTTGGATCGCGGACTCCCCTGTAGTGTAAATAATAGGAGGTAATCGTGGTAAATGCAATCCAGCTCTTTTCGGTGTAAGATAGCAGTTTTGTACCCGATTTCGGACTGTAATTCACTGGATATGATCATATGATTCGTATTTGTAAAGATATTCGATTTATCAATTTTAAATTTAGAGAGAAAGGAAAGAAATGACATTTGATGTTGCTCAAGTTAATTTATATCATCCTCCACGTTTCTCAGAATCCCAGCAACAAGTGGTAGCAGCACGTGGCTGGAAAAAGACCACTTTTTCTACAATTCGGAATTGTACACTAGACATTTTTCGCTTTTCCAATTTTTGAAAATTTTTGTTAAAATTTCTTTCAATATATCTAGACCTAGAGACGTTCTTGCTCACCAATATTTGTTCAAGGAAGAAATCATTTTGATTTGCCTATTAGAAAGGTTCAGTCTGATGGCACGGCTCCGACAGATCCGTCTAGACGCAAGCATTCTTTGTAGAGTTACCTATTTGCATTCCTATTTATGAAGAGAAGGAATTTGGTGAGGATTTATATACAAACACCACGGTATTTCAGAAGTGTCCATCAAAGTGAACCAGTTGTTGTCTGGGTCTGTTGGTGGGAAGAGTGATTAAGTTGCTCCATTAGCTATGAATACGGAAGAAGACCCGAATAAGTCTTCCGATAGTGCGGAATCGGTCGAGCAACTACAAGCTTCTGTGGCAATCCACAACATCTTCTACAATTTTTCATTAGTAATGCAGCTTAGAACCTTCAGCCATGCTGCTTAGGTTTCGTTAACTCCACTAAGGACGTCAGAGCTTTCTTAATATTTCCAGTAGAATACTAGGACAGTAGTATAATTGGACAGTTCGGCGGCCACCACCCCCACCGGCTCCCAGAGGCCACCTCGACCACCACCACAGCCAGAGGCCTCCCAGATGCCTCCTCCACCACCACCACAGCCAGAGGCCTCCCAGAGGTCTCCTCCACCACCCGCGGGAAATTTGAATTTGTAAACAAAGCCACGTGCTTTTTGACAGCTGTCATCGACAACAACGCATCGCTAACCTCAGTACTGCCATCTTGACGGGCCTAAACCTCAGTAGTACCAACTTAACCTAACTAGAGCGAGGTAAACAAAGCCACGTGTTTTTTGACAGCCACGTGCTTTTTGACAGACAACAACGCATCGCTAACCTCAGTACTGCCATCTTGACGGGCCTAAACCTCAGTAGTACCAACTTAACCTAACTAGCGCGTGGTAAACAAAGCCACGTGCTTTTTGACAACCACGTGTTTTTTTGACAGCTGTCATCCGCCATCTTTAAACCACAGAGCACTGTGCTGCCCTCTTTATCGTAGTAGATGTAAAATACGTCACCTGTCATCGGCAGTGCTGCCATCTTGGCGGGCCTAAACCTTAGTGCTACCAACTTAACCTCACTAGCTCGAGATAAACAAATCCACGTGCTTTTTTGACAGCTGACATCCGCCATCTTTAATCTATAGAGCACAGTGCTGCCCTCTTTAGTTACTTACCTTTGAAATGTGGTGGCGGATAATTTGAAAAATGGTTTTTGACAGTAGCCATCTTGCATCGCAAACCTCAGTGCTGCCCTCTTTGGCTAGATACCTGTGGTGGCAGACAATTCTACGTGACAGCAGTCATCTTTGAGCACAGTGCTGCCCTCTTTGTGGTGGCGGTAAATTCTACGTACTCTACAAACTAACGTGCTCTTTTCTGAGAGCTGTCATCCGCCATCTTGCATCACAAACCTCAGTGCTGCACTCTTTAGCTAGATACCTTTGAAATGTGGTGGCGGCAATTTGAAAAATTCTACATTCTCTTGTTTGGAAACAAACCTATGCGCTGTCATCCACCATCTTTAAACCACAGAACACCGTGCTGCCCTCTTGCATCAGCTGTCATCCGCCATCTTTAAACTACAGAGCACCGTGCCGCACTCTTGCGTCAGCTGTCATCCGCCATCATTAAACTACAGAGCACCGTACCGCACTCTTGCGGGGTAATTCCTTCAGCTGTCATCCGCCATCTTTAACCAGGAGAGCGCAGTGCCGCACTCTATGTGGTGGTGACAAATTCCACATTCGCTATCTTTAATCTACAGAGCGCCGCGCTGCACTCTGTGGTGGCAGACAATTTGAAAAGCTGCCAAGAGAGCATCGTGCTGGCATCTTTATTCTTTGACATGTAGGCAGTAGCTACAAATTCGTCACCTGTCATCCGCAGTGCTGCCATCTTAACGGGCCTAAACCTTAGTGCTACCAACTTAACCTCACTAGCGTAAGATAAACAAAGCCACGTGCAGCTGTCACCAGCCATCTTTAATCTATAGAGCGCAGTGCTGTCCTCTTTAGTGGCGGTAAATTCCACTTGCTTTACAAACCTATATGCTTTTCTGACAGCAGTCATCCGCTATCTTTAATCTAGAGAGAACAGTGCTGCAATCTTTAGTTTGAAATGTGGTGGCGGCAAATTCCACGTGCTCTTGTTTGGAAACAAATCAACATGCTTTTTTTGACAGCTGTCATCCGCCATCTTTAATCACCGTGCTACCCTCTTTTGCTACTTACCTTTGAAATGTGGCGGTGGTAAATTCCACGTGCTTTACTAAACTATATGCTTTTCTGACAGCTATCATCCGCCATCTTTAATCTAGAGAGAACAGTGCTGCAATCTTTAGTTTGAAATGTGGTGGCGGCAAATTCCACGTGCTCTTGTTTGGAAACAAATCAACATGCTTTTTGACACAGATTCTTGCGATTTAAACTCTTGCGTCAGGAGGGGAGGGCACTCGGCTGTAAAACATATTTTTAATCCCAAAGAGAATCGAACCCGAGACTGCCGGGTGAAAGGCAAGCACACTAAACCAAACCGTAGGAGCCAGCAATTCTCTTTCTATATAATAATTTCGTGTGGCTATTTCTAGTCAAGTGCAGTCTAAAAATAAATCCTAGAGTTGTTGTATCAGGAAGGGTAACTGGCTAAATCCTGGTCTTTCAGCGTCAGGAAGGGCAATCGGCCGTAAAACAGATTCTTGCGATTTAAACTCTTGCGTCAGGAGGGGAGGACACTCGGCTGTAAACCATATTTTTAATCCCAAAGAGAATCGAACCCGAGACTGCCGGGTGAGAGGCAAGCACACTAAACCAAACCGTAGGAGCCAGCAATTCTCTTTCTATATAATAATTTCGTGTGGCTATTTCTAGCCAAGTGCAGTCTAAAAAAATAAATCCTAGTTCTTTGACGTCAGGAAGGGCAACCGGTCGAAAACAATAGTGTATGATGTAAGAGGCTAGATACTGCCAGTTTTGCGTCAGGAAGGGCAACCAGTCGTAAAACAGATTCTTGTGATTTAAAATCTCGCGTCAGGAAGGGCAACCGGCCATACCGTGAAACAATAGTGTATGATGTAAGAGGCTAGATACTGCTTTGAGCATCTAGCTGTAAAACCCCGATTCTCGTGTTAAAAAGAGCAACTAGTTGTAAAACAGATTCTCAATCCCAGTTCTTTGACGTCAGGAAGGGCAACTGGTCGAAAACAATAGTGTATGATGTAAGAGGCTAGATAATGCTATTTAAAATCCTAGAAGGGCATTCAGTTGTAAAACAGATTCTTGTGATTTAAAATCTCATGTCAGGAGGGGCAACCGACCGTAAAACAATAGTGTGTATGATGTAAGAGGCTAGATACTGCTATTTAAAATCCTAGAAGGGCATCTTGTTGTAAAACAGATTCTTGTGATTTAAAATCTCGCGTCAGAAAGGCAACCGGCCGTAAAACAGATACATGCGATTTAAAATCTCATGTTATGGAAGGGGGTACTCGGCTGTAAAACATATTTTTAATCCCGGTCCTGTTACGTTAGGAACTACATCTAGCTGTAAAACAGGAGCTGCAAACATTTACAGTGTTAAGCTTTAGTAGCATGCTATGGGTTACATTTTTGTTCTACCGCATAGAGCACTATCATTGAAGTTGTATCGGTGCAGTCATTCAGAGCGAGGTGCGGAATGCATGTGTTGGCTGAAATTGTACACGCATCTTCCGGCTGCACTAACCTTGAACGGGGACACTGCGTGCTGATAAGTCACTTGTAACTCACGGAACGTCTTCTTAGCTGTGTGTAGCATTCAACTGGTGTAAGCTCCTAACATAAAATATTATGGTTGTACGGAGAGGTTAAAACACAGTACCAGCATATAGCCTACCCCTACGAAAGAGCCTGCACGGTGCAGGCATATAGGCTACTCCTGTTGAAGGAGCCTGTACAAGGTTTAACACCCGCCATCAACAGCCCTTACTTAATGCTGGTTTTTTGCACACCCTCGTAACTGCCTAAGAATGTAATATACTACCGTAGGGAGAGGGTAAAACCCAGTGCCGGCACATAGCCTATTCCTACCGAAGAAGCCTGCACACAGCTTAACGCCTCCACCCGACAGATGAATCACCCTCAACATCTTGTACTCACAATCAGTTTCGGGGAAGCCTGCACAAGGTTTAACACCCCCATCAACAGCCCTTACTTAATGCTGGCTTTTTGCACACCCAGCCTCTTAGATCATACACCATAGTTTTACGACCGGTTACCCTTCCTAACTAGTATTTTAAATCGCAGTATACGCGATAAATTTGTTATAGTGGGTTTTATAACTAGATATCCCGGTACCGGCACATAGCATACTCCTACCGAAGAAGCCTACACAAGGCATATTGCCTCAATCCGACTGATGAATCACCATCAACGTCTTGTACTCACAATCATTTTCGAAGGAGTCTGCACAAGGTTTAACGCCCCCTATCAACAACCCTTACTTAATGCTGGCTTTTTTGCACACCCCGCCTCTTAGATCATACACCATAGTATTACGACCGGTTACCCTTCCTGACTAGGATTTTAAATCGCAGTATACGCGACAAATCAGTTGTAGCGGGTTTTATAATTAGATGTCCCGGTACCGGCACATAGCCTACTCATACCGAAGAAGCCCGCACAAGGCTTATCACCTCCATCCAACAAATGAATCACCCTCAACACTCTCGTACCCGCAATCATTCTCGCTACTTCGGTAGATAGCGGGTTCGAACTCCTACTGTTGGAAGCCGTAAAAAATAGCAAATGCTAGGCGAGGGGCCTGCGCGATCGTCATAACGTGTAATTACATGATCTAGCTAAATGTAGTTTTAGCTCAATACCATTAAGTGCCTACAGGTAAGGAATACCGCGGATGTAGCTTCGTACCCTCCCGTAAGTCCAGAGGTCGAGGATCGCGCGCTAACTTTCCAAGGCTCAATCCGCTGCAGAACTCTTAAATTCTGACACCTCGGCATCAACAGCAGGTTCGATTCCGGCTTAAATACGTCAGCCTGCAGAACTCAGCGTAAGACCCTCAGGAGAGCTCTTGTTGCATAAACATTTCGTTCCGACTGTACCGCAGACGTCTGCAATTCTTGATATCCGCTTGGTAACAAGGAGCATATTTACCCGCTGTAGTCTGCGTGAAGCGCTCACAGTTCTCTGTATGCGTTTATTACGTACACATCTCCCGTCTAACTACTGTCTGCTGTGAATATTATTCTTCAGCCTTTATCTTAAGGTAAGCCAGAACTGTTAGTTACTGTTTGCAAAGCAACTTCTACGCTAGGTAATAAACATCTACATTCATATATGTTTGTTCTTTTTAAGGTACCGTTCGAGTTACAGGCTTGAAAGTACGCATTTTATTCATCCGAGTAACAGTCTGCAGCACATGCATTTTTGAGGTATGTTTTCGAACTTTGAGTTGTAAAGATAGCTAGGCTAGCAGATGTCCCCTACACTACATTCATATATGTTTGTTCTTTTCTTTTTAGGTACAACCAGAATATTATCATTCGAGTTTCAGGCTTGAACGCACGCATTTTATTCATCCGAGTAACAGTTTGCAGCGCGAAGATTTTAAGGTATGTCTGATCTCAACAGGCTGAAACTTGGTTTCTTCCGAACATCGTAACTTTAAGCTAATCATAAATAGTTGTTCTCTTCAATCCTCATGCTATAGACGAGGTTAATCTTATAATTTGAAACTCACAGCAATGTCCGACCTCTATACTGTACCGGGAACACCGCTACGACAGAAGTCCGAAGTATGTTTGTTGAACTTCGCGCGAGATGGAAGGTAGGCAGCCCGCCGAACGCAGTGACGTACCCAGCGAGTGACGTGGCCGCCGTAAGCCAGCTCTCCGCTACCATATATGGTAATGATCCAGCTCGTCCTCAAAAGTACATCTTTGAGCTAATTTATCGCTATTTTGACACTGCCATCTTAAAGGCCCTTACAATAGACATCATCTGTTCAGATTTCAAGAAAATCCACCGAGTATTATAGAGGTTATAAGGGTAGATAGTACCCGAGTTCTAGACACTTCCATGCGAACGTGTATAAAAGGAAGACCACCCGACCTACGAATTCAGTGTCTGTCACTCCGCCGTCTCTGTGACACGGGTGACAAGAGAAGTCTTGTGTGTGTCGAACTTCTAGTCGACAGTCTGCGATATCCAAGTTCGGTATTTCTCTAAGTGTTGTATCAGGACTTTGCCATATTCTTGAAGTGCCTGAATGGGACTTTGTTTTCTGCGAGCATCGTATTGGAACTTTGTCATATTGACACATTGGGACTTTGTTTTTTTCGTGTGTCGTGATTGGACTTTGATGTTTTCTTAAAGTGCCATATAGGAACTTTGTTTTTTTTCTGAAGCGTCTCATTGGAACTTAAGTTATTTTCGCCAAGTGTTGCGATAAGACTTTATTATTTTCTTAAGGTGACGTACTGGAACATTGTCATCGAAACTTTATTTTCTTCGAGTGTCGTGATGGGACTTTAATATTTCGACACGTTGGAACTTTATTTTCTTCGAGTGTCGTGTTGGGACTTTAACATTTCGACACGCTGGAACTTTATTTTCTTCGAGTGTCGTGTTGGGACTTTAAGATTTTTGCACATTGGAACTCTGTTATTTCTACACATTGGAACTTTGTTTTTTTCTTAAGTGCCACATAAGGACTTAGTTATTCGACGACGATCGAATTTCACGCGTGTTGTGTATCGCATTGAACTTACGTTTCGAACTTATTCGAACTTATATTTTTGAATCAATTTCTGGAACATTGAACTTAGGGGACATTAAACATTACGTTTAATTGTGAAATATGCAATGCTTTCCAAGTGCTGCACAGGGACTTATGTTTTGATTCTTAAAGACTGTGACAATTCGGAATACGCATATCGCATTTCCAGAAAGCCTAGAACTTTCCAGTATTTTGAGTGATCCATAATTTATGAAGTCAGACTTTTTCTTTCAAATATTATTTCCTTTAATGGCTATTCACTTCGCTTATTAATGCAACAGGACAGTTTCCGAGTGCTACTTATTCAGTTCATTGCCAATATGTTTTAAACCTTCAGAACTATGCATTTAGGACTGCAGTAACAGTAACCCTCTAGAACATCCTGACTTACAGTGAGCTTGCCTTGTGAACTTGCATTTCTACCAGTACTTGTTCTTCGAGTGATTATTCTAGAACGTTTTTGCAGTAATCATAATTAAAAGGTCATATCTGTTCAGACAGTGCCCTGAATGTGTGGAGTGCCGTACAGGAAATTCAGGTGTGAATTACGCCTCGAATCGAACCCAGGAACGCATACCAATCTTCGAGACATTCCAGAACGTCGGGACATTCCAGAACGTCGAGACTTCCAGAACGTCGAGACACTTCCAGAACCTCCAGACGTTCCAGAACTCCTCATCCGAGCAGGTGTGGTCCCTGCCCAGTCGATGTCCAGCACCATCCCATGACTTGGAGGTACCAACCAGCCACGACATTTCCACGCTGCTGTATGAAGGTGACATGAACTTGCTTTTGATGATCAATAAACTCAATTTATCAAAATAATCTCTCAATTTGATAACTATACCTCTCTCTGTACCAGCTCCAATGATAAAGCCACAACCGAGATTAAGCCTCATGCTCGTTCATTTAATATCAAGCGCCTTAAAGATATGAACGCATTTTTACGGGTACAATACGTTGAATCTTGGTTTCTTCCGAATATCGTAACTTTAGTCAATTGATAAATAGTCGTTCTCTTCAATCCTCATGCTATAGACGAGGTTAATTTTTTAATTTCAAACACACATAGCTATGTCTGACCTCAACAGGCTGAAACTTGGTTTCTTCTAAAACATCGTAACTTTAGTCTATTGATAAATAGTTATTTTCTTTAATCTGCATGTCAGAGAAGAGGTTAATCTTATAATTTCAAACTCACAGCAATGTCCGACCTCTATACGTTGAAACTTGGTTTCTTCCGAACATAGCAACTTTAGTCTATTGATAAATAGTTGTTCTCTTCAATATTTTATGCTATAGACGAGGTTAATCGTATAATTTCAAACCCACAACAATGTCCGACCTCTATACGTTGAAACTTGGTTTCTTCCGAACATCGTAATTTTAGTCTATTGATAAATAGTTGTTCTCTTCAATCCTCATGCTATAGACGAGGTTAATTTTATAATTTCAAACACACATAGCTATGTCTGACCTCAACAGGCTGAAACTTGGTTTCTTCTAAAACATCATAACTTTAGTCTATTGATAAATAGTTATTTCTTTTAATCTGTATGTCATAGAAGAGGTTAATCTTATAATTTCAAACTCACAGCCATGTCCGACCTGTACAGGTTCAAACTTGGTTTCTTCCGAGCATCGTATCTTTAGACTATTGATAAATAGTTGTTCTCTTCAATCCTCATGCCATAGACGAGGTTAATCTTATAATTTCAAACTCACAGCCATGTCTGACCTGTACAGGTTCAAACTTGGTTTCTTCCGAACATAGCAACCTTAGACTATTGATAAATAGTTGTTCTCTTCAATCATCATGCTATAGACGTGGTTAATTTTATCATTTCAAACTCACAGCTATGTCTGACCTCAACAGGCTGAAACTTGGTTTCTTCTAAAACATCGTAACTTCAGTCTATTGATAAATAGTCGTTCTCTTCAATCCTCATGCTATAGACGAGGTTAATCTTATAATTTCAAACTCACAGCCATGTCCGAACTCTATACGTTGAAACTTGGTTTCTTCCGAACATCGTAACTTTCACCTAATCTCTATTGGTTGTTCTCTTTTTAGATGTTCCCCTGCTGTGAGGAATGCAATGTAACGTTTACAAGACGAGATGCTCTTGCACGACATTTAAAAATGGAACATGGAGAAGCGTCTACTACGTTCACCTGCGAGCAGTGTGAGGCGACGTTTACGAGGGTAGATGCCCTACGCGACATAAAAAAGTAAAACACCCTAGCATAACATCCGCTTTATGTGAGGTTTGTGGGGTGTATTTCGCTAATGTAGAGCAATACCAGGCTCACTTAGTAGAGGTACATGAAATATCTACTTGCCCTCAGGTAGCAGTAGGGAAAAAGCGTGCAGCTACCGATGTAGCTGTAGAAAGTACTAGTAGTAAGAAACCTAGGAAAAATGAACTTCAAACTATTCACTGCGAGCACTGTAACACCGATGTACCATCTTCGCATTTTCAGGGACACTTACGGAGTAATGCGCATAAAAATAATGCGTGTAGAAGTGGTAGTAACGCAAACATCGAGGAAATTACTACAGCCTTTAAAAGTAGGATTTCTAGATACAGAATTCGCACCAGTCAAAAGTTTCAGAGCACTTCAAACTTTTTAAATTGTGTTCAACCGGATGTACAACAGCTTCTTGCTAAATCTTTGTCCAATCATAATTTACTTAAAGTTAATTTTGAACTTTTCGCCTTGTACATTAAAAGCACGGATGAATCCGAAATAACGGACATTAAATCATTTAATACGAAGAATTTTGTCATAAGTGAGTCGACTAATTTTGGTGATGTACTTAGGGATGTCTCTAACATTATTTCAACTAAGAGCGAGGAATTTCAGGAAAAGGAATCAGGGTGGGCTTTAGTTGAAATAATGTATCTAGAAGTTAACATCAATAAGTACAATCCCATGCGAGGTTCATCGTACATCGAGCTGCCGACATGGATTCAGCGAAAAGAAGCTGTTGTAAACATCCAAAATAATGACGAAGCATGTTTTGCATGGGCGGTGATGTCGGCTTTAAATCCTACTAAATCAGACGTAGCTAAGAGAACATCATCCTATCCACACTATTCAACGCAGCTAAATTTTGATAGTATAGAATTTCCTGTGCAGATAAAGGATATTAAGCGCTTTGAGGAACTAAATAACATTAGCATTAATGTGTATGGTGTAGAGAAAAAGTCTGTAGTAGGTCCTCTGTATTATACATGTCATAAGAAGAGTACTCATGTTAATTTACTCTATATTGAAAACAGTGAAAACAGCCACTTTTGCTGGATTAAAAATCTGAGTAGACTTGTTGGTAGTCAGTTGTCAAAACATGATGGTAAAAAAGTGGCTATGTGATGGATGCTTGCAGTATTTTAGAACTGAAGATCAGTTAACGAAGCATTCCAAGAATGACTGCAATCATGTACGTACAGAGATACCTACTACGGACAATAATGTTTTAAAATTTACAAATTTTAACAAGCAGATGTGGGTACCGTTCGTGATTTATGCAGACTTTGAAGCCATCCTCACGCCATGCAACACATGCTCACCTAATCCTGACAACTCTTTCACTAATACTACGCACATGCACGTCCAGTATAGCTTCGCGTATTACATCAAGTGTAGTTATGATAGTACGCTTAACAAGTTAGAGCTGTATCGAGGACATGATGCTGCTAAAGTATTTTTAGAAAGACTTGAAAGTGATGCAGTTCGTCTTGGTCGTATTCTAAATAGTAATATTCCTATGAAGCCACTCACCGAAATTCAGTTAAATGATCATGAACGTGCTACAAAGTGTAGCATTTGTGATGGGGAATTTTCCGAAAATTACCCTAAAGTTTTTGATCATAATCATTTAACTGGTTTCTACAGATATGCCGCTCATTATAGCTGTAATCTTAAGTATAGAGTTCCTAAATTTATCCCTGTAATTTTTCATAACTTATCTGGTTACGACTCTCATTTCATCATTTCACAATTTGGAGCTTCAGATGAAAAAGTAGATATAATCCCTCAGAATAAAGAGCGGTACATTGCGTTTGCAAAGTCTGTAAAAGTAGATGCTGAGCATTCTATAAAACTGAGATTCCTTGACTCGTTTCGCTTTATGGCGAGTAGCCTCGATAAACTTTCTAGTCATTTACAGCCTGAACAATTTACGGAAATTCGACGCGTTTTTCCCGAAGAAGCGCAGTTTAATTTACTTCGGCGTAAGGGTGTTTTTTGTTATGAATATATTGACTGCTTAGAACGCCTCGAAGAACGTGCCTTACCATCGAAAGAATCCTTTTACAGCTCGCTGAATTCAGCAGATATTAGTGATGATGACTATTTACATGCACAGCATATCTGGGAGCAGTTCCACATTCAAACGCTAGGTGAATACTCCGATTTATATTTAAAGAGAGATGTACTTTTGTTAGCTGATGTTTTTGAAAATTTTCGCTGAGTTTGTAAGAAAACCTACAGCCTTGACCTATGTCAGTATTTTACTGCGCCTGGGTTAAGTTGGGACGCGATGTTAAAATACACGCAGGTGAATTTGGAACTGCTAACCGATATTGATATGGTGCACTTCATAAAATCATCTATTCGAGGCGGTCTAAGTCAGTGCAGCGGGCGGTATTCCAAGGCAAATAATAAGTACATGCCGAGTTTCGATTCTAGTCAGGAATCTCAGTATATCGTTTATCTCGATGCTAATAATCAGTATAGGTGGGCGATGAGTCAGCATCTACCGGTGAGTGGTTTCCGCTGGCTAATGCAGTGCGAAATTGATGCTTTACAGCTACACGCCCTAGGCGATGAAGCTGATAAAGGCTATTTCCTCGAAGTTGACTTACAGTATCCTAAAGAGTTACACACTTCTCATAATGACTTACCGTTCTGCCCTGAAAATATGAAGTCCCCGTACATCGCATCAACGACGAAAATGCTCATTGCTAATTTGTGTGATAAATCTAAGTATATCATTCATTACTGAAATTTAAAACAGTGTTTGCAGCATGGTTTGAAGTTATCCAAAATTCATCGCGTACTAGAATTTAATCAGTCACCGTGGCTAAAGCCATATATCGATCTGAACAGTAACTTAAGAACGAATGCGGTTAACGAGTTTGAAAAACATTTCTACAAGCTCATGAATAACAGTGTTTTTGGTAAGACTATGGAAAATGTTGACAAACGCGTTGATGTAAAATTGATTACAAACTTGGAGAATATTAAGAAAAGGTATGGTGCTAACTATTTAATAAGTAAACCAAATTTCCACAGCTGCACCATCATACATGAGAATTTAGTTATTATACAGATGAATCGTGTTAAGGTTAAGTATGATAAACCTACCTACGTCGGCCTTGCAGTACTTGAATTGGCTAAAACACTCATGTATGGATTCCATTACGATTATATGATGAAGAAGTACGCGCATAATGCACAATTGCTCTACACAGATACCGATTCGTTTATTTATCAAATCAAAACTGATGACTATTACAATGATATAAAGCCTGACTTGGGTAGGTTTTGATACAAGTAACTATCCTGTAAATAATCAATATCATCTACCGCTAGTGAACAAAAAGGTTCTAGGTAAAATGAAAGATGAATGTGCTGGGAATATTATCGATTCATTTGTAGGTACTAAATCCAAGTCATATTGCATAAAACTCTTAAATGAATTACAATTAAAAAGATTGAAGGGGGTTAAAAAGAATGTCGTTCAGAATCAGCTAAGTTTTGAAAACTATAACAATTGCATTAAAAGTAATCCACCTGTTTTGGATAAGCAAATGTCTGTCATTAGAAGCAAGAAGCACCAGTTGTACACTCATTTAATTAGTAATGTAGCCCTTAATAGCGATGATTGCAAACGGTTTGTCATTCCAAATTCTACCAACAATCTAGCCTGGGGGCATAGTAGTATTGATAGGTACTACTTTACATAAAGCAGATGTAAACATTATGCTAGAGGTGTGTACTTAAGTTACGCTGTCTTACATCACAATTCACTGTACATATTGTAGGGAGAGGTACGCTGAGAGCGTAGTACGGCAAGTTTAAACTTGTACATACAAGAATTGCGTCGAGAAGTACGCAAACATCACTAGGGTAAAATGATTCGAGATAAAACTTGTACATACAAGATGTAAATAAGTAATGTAGAATTGGCATATTCTTTTATTTTAGGTTAGGTATTACCTTCCTCCCGCTCCTTATTTGCAAGATAGAGTTTTTGTTTATTACTCATAGAAGGAAAGCAAGAAAGAAGGTGATGAGCAGATTCGTAAGTATGTTATCGTCTAGTTCGGTAAGTATGTCGAGAACAGAATTTTTTACCTCAAAAGTGTTTGATTCTAGTCTTGCAATGCATTGTTCTACAATATCGAACTATGAACAGCAGTATGTGTTCAAGTATAAACATGTAGGTACGCGATATGTGCAAGATTGCGTTGTATGTTCGATAAAGCTATGCCTTAGCAAAGTAAAGGAAGTTATAAGAGTTGCTATCTTACGCAAACTGTTCAAAATTTTAGTCTTACTTTTTCTCTTAGAACAAAGGTATACACCTGATATGTTGTAAACACATCAACCGATGTTCTAATCATATGTTGTATCGAGTACCGTGTTCGATTATATTCTTAGTCACTTCTCTTGTAATATCTACTTAGAACAAAGGTATTCCTTGACATGTTCTTTTAAATTGTCCACCGCTACCACAAAGAGTGCACAGTACGGTGCTCTGTTGATTGAAGATGGCTGCTGCCAAAAAGCATTTTTTCAAATTATCCGCCACCACATGTCGAAGAATAAAGATGCCAGCACGATGCTCTCTTGGCAGCTTTTCAAATTGTCCGCCACCACAGAGCGCAGCGCGGCGCTCTGTAGATTAAAGATAGCGAATGTGGAATTTGTCACCTCCACATAGAGTGCGGCACTGCGCTCTCTTGATTAAAGATGGCGGATGACAGCCGACGGAATTACCCCGCAAGAGTGCGGTACAGTGCTCTGTAGTTTAATGATGGCGGATGACAGCTGACGCAAGAGTGCGGCACGGTGCTCTGTAGTTTAAAGATGGCGGATGACAGCTGATGCAAGAGGGCAGCACGGTGTTCTGTGGTTTAAAGATGGTGGATGACAGCGCATAGGTTTGTTTCCAAACAAGAGAATGTAGAATTTTTCAAATTGCCGCCACCACATTTCAAAGGTATCTAGCTAAAGAGTGCAGCACTGAGGTTTGTGATGCAAGATGGCGACTGACAGCTGTCAGAAAAAAACACGTGAGTTTGTAGAGTACGTAGAATTTACCGCCACCACAAAGAGGGCAGCACTGTGCTCAAAGATGACTGCTGTCACGTAGAATTGTCTGCCAAAACAGGTATCTAGCTAAAGAGGGCAGCACTGAGGTTTGCGATGCAAGATGGCTGCTGTCAAAAAGCATTTTTCAATTTATCCGCCACGACATTTCAAAGGTAAGTAGCTAAAGAGGGCAGCACTGTGCTCTATAGATTAAAGATGGCGGATGTCACCTGTCAAAAAAAGCACGTGGATTTGTTTATCTCACGCTAGTGAGGTTAAGTTGGTAGCACTAAGGTTTAGGCCCGCCAAGATGGCAGCACTGCCGATGACAGGTGACGAATTTTACATCTACTACGATAAAGAGTTCAGCACAGTGCTCTGTGGTTTAAAAATGGCGGATGACAGCTGTCAAAAAAGCACGTGGTTGTCAAAAAGCACGTGGCTTTGTTTACCACGCGCTAGTTAGGTTAAGTTGGTACTACTGAGGTTTAGGCCCGTCAAGATGGCAGTACTGAGGTTAGCGATGCGTTGTTGTCTGTCAAAAAGCACGTGGCTGTCAAAAAACACGTGGCTTTGTTTACTTCGCGCTAGTTAGGTTAAGTTGGTACTACTGAGGTTTAGGCCCGTCAAGATGGCAGTACTGAGGTTAGCGATGCGTTGTTGTCGATGACAGCTGTCAAAAAGTACGTGGCTTTGTTTACAAATTCAAATTTCCCGCGGGTGGTGGAGGAGACGTCTGGGAGGCCTCTGGCTGTTTTGGTGGTGGAGGAGGCATCTGGGAGGCCTCTGGCTGTGGTGGTGGTGGAGGTGGCCTCTGGGAGCCGGTGGGGGTGGTGGCCGCCGAACTGTCTAATTATACTACTTAGGACCATGCTTTGGTGTTTGCCGTGTCGCATTCACAAATATTACAAATTATCTATCCTTACACGTGTTCTATCAGATAAGATTGTTAAGGCTGTATCGGAAACGATTTCCGCTGAAATATTCCATGCTCACATGTCGGCTAACTTTTTCCCTGCGAGAGCCCTGTCATCTCTAATTCAAAAATATTACATCCGAGTCCAAAGGCTAAATGAAAATCTAGATTACGTTAGAGAGGATTTTAAGTTTGATACTAGAGTTTTTGCCTTGCACTATTCTGAAGGTCGAATTGTACAAACTATCATTGAAAGGATTTTGCCCTCGTATTGATCATATTTGTGCTTTGTTTCCCCTCCTCAAACGATTAGGTCCTTCGGGACATGTCTGTGTCGGAGGAATAAGCAAAATATGCCAATACTCTGCTAGTCACCACCTCCTCCTAATAGTTCTCGGCCACCCAGTCACCGAACTTTCACTCCCCATATATACAGTACTATGCGTGTGGATCTACGGACCATTTAAGAAATAAGTTTCCTCTATTGCAAACAATTATATCAAAGAACGAACCTTCACCTTCTTCAGGTTGTTTCAAATGTGGATCATTTACACACCTGGCTAAGAATTGTAAATTACAGGATAGTTCTGTTTCCTTTTCTACCTCTAATATCAACAGCAATAGAAGTTGACTAAAGTTCCCGGCTGAATGCTCTCCAGGCTCAGCCCAGTTTAATACTGATGGTACTAAATCACATACTGAGGAAGCAAGATCGTCTGGAGCCTTTTTTGAAGTTCTCAAATAATGCATGAAAATTGCCTCCAATACATCAGAATCCGTCCCATTCCTTAAAATTTAAATAAACAATGAACCTGTTACGTTCCTGTCAGATTTAGGAAGTGATGTGTCTACATTTCTGAAGCATGGTTTCTAAGTTAAAGTTCTGTTTTAAATTTCCTGAGTATGTTTCTTCTTCTGTAAAAATGTGTTTCGGCTAACTCTTCC
The DNA here is from genome assembly GCF_040414725.1 of Anabrus simplex. Taxonomy (NCBI): domain Eukaryota; kingdom Metazoa; phylum Arthropoda; class Insecta; order Orthoptera; family Tettigoniidae; genus Anabrus; species Anabrus simplex. The sequence continues at coordinate 2,559,167 of NC_090269.1, forward strand.
CCGTTAGAAATGTTAGGATTTATCAACGCGAGAATTCGCATCTCAAATTTACCTGGAAGTTTAAGTTGTTTGTTGCCATAGATTTGTCATGTCCTGCAATATTAGGGGTCGATTTCGTATCTCATTCCGGTGTGGTGCTTGATCTTCAAAAGAAGTCTTGTACCTTCAAGTTTGATGATAATGTCCATGTATCCATTTCGGCATGTAATTCTGCGTTATGTTCGCTAATTTCGCCGCCTCAGAGTGAGATAGCGTTAGACCTTATAAATCGACCTGCGGATCAAGATACCTGCATTAGTAAATTATATCGGTTATTTTCTGACGTGTTTTCGGAAAATCTCGGGGTGACTGATTTGACGGATTAGATTCCCGTAAGAGTTCCTCATTATAGGCGATCTCCGCCTTAAATGAAAGCCCTCAAAGAAATTACAGACAAGATATTAAGGGATGGTACCAGGTCGGCGTATTCGACAAGGCGGCTTCAGGCCAGCTTCTACAGTCATCACCCCTTCCCGACTTGCATTCTTGTTTTTCTTGGTTTCGTAACGCTATTATCAGATACCTCCGGCGGAAGAATCGAAATATCTGACTGCTTTCGCTACTGTTGCGCTCGTCTCTGCCAGATAGGGTCTTCTCTGATATTAAATTGACTTATATTCAACAAAGTCTAGATGGTGTTGTTGTGTATGTATGTTTAGTCCTCAGCCCGAAGGCTGGTTGGATCCTCAACAGTTCCGCCATCAGCTGTCATAGATGGCCTAGGCATCACTGAAGAGGCGTACTAGGGAAATGAGGAGTGAGGTAGTTTCCCGTTGCTTTCCTCACCGAGCCAGAAGTTGCTATTACATATCAGTCTGCCAAGCCCACTGAAATGCATGCACCAACTGACCCTATGAGCAATATTTTCACACCATTCATAGCAGGGACTGGCTGCAAAAGGAATGGCATTACTAGCATTACTCATACCTCAGTCACTTTCATTTTGTCAAAGCTAAGGATAAAGCTGAGACAGATCGATGAAAGTAACAAAATTGCTCTAGCCCATACCAGAAGACATAGTGCACTGTAAACACTAGGTCCTGCCAGCAAAGGCACATGGTGTTGTTATTTTCTCTGAAACTTTCTGAGAACATTTTGCACATCGAGAGGAAGCTTTGAAACGCCTTCGTAAGCAGATTATGCGGTCAAGCTGTCCAAAGTATCATTTGCTAAACCATTTATATATCTCTTCGGGAAAATTGTGTCATTCAATCAATCAATCAATCAAACACTACTGATCTGCATTTAGGGCAGTCGCCCAGGTGGCAGATTTCCTCTCTGTTGTTTTCTTAGCCCTTTATAAATGATTTCAAAGAAATTGGAAATTTTTTGAACATCTTCCTTGGTAAGTTATTCCAATCCCCAACTCCCCTTCCTATAAATGAATATTTGCCCCAATTTCTCCTCTTAAATTCCAACTTCATCTTCATATTGTGATCTTTCCTACTTTTAAAGACACCATCCAAAATTATTCGTCTACTGATGTCTTCCCACGCCTTCTCTCCACTGACAGCACGGAACATACCACTTAGTCGAGCAGCTCTTCTCCTTTCACCCAAGTCTTCCCAGCCCAAACTTTGCAACATTTTTGTACCGCTACTCTTTTGTCGGAAATCGCCCAGCACAAATCGAGCTGCTTTTCCTTGGATTTTTTCCACTTCTTGAATCAGGTGAGGGTCCCATACACTGGAACTATACTCTAGTTGGGGTCTTACCAGAGAATTATATGCCCTCTCCTTTACATCCTTACTACAACCCCTAAACACCCTCATAACCATGTGCAGAGATCTGTACCCTTTATTTACAATCATATTTATGTGATTACCCCAATGAAGATCTTTCCTTATATTAATGCCTAGGTATTTACAATGATCCCCAAAGGGAACTTTCACCCCATCAACGCAGTAATTAAAACTGAGAGGACTTTTCCTATTTGTGAAACTCACAACCTGACTCTTAACCCCGTTTATCATCATACCATTGCCTACCGTCCATTTCACAACATTATCGAGGTCATTTTGCAGTTGCTAGCTATCATGTAACCTATTTATTACTCTGTAGAGAATAACATCATCTGCGAAAAGCCTTATGTCTGATTCCACTTCTTTACACATATCATTGATATGTATAAGAAAACATAAAGGTCCAATAATACTGCCTTGAGGAATTCCCCTCCTAATTTTTACAGACAGAGATAAAGCTTCACCTACTCTAATTATCTGAGTTCTGTTTTCTAGAAACAGAGGCACCCATTCAGTCACACTTTTGTCAAGTTCAATTGCACTCATTTTTGCCAGTAGTCTCCCATGATCTACCCTGTCAAATGCCTTAGACAGGTCAATCGCGATACAGTCCAATTGACCTCCTGAATCCAGGATATCTGCTTTAAGTTGCTGGAATCCTACAAGTTGGGCTTCGGTGGAATAACCTTTCCTAAACCCAAACTGCCTTCTATCAAACCACTTGTTAATTTTGCAAACATGTCTAATATAATCAGAAAGAATGCTTTCCCAAAGCTTACATACAATACATGTCAAACTGACTGGCCTGAAATTTTCAGCTTTGTCTATCACCCTTTCCTGTATACACAGGGGCTACTATAGTACTCTCCATTCATTTGGTAAAGTTCCTTCATGCAAACAATAATCAAACAAGTTCTTCAGATATGGTACTATATCCCAACACATTGTCTTTAGTATATCCCCCGAAACCATATCAATTCCAACTGATTTTCTAGTTTTCAACTTTTGTATCTTACTGTGAATGTCATTGCTGTCATATGTAAATTTTAATACTTCTTTACCATTAGTCACCTCCTCTATCTGGACATTATCCTTGTAACCAACAATTGTTACATACTGCTGACTGAATATTTCGGCCTTTTGAAGATCCTCGTATACACACTCCCCTTGTTCATTAATGATTCCTGGAATGTCCTTCTTGGAACCTGTTTCTTCCTTAATGTACCTATACATACTCGATGGAGTTTCGGTAGAACTGAGGGCATCCGTAATTTCAGGAAGATGTAAAAGGGATTGCTAGATTCATCGGCATGGTAAACTTCTTTAGTAAATTCGTCCCCACACCTTCGCTAATAGGGTGGCACCACTGACTGTTCTTCGCAGGAAAGGTGTCAACTTTTAATGGGACCTTTCTGAATAGGCCGCTTTCGAGGATCTGATATTAGCCCTCTGTAATGCCCCGGTCTTGGCTACGCCGGATCTTTCTAGCACGACGCGTCTTTATTGGCGGTAGCTGCTGTTCTTCTTCAGAAATCTGAAGTCGGAAGACGGTCCATCGCCTGTGCATCTCGGATCTTGTGGACTGGCAGTTCCGTCTTACCTTGAGCATGTTAAATTTGAAGTAGAAACTGATAATGACCTGGGTATTAGTCAGGCCTCGTCGTATCTTGCCTATCGCTTTTCTGTTTGACGTGGGACACATTCGGAGAGTTGACAATGTGGTCGCAGATGGGTAAGGCCGAATGTTTTGCAGTGATTCTAATTCTGTTGACTCGGAGGAAAGACCTCCGCTTTCTCCTTCTAAATCTTCTGGTATAAGTGCAATTCTGAGACTTAGCTAAATACCAACGTGAAGATCCGGTGCTGGCTCCCATTATGGAAACCCTTTCTTCTAGGGAACATGTCGTCCCTAATGGGGTCCTGTGTTGCCCCTCGAGGCACGATCAAAGGATGTTGTTCCAGCAGTTCTAGTACTTATGATTTTCAAATGTTACCATGAGACCCCAATAGGGGGAGATCTATGCTTCTTTCAAACTAGAGTGAATATAAGGGAGAGTATTGACGGCGAAATTAAAGAATTGGTTAAATTCTGTAAAACTTTTTGATTAGCAAGCCCACATTGTCTACTTAAGAAGGGTTATCTCACCCTGTGGAGCGTTTGTGGGTCCTTTTCCTCAATCTGAAGGGCACGGGAATAATTTCATTCTCGTGTGTGTGGATGGATTTACACGATTGTCATGACTGTTTCCGAACAGAGTTGCCACTTCACAAATCACTATTATTTCTTGTCGCAATTCTTATTTGCATATTTTGGACCCGGTCAGTATATTGTTTCCGATAAAGCTAGGGCGTTCACTTCCAACTTATTTCGTAAGTTCTCTTTTGATCTCTCTATTTCACGTGTCACTACGTCCGCATATTACCCACAGCGATCTCTAGCTGAGCGGTTAGTAGAAATCGCCCCAGGGGCTCTGAACTGTGGAGCGTGGGTTGGCGACCACGAGGCCCTCAGCTGAGTCCTGGCATTGCTTCCACTTACTTGTGCTAGGCTCCTCACTTTCATCTATCCTATCCGACCTCCCTTGGTTAACTCTTGTTCTTTTCCGACCCCGACGCTATTAGGTTTGCGAGGGCTAGGAAGTCTTTCATTTTCGTGCCTTTCGCGGCCCTTGTCTTCCTTTGGCCGACACCTTCATTTTTCGAAATGTCGGACCCCTTCCATTTTTCCCTCTGATTAGTGTTATATAGAGGATGGTTGCCTAGTTGTATTTCCTCTTAAAACAATAATCACCACCACTTAGTCGAAATCTTGGATCAAGTCTTATTGCTTTCCACCACTTAGACATTCTCGTTGCGACAAGCCCTTACATTGGTTTTCATAAAACTCGCCCGTTCATTTGTCACACAAATTTTCTCCCATATCCATTATGCTTAAATTTGTCTCAATCACTCTCGCGTCCAACTTGTGGTCAATCAATGAGCAGAGACAATAGATCCATAGAATCTCCAGACTGTGTGGAGTAAAGATAGAAACAATCTTTAGGGATCTCATAATAGAGTAAAAGTTAGGTGACACCCACCGGTTTAAAAGCTGGAGATCAGGTTATGGTTAAAAATTTCGTTACCGCGGGCAAGCTTGCCGCCAGATTTCATGGACCTTGTGTCATCCTAGGTTTTCTCAACCCGTTCATAATTTTGGTGAGTTATCCGTGGACCGAAAATATTTTTCGTGTTCATCAGTCTCAACTCAAGACTGTATGAAGGTCTTTAGCCACCAAGTGATTAAGTTGAAGCATTAATTATATTTGTTTCCTTAGGACTTTATTAATTTAAGTCTTGTTGAAGAAATGTGAAGGAGGTCCTCTGCTCCTTTTGATTATCAAAATTTATGTATATAAATTAGAATTTAATTACATCTTAAAGTTACATTATCAGTTAACTTTGGTTCGTCGTTAAAAGTCTGTTGTAAAAACCTTCCCTTCTATAAATTTCAAGCCATTATGCCATTAAAGCCACTGCCTCCATGTGCTCCTCCTGCCAAGTCGCCAAACTTATCTACACCTTATGTAGCACCGTCTGAGGAACTGTTACTTCTGCTCCAACATTGAGTGTTACACAGCCCACTTTCATCCGAGGCCACGTCATGTCAACCTTGGAGAGATGCCCGACTCGTTCCGGCCTAGACTCCATATAAATTGCCTCCTGTGCGACTGTCATCACTGGGAGATGCTGAGGGGCGTGACTGAACCTTCGACTGCACCGTGCTACTTGTTCCTTGGCTGCAGCCCTCAATATATCGGGAGAATGGTATCTCAGGGTTCATTGGGGGTCCGGGCGACCGCAGCCTGACATCGGCAGCTGCGGCCGCTTCTGCCGTCAACCCCGACAGCGACAGCCCGGACTTGGACTACTTGGGAAACACCAACACAATTTACTTGAACAAACAAACAAGAATAGACCCTGTATCAAGACATACTCAAATATATGCTTTCCTGAAAACTTGCGTATCGCAAGATTGAAGATTTAAAAACTGTTCACACCGTTGTAAAACCTTAGGGGTGGAGGTCTCTACCAGGAGCACACCTTCTGCGGCCAGTTAAACAGCACGCCTTCGATAAGGCCGTCTATGTAATCTAACTTGAACAGATGTAGTACACGATAGTTTGGTTTTCTACCGTTAGATGTCTCCATCATAGGTTTAATAGCCCGTCTGGCGGGATGAGCGGTAATTAATCCTTAAAGAAAACTCTATTCGTACAGTTGCCAAACCTTACGTGATGAAGATAGTTTTGTTCATGTATCAAAGTTGTCACCACTTCTGCTGGTTCCTTCATCAATAGCAATCAACCTATCAGAATTTTGTAAATATTTTCGCAATCCATTTAAAATCAGAAATTGTTCAGGAATCCAGCCTATCAATAAAGAGTTCTTGAATCATCCCCTCAAACACGGTAAAAGCAGGGTGCTTTAGGGCCCTATTGTCTCCATTTCATTGAGTGCGGCATGTATTAATAGAGGCAGGGGCCAAGGCCGGCATTCGGAAGGCCCAGAAAAGAATGGTAATGGCAGAATTTTCATAAACATGTGACAGCTCCTTCAGACAGCTTGAGGGGAAGGTTTCAACCTAATTTATTTCATGTAAATATATAAATCTTGTTATTTAGATGTACAATTTTTGTCCAGTCTGAGAACTCTGTTTTATTACCTACTGGTAAATATGTAATGTAAGGGAGCAAGGAGTGATTACCCTCTGTTGAATCCCATTCTACTTGTTATGGGGTGATTAAAGTTTCTAAACACCTAAAATGTTCAAAATGTTCAACCTTACCTTTTTAAATTAAGGCCATACAGCAGGGCCTCTCAGGGTGCATGCGCGTGGTGCATGCACTGTGCACGGTGCAAAAGACGACTTGGCTTGATTGACCAGAGTGCAGATCCCCCACTCCTCGATTTGGAGCAATAGCGCTTACTCTCTCTTTCCTCACGCCTGTATCGCTCGCTCCGCCTGTCTCCCTCTGCCCCACTTGCGCCGTAGCGCTCCATATCCGGGCCGACTTGAGCCGAGTATAGGCGAGTTGAGCCGAGCTTAGCCGAGTAGCCCAGAGACGAAGCGTTGATCCGAGCCATGCCGAGCGGCAGCGATCCACAGTGCACGGAGCTCTTGCGCCTCTATCTGCACGCGTGAGATTTTGGGCGTTTGAGAGGCCCTGCCATACAGTATAGGCACTCATTGCCCCTGTTTGTCCGGTAATTATTTCTGGAACAGTGTGTTACAAACTGTTGAGAGATGAATGAGCCCACATCAGGGCAACGATCTTTAAATACTTTAATTAAGGACAAACGATTGGTTGTAAGTGCTGATGCCTCTGCGAGGCTGGAGTATGATACACTTGGAGCGCGGACTCAATCATAGTGTAAAGGATAGGAGCAAATCGTGCTCCTGCAAATCTCATAAATGCCAAGAGCAATCCAGCTCTTTCCTGAGTAAATTAACATTTGTAATTCTCTCATGTTTTGTATCTGACTTCCGGACTTTAAGTCATTGTTATTGTTGGAGCTACTAGTTCATCATATGGTTGTTATTTCTTCAGATTTTCTATTTCTTAACTTTAAATTCATAGAAAAGGATAGAATAGAATTTCGATTTTTTTTCTGGTGTAAAATCATGTAAAATCATGTTCTATGTAATTACTTGTCCACCGATTCACCCTTCACGCTTCTTACACCTATGCCAGCCACGGAATCTCCGGAACTATAACAATGGAAAATTTTGAAAATATGATGAAGGTCATAGCCCCTAAATTAAATGAATTAAATTGCCGGACAACCTGTAATTGACCATGGGCTCGATTTTAATGCCAACCCATCTGTTCTAATGACAGTAAACTAAGCCATGACTTTAGCATTAGATTGTCAAACATAAACCAAGGGAATAACCTACTGCCATTAAAAAGAAAGAAAGATTGGCCCTTCTCAATCACGGATATCACAAAAATATGGAAATATTTCCTAATAGCACGTTGGTTTGTGGGAATACACGCACCACTGGCTAATACCCGTGAATAGATATGCCTTAAGGGAAACCACTATTCACTTTTAACCTCACTTGTGGGAAAGTCATTTTATTGTTTCCCGGGATAAGAATACATCCCATTTAATTTTGGATACGCCCCTGCTTAAGTGACCGTCATGGCTTCACCCAACTCACTGGACCACTACTGCGTTCTCACCTGTAATATCACTAAGAATTCTACATTAATGTGTTATTTATTATTTTATAAATCATAGATTTGACGTTATCTTCAGTTACAACTTAAATACACGGATCCGGTAATTAATTCACACCATTCACATAGAAAACACCTCCACTACGGTTACCACCAGTTCTACAAAAATGCCAAATTGACTGAAATTGCCTGAAAAAGCCGTTATTTTCCTCATTAACGTCCTACATGCAGTGAGCCATGTGAAGCAAATGGCCCACAAGAATACCGAAAATACCAAAAATGGGGCAATATATAGGAAATGTGGACCCACAAAAGAACAATACGGCCCCACGGCATTGGGCGTAAACTATACATCCGCCTATTACCAATGTTGGTCTCCGGCGATATATCTACAGGGTCGTCAACTGGATTTTAAGTCAAATGGTTATTTATTTACTTATTTAATACACACTACAGGACTTAGTGTCCCAGTTACAGTGGCAACTACGACAGATAAGCTACAATTAACATGGTGAAAGTTATATCTAAACTATATTCTACAATTTTATCTAATCTCCTATAATATTGATATAAAATATGAAAGTATTTTTCTAAAGACTAAAGAACCTTATGTTAATGCGGTGGAATAACACACGACAAAGTAATATGATAAAATAAATGAAGGAGTGCATTATATTGCATTATATTATAGAACTTCACCTTACAATTTCCCCTATTTTTAGGACTTCATATAATTGCGCGATGAAGTGCAGTTACAAACTCACTGAAGTCAAGGCCATTATTTTTCTGAATGGCACTGTTGAAGATACTACAGAGTCTGTTTACCGGCGAGTTATCATGGGCACACGTCCTGGATTTTACATTTAAAAATGTTATGTTATTTCTGGAATTGAAGCGAGGTACATGGAAATTTAGGAGAGAAAGTAATTCAGGATTATCAATAGCATAGATTACAACTTTAAAAAGAAATTTTACTGCACCCTTCCGTCTGCGAATTTCTAAACTCTCCACTCCGAAATTTAAAAGGATATAACTTTATGGTACCATACGGGGATAGCAGCTAGTTTTTATATTGTAAGTACCTAAAAAATCTTTTTTATAATTTTTCATTCTTATAAACTTATGTTTGACACCTAGGGCTCCAAACGATGCTGGCATATTCTACTTTTGGTCTTAGTATGGTATTGAACAGACGAATACAAGTTTGTGACAAATATAACTTAGCGGATGTCGTCTAACAAAAAGAATGAGAACATTATATGAAACTGGAAAACAAAAGGGTTTATTATACTCCTGATGATTTTGCAACCTGATGCAAAATAACCTTGTTGAATACGCATGAATAATTACGAAGATCGCAGCTTAAATTTTCGGATTTTTTAAAATATGTTGAGGGCGAGACTAAGTACAATGTCTTTATCATGATATAAACATATAAACTCACTCACACTGGGGTACCATTACACAACTTACACACAAGTCTGAGTGAATCTTAACCTAGATCTAACATGTTATCCTACGAAATAAAGTACATCGTCATCTATAAAATTGGATGTTGCTGTGTTTGAAGCTAATAGACTCAAAAACTACTGGACTGATTTCGCTCAAATGTTCACAGTTTGTTCTTATTACATCTGAGAGGGATTATGAAGTGGTTTGAACGAAACCTGTTTGGTAGTTCGGCACTAAAGGATGAAAAATAAAATAGGGGATCATAAGCGAACCGCAAGAAAAATCCTATCAGCGGGTTGCCTACCCAACAGTATGTGACGATTATGGTGTGTTCCTTAAAACTTAATTTCTGCTTTTATCTGGAAAAATTACTCTAGGGGCAAGAAACCCCTAGCACCCCTAAAGGAAATGGGTGAAACTTAAATTTCGAAAATGACGATATTAGTGACGAATTCATAGTCTTTGGGGTAGCTGAGATGAACTGTGACACCCTGAATGCCGTTTAAGTCAAGGTTCGTTCCCAATCGGTATGGTAAACATATTATGACTTACTGTTTGGGAAATAAAACTGTAGGTTAAGACACACATACGGGCGGGATCGTACAACTGAAGATGATACAGACGTTAAAATTGGTATTTGGAATCTTCTTTAAAAATGAACACACTTTTTTATTTTTGGAAAGTCCATAAACTATCTTATCTGTATTAAATACGACTAGGACACTGCCACTGGCCATGTCTCTGGACATTTAACATAAGTTGACCGATGGGTCAGAACCAACGTCATTCCAGAACACAATCAACAAATAAGACACAGAACACAACCAATACAAAAAGAAAAAACAATTCACTGAATACAACTGGTTGCCGTGGAAAAACTCACCCGCTTTTGATGGATGCCAACGAGATACGAACTCACTTTCTCCGACGATTGAAGATGGGACTGAATGTCCTAACTACAATCAATAATAGACATGATATAGGCTTTTGGGCTTATGCCGTGTCAAGAAAATAAGGTGAAATTCTTCGCGTTTCGCAGAGAACTGTGTTCTGCGTCATCAGAAGGAAATCTCGAATGACCACGATAAAGGCTTCTAAAACAATGAGGTTTGAATTTAGACGTTACCCAATAGAAGTGGAAATGGTACGTTCATTCGTCACCAGATGGCTCTCTTTACGCGGTACAGCGATAGCGTTCGAAGCGGAAGCTGACGGAAACATCAGAACCAATCAGAGAGGATCACATAACATAAGAGACGTACGCACATTAAAAGTATGACATTGACACAAGCCTGGAATGAAACATCTGGCGATGAGGAACGAACGAATTTTTAAAACACTCAAACGAAATTACAGTAGTGAAGGGACAGGGAAGGGAACTACCTACGTAAATCCTTAATTGCTGGCAACCAGGTATTACTTCATTGGTAGCCGGTGTCCCTGTTGAAATTGTTAGGATTTCTACGTATTTCGACAGCTTCCCGTATAATCCTGGACCTGTAGTGTCTAGTGTGGGTAAGAGCTCGAGCATCTTTAACACGACATCATCACCCGACGACAGAGGGTGCTGAGCTATTGCTGATTTGTCTGGCTGGTTGAGACGGTTCCTTGATACGAGTACCAATGGACCGGCATGTTTGGCCGATGTATAGCTTACCGCAAGTGCAGGGAATTTCGTATACCCCAGGATGTAAAAGTGGGGACAATTTGTCCTAGGTTTCACCCAGACTGTGAGCATTGTGTTTGCGGTTCGATCTCTGGTGTTATGAATGTAAGGCAAGTAGGCAGTTCCATTCACTTCTTCCTTCTGTGGGCCTTGCTTGGTCGCAGGACTCTATGAATATCCAAATCGCTGTAACGATTACCCTTGAACGTGACTTTGTGTATGTCCATCTCCACCTGGATGTGCGTACGTCTCTTATGTTATGTGATCCTTTCTGATTGGTTCTGATGTTCCCGTCAGCTTCCGCTTCGAACGCTATCGCTGTACCGCGTAAAGAGAGCCATCTGGTGACGAATGAACGTACCATTCCCACTTCAATTGGGTAACGTCTAAATTGAAACCTCATTGTTTTAGCAACACCGACTCCAATCCTCAGACCGTAATATAAGAAAAACATGGCAGCCGAAGTTGCGGGATTTCTGGGATTGGCTAACTGGAAAATATCACATACAATGGCAGTAATTTAACATGATAAATCTAACAAAAAGGAAAATCACATTTTCAAGTACGAAAACGCTTCGCACCACATATATACCGTACTACTAGAAAAGATAACGTTTTCTCTTATATTTCACTTGACTGTACATGATAAAACTGTTTAAATGATATTTATAACATCATTTTGAACGTTTCGAGACACCTCAATGTATCCGCACTCATGAAACAATTTGTTGCCTTAATTTTGAAGTAGTGGACATTCAGCAGCCAATGAAAGGGAATACACCCGAAATGATAATCTCATTGGCTTTACGTCCCACTAACTACACTTTTACCGTTTTCGGAGAAACCGAAGTGCCGCAATTTAGTCCTGCAGTAGTGCCAGTAAATATACCGGTACGAAGCTGATGTATTTGAGCATCTTCAAATACCAACGGACTGAGCCGGGATCGAACCTGCCAAGTTGGGGTCAGAAGGTCAGTGCCTAAACGGTCTGAGCCACTCAGCCCAATTATACCCGAAATGATTATGTTAACCCAATGAACATAATGTTGAATTATGACATAGCAACACTTCACACAATGAATGTAACTTTAGTAATGAAACGTTCAGACACTAAAGATATAATAGATTTTGCCCTTTAAAAACCATGAGTTCAAAATCCCTATTGACTCTAAACACTGGCGTTTAACCACATGTATTCTGCTTGATAACAGGTAGCCACAGCATAAATCGGAAAATGTTGGTAGACAAAAACCCTGTGTTACAAACCCAGCTACCGGGCGAGTTGGCCGTGCGGTTAGGAGCGTGCAGCTGTGAGCACACATCCGAGAGATAATGGGTTTGAACCCCACTGTCGGCAGCCCTGAAGATGGTTTTCCGTGGTTTCACATTTTCACACCAGGCGAATGCGGGGGCTGAACCTTAATTAAGGCCACGGGCGCTTCCTTCACATTCCTAGGCCTTTCCTGCCCCAACGTCGCCATAACACCTATCTGTGTCCCTGCGACGTATAGCAACTAGCAAAAAAAAAAAAATAAATAAAAAATAAACAGCTATGCCCTTCAACTCACTATTTCTTCTGTGTAACAGTATACAGATTGCTCCGTCTGTCACACTTACAAGTTTTGTTACACTTCAAGGTCCATCCAAACATTTCCGCAGACCTAAATGAATACTTTTTGGGAAGCACGAATAGGTTCGCCGTTTGGAATTAGATGAAAGTCTTCCCTAACTTCAGACTGATCTCAATATATGCACACTACAGTTTTATCATCGACTTCAAAACAATCATGATGTATATTCCTCACCTATTTCTCTCTTAACGTTTCATTCCGTAGAAAACTTAAAAATAGTTGTATGAGAGGCAATGGCATAGTTAGAATTAAACCTGGTTCACAACACGATCAAAACAAACACCATTTTCACATTACTGCGGATGATTACAAGTAGTATAATTGGATGGTTCGGGCGCCTCCACCTACTCCGGCTCTCGGGAGAGGCCTCCTCCACCCGCGGGAAATTTTAATTTTTTTCCGGGAGATTTGAATTTTGGCGCGAGTTTTGAATTTGTAAACTAAGCCACGTGCTTTTTGACAGCTGCCATCGACAACAACGCATCGCTAACCTCACTGCTGCCATCTTAACGGGCCTAAATATTAGTGGTACCAACTTAAACTCACAAGCGCGAGATTTGAATTTGTAAACAAATCCACGTGCTTTTTGACAGCCACGTGCATTTTGACAGACAACAACGTATCGCAAATCTCACTGCTACCATCTTAACGGGCCTAAACCTTAGTGGTACCAACTTAACCTCACAAGCGCGAGATTTGAATTTGTAAACAAATCCACGTGCTTCTTGACAGCTGTCATCCGCAATCTTTAAACTACAGAGCACCGTGCTGCCCTCTTTATCGCAGTAGCTGCAAATTCGTCACCTTTCATCCGCAGTGCTGCCATCTTAACGGGCCTAAACCTTAGTGCTACCTACTTAACCTCACTACCGCGAGATTTGAATCGGTAAACAAATCCACGTGGTTTTCTGACAGCTATCATCCACCATCTTTAATCTATAGAGCACAGTGCTGCCCTCTTTAGCTACTTACCTTTGAAATGTGGTGGCGGATAATTTGAAAAATGCACTTTGACAGCAGTCATCTTTAATCCAGAGAGCACCGTGCTGCCCTCTTTAGCTAGATACATTTGAAATGTGGTGGCAGGCAATTCCACGTGACAGCAGCCATCTTTAATCAAGAGAGCACCGTGCTGCCCTCTTTGCGGCGGTGGCAAATTCCACGTGCTCTTGTTTGGAAACAAAGCCACGTGCTTTTTGACAGCTGTCATCCGCCATCTTTAATCGATAGAGCACTGTGCTGCTACCATGCGGGCAATTTCGTCAGCTGTCATCCGCCATCTTTAATCAAGAGAGTACCGTGCTGCAATCTTTACCTGGATACCTTTGAAATGTGGTGGCGGCAAATTGAAAAATTCGACGTGCTCTTGTTTAGTAAACAAACTCACGTGCTTTTTGTTAGCTGTCATCCGCCATCTTACATCGCAAACCTCATTGCTACACTCTTTAGGTACATACCTTTGAAATATGGTGGCGGATAATTAAAAGAGATGAATTCTACATCAGCCATCTCTCCACGCTAATTGCACAAGATGGTGGCTATACATGACTCCTTAAAGGTGCTTATGCAAGATGGCCGTTATACATAGGTTCTTATGACACGTCCTTGGGATGCTTGCGCAAGATGGCGGTTTTACAAGGCTCCTTATGAGACCCCCTAGGGATGCTTGCGCAAGATGGCGGTTGCTCCTATGAGACGGCTTAAGGGTCCTTGCAAAAGATGTCTAGAGAAGCCCCAAGGATGCTTGCGCAAGGTGGCGGACGCAAGATGGCGGCTATACACGTCTCCTTATGAGACGCCTTAAGGGTGCTTACGCAAGATGGCTGCTGCTCTTATGAAGAAAGTTAGCTTAGAGGCTAACGTGTCGTGCTAGTTCGATTTATTAAATTTGGGGCTTAAATGCAAAATCTTAAATATCTCGAAAACGGTGCATCGTAGAGCAAACGGACAAAAGTTTCCTGCCTACTACCTAGGTTCGCAGTATGAGAAACATGATAGCAGAAGAAAAAAGTAGTTTAATAATGAGATGAAAGGTTCGGTTCCTACTTAGACCCTTCGACATTGATGGCTATCTAACTCTACAAGATGGCGGCTATACATAGCTTCATATGAGACAGCTTAAGGTGCTTGCAGAAGATGGCTTGAGATGCCCTAGGGATGATTGCGCACGATGACGGACACAAAATAGCGGCTATACACAGCTCCTTATGAGACAGCCTGGGGGTGCTCGCACAGGATAACGGCTACTCTTATGAAGAAAGCTAGCTTAGAGGCTACTGCGCAAGATGGCGGCTGCTGTTATGCATACGGTGGAGAGCAATTTGAAATTCCACGTGCTTTTGTTTGTAAAACTCTACATGCCATTTTTTACAGCCCTCATCTTTAATCAACAGTGCATCGTGCAGGTATCTTTACAGCACTAAACTTCATACTTTTGAAATGTGGTGGTGCGTAATTTGAAAAATTCTACGTGCTTTTTCTTGACAGCAACTATCTTTAAACAATAGCGGCTATACATAAGCTGTTAAGTCCTCCTCATATGTCAAGGCATAGCTCTATCGAACAAGTTTAAACCTGCATCACGAAGGCGCGAGTGTGCGGCGATAACATTATTATGCATGTTTAGACTTGAAAATCACAAAAGAAGTGATTGAAACATAACAAGACTAGAATCGAACACTCCACTCGAAGTCGTTAACTTCATCATGTGATCGGAACATAGATTGAAGTGTTCAGTACACTAAATAAGTGATCAAGACTAAAATAGAACACTGTACTCGATACAACATGTGTTTAGAACATGTCAGGGGATACCTTTGTTCTAAGAAGATTAGATTACCGCACATTCCTTGTAGGGCGAAAGGGCAAAAGGGCTAAAGGGCTAATGGGCTAGGGTGATTCTCCTCTTTTTATCCGGGCTTGAGACCGGCTCTACAACTAGAGGCGGAGTTAACACCCTAAGGAAGGGAGAATGTTGGAAAATAATCAATACGAATATAGCTACTCGATCGACTATATACTACAGAAGGATGACTTAGGTGAGGGTAAGCGCTGGGATTGTACGAAGGCGTTTAAGCTGTTGTACTGTCGAGAGAGAATTATTACATAATAATACCTACACGACGTAATTCATGCTCCATTTCAAAAATATATTCTTTGTACTGTATGTAACCAGCATCATGATAGGCTCTTAGCAGTTGTAAACGTTTTACGAGTACGTTGGGGTCTTCACAGTATCGTGTATCTACATAGGGTAACAGAGGCTTGTTGTGAACATTGTGTCTATATGCATACACTTGATGTGTAGGGACTTGTTTTGATGTAATACGTGTTTCAGCAGTAGCGTTTCTAGGTACAAACATAACTTGTTTCGATAGCGATGAAGCGTTGAAATTTCCTTCTTCTTTATCTTGCATCGCTTCTTGAGAAGTTTGCACTGCGACTGAACGTGTAGTAGGCTTAGGAAATGAAGTAAACTTATCAAGCTGTAATGGCAATGAAACATTAAGAATTCCTTATTCTTCTACTTTCACTTTACAACTGTTTTGATCAACATTATTATCATTATTGTCATCATCATGATCTTGCCTCTCTTTATCTTGAAGTTTGTGCTTAGTAACAGAACTTGTAGCAGACCTAGACAACAAGAAAGAACTAAAAATCTCTCGCAGAGGTGTACTTTTTAAAAATAATTCAGTGTTCTCTTGAATACGGTTGAGCTCTTAGTATTTTGTTCCCGATGAAGCTACATTACACGCGCCTTCATGGCGTTGAGCGTTGTATGCGTTCTTGAACTCCCTTCTGCAATGTTTGCATTGAAAAATTGTCCTACATGATATCTCATGACGTCTCTTGTGATAGCTTCGGGAAAATGATTTTCCACACTCTTTGCAAATATACCTAGAAATATGTTTGTTCCATGACGGACTTTTATCTTCTGCTAACAGATTCTTCTCTAAATCTACTTGACACTTGTCACTCTCTAGTTCGATGATGCGAACAGCTTAGCGATTAACAGTAAACTAACACAAAAGCGTATAACCAAGGTAGCAACAGTAAAGTTTAAGCCCGTCAAGATAGCAGCAGTGAGGTTAGCGATGTTCTGTTGTTGAATTTTAAATTTCGCGCTACGACATCCATAAGGTGGCAGCCTTGAGGTTTAGCGTCGTAAAGATGGCAACAGTGAGGTTAGCGATGCTCTAATGTCCATCAAAGTGAGGTTAGTGTCCGTCAAGATGACAGCTGTCAAGAAAGCACGTGGCTCTGTTTACCAACAAGAGCACGTGTTCGTGACGTCACGGTTACGCTGTATGCTACGTCAGCATGCGAAATTCAATGTCTACAACTACGTAGTTAACACTCTGCTATGTTCACAAGATTTTTACACATAACTATCCCTTGTGCTTTTAGTTCGTACACATAGGTTATGTTAAGATAGCAGCAGATACAAGCGATAGTTACACGCTCTAGTAGAAGATGCATACATCATTGATAGGTATTGTGTACACGCTGTTGAACCTTGCTAATCTTACCGCTGCCATTTTCACAAGATTTTTAAACATAACTATTCTTTGTGCTTTAAGTTCGTGCACATAGGTCGTGCTAAAATAGCAGCACAAACACATGTGAACGTTGTATATTCTAGCGGAATAAGTTTAGTACGATAGTCGATGCATGCAAAATCGATAAGCGATGTGTACACGCATTTAAACATTGCTATTCTTACTGCAGCTATGTTTACTAGATTTTTTAAACATAGCTAATCTTTGTGCTTTATGTTCGCTTCCATAAGTTATGCTAAGATAGCTGTACAGTTATACGATCGTTGTACATTCTATTAGAATAAATTTAGTATCATAGTCGATGCATTTATTATCGATAGGTAATGGGTGCACACTTTTAACATAGCTATTCTTACTGGTGCTGCTATGTTCACAAGATTTTTTATACACCGCTATTCATAGTGCTTTAAGTTCACCCATATAGGTCATGCTAAGATTGCAGCAAAATCTAGCGGGAGAAATAGTCGAAGCATGCAAAATCGATAGGTGATGTGTACACGCCATAGCTATTCTTTTTACTTTAAGTTCATACGTATAAGATATGTTAAGATAGCAGCACAATCATGTAGAAAACGTTTAATATAATAGTCGATGCATGCAAAATCGATAGGAGATGTGTATACGCTATTGCTATTCTTTGTACTTTAAGTTTATGCGTATAGGTTATGCTAAGATAGCAGCACAATCTAGCGGAAGAAGTTTAGTATGATAGTCGATGCATGCAAAATCGATAAGCGATGTGAACACGCTATAGCTATTCTTTGTACTTTAACTTTATGCGTATAGGTTATGTTAAGATATCAGCACAATCTAGCGGAAGGAGTTTAGTATGACAGTCGATGCATGCAAAATCATTAGGTAATGTGTACACGCTTTGAAACATGGCTATTCATTGTACTTTAAGTTCATGCGTACAGGTTATGCTAAGATAGCAGCACAATCTAGCGGAAGAAGTTTAGAATCATAGTTGCTGCATGCAAAATCGATAGGTGATGTGTACATGCTTTGAAACATGACTATTCTTTGTACTTTCAGTTCATGCGTATAAGTTATGCTAAGATAGCAGCACAATCTAGCAGAGGAAGTTTAGTACGAGAGTCGCTGCATACAAAATCGATAGGTGATGTGTGCACGCTATATCTATTCTTTGTACTTTAAGTTCATGCGTATAAGTTATGCTAAGATAGCGTCACAATCTAGCGGAAGAAGTTTAGTACGATATTTTATGCATGCAAAATCAATAGGTGATATGTACACGCTTTTAAACATGACTAGTCTTACTGCTGCTCTGTTCCCTATATTTTTTAAATATAGCTAATCCAAATGCTGCTCTTAACGACGTGGAGATAAGAATTGATTACATGACCGTGACGTCACGACCACGTGCTCTTGTTGGTAAACAAAGCCACGTGCTTTTTTGACAGCTGTCACCTTGACGGACCCTAACCTCACTTTGATGGACATTAGAGCATCGCTAACCTCACTGTTGCCATCTTTACGGCGCTAAACCTCAAGGCTGCCACCTTATGGATGTCGTAGCGCGGAATTTAAAATCCAACAACAGAACATCGCTAACCTCACTGCTGCTATCTTGACGGCCTTAAACCTTACTGTTGCTACCTTGGTAATACGCTTTTGTGTTAGTTTACTGTTAATCGCTAAGCTGTTCGAATCATCGAACTAGAGAGCGACAAGGGTCAAGTAGATTTAGAGAAGAATCAGTTAGGAGAAGATAAAAGTCCGTCATGGAAAAACCTATTTCTAGGTATATTTGCAAAGAGTGTGGAAAAGCATTTTCCCGAAGCTATCACAAGAGACGTCATGAGATATCATGTAGGACAATTTTTCAATGCGAACATTGTAGAAGGGAGTTCAAGAACGCATACAACGCTCAACGTCATGAAGGCGCGTGTAATGTAGCTTCATCGGGAACAAAATACTAATTGCTCAACCGTATTCAAGAGAACACTGATTTATTTTTAAAAAGTACACCACTGCGAGAGATTTTTAATTCTCCCTTGTTGTCTAGGCCTGCTACAAGTTCTGTTACTAAGCACAAACTTCAAGATAAAGAGAGGCAAGATCATGATTATGACAATAAGGATAATGACGTTGATCAAAACAGTAGTAAAGGGAAAGTAGAAGGAGAAGAAAAAAATCTTAATGTATCATTGCCAATACAGCTTGATGATTTTACTTCATTTCCTAAGCATACTACACGTTCTGTCTCAGCGCAAACATCTCAAGAAGCGATGCAAGATAAAGAAGAAGAAAATTTCAACGCCTCATTGCTATTGAAACAAGTTAGGTTTGTACGTAGAAACGCTACTGCCGATGCACGTACTACATCAAAACAAGTCCCTACACATCAACTGTCTGCATATAGACACAAAGTTTACAACAAGCCTCTTCTACCCTATGTAGATATAAGGTACTGTAAATACCCCAATGTACTCGTAAAACGTTTACATCTGCTAAGCGCCCATCAAGATGCTGGTTATATACAGTACAAAGCAGACATTTCTGAAATAGAGCATGAATTACGTCGTGTAGGTATTATTAAGTAAGCGCTTACCCTCACCTAAGTCATCTTTCTGTAGTACATAGTCGTTCGAGTAGCTATATCCTTATAGATTATTTTCCAACATTCTCCCTTCCTTCGGGTTTTAACTCCACCTCTAGTTGTAGAGCCGGTCTCAAGCCCGGTTAAAGAGAGGAGATGCACCCTAGGTCATTAGCCCTTCAGCCCATAAGACCTTTAGCCCTTTAGCCCTTTAGCCCATTAGCCCTTTAGCCAATTAGTCATTTAGCCCATTAGCCATTTAGCGCTTTTGCCCTTTCGCCCTACAAGGATTGTGCGGTAATTTAATCTTCTTAGAACAAAGGGATCCCCTGACATGTTCTAAACACATGTTGTATCGAGTACAGTGTTCTATTTTAGTCTTGATCACTTATTTAGTGTACTGAACACTTCAATCTATGTTCCGATCACATGATGAAGTTAACGACATCGAGTGGAGTGTTCGATTCTAGTCTTGTTATGTTTCAATCACTTCTTTTGTGATTTTCAAGTCTAAACATGCATAATAATGTTATCGCCGCACACTCGCGCCTTCGTGATGCAGGTTTAAACTTGTTCGATAGAGCTATGCCTTGACATAAGAGGAGGACTTAACAGCTTATGTATAGCCGCTATTGTTTAAAGATAGTTGCTGTCAAGAAAAAGCACGTAGAATTTTTCAAATTACCCACCACCACATTTCAAAAGTATGAAGTTTAGTGCTGTAAAGATACCTGCACGATGCACTGTTGATTAAAGATGAGGGCTGTAAAAAATGGCATGTAGAGTTTTACAAAAAAAAGCACGTGGAATTTCAAATTGCTCCCCACCGTATGCATAACAGCAGCCGCCATCTTGCGCAGTAGCCTCTAAGCTAGCTTTCTTCATAAGAGTAGCCGTTATCTTGTGCGAGCACCCCCAGGCTGTCTCATAAGGAGCTGTGTATAGCCGCTATTTTGTGTCCGTCATCGTGCGCAATCATCCCTAGGGAGTCTCAAGCCATCTTGTGCATCACCTTAAGCTGTCTCATAAGAAGCTATGTATAGCCGCCACCTTGTAGAGTTAGATACCCATCAATGTCAAAGGGTCAAAGTAGGAACCGAACCTTTCATCTCATCATTAAACTACTTTTTTATGCTATCATGTTTCTCATACTGCGAACCTAGGTAGTAGGCAGGAAACTTTTGTCCGTTTTGCTCTACGATGCACCGTTTTCTAGATATTTAAGATTTTGCATTTAATTCCAAAATTTAATGAATCGAACCAGCACGGTACGTTATACTCTCTACCATAGCTAGACCTGATCATGTTACAAAAACTTACTTCAATACAAGCTAAAACAGAACTAATGGCAAAGGGCCTAAGTAGGAAACGAACCGTTGATCTCATTATTAGACTATGTTTTTCTTATGCTATGATGTTTCTGATACTGGGAACCTGGGTAGTAGGCAGAAATATTTTTTTGTCCGTTTTGCTCTACGATGCACCGTTTTCGAGATATTTAACATTTTGCATTTAAGCCCAAAATTTAATGAATCGAACCAGCACGGTACGTTATACTCTCTACCATAGCTAGACCTGACCATCTTACAAAAGCTTGCTTCAGTATAAGCTAAAACAGAGCAAATGCCAAAGGGCCTAAGTAGGAACCGAACCGTTGATCTCACCATTAGACGATGTTCTCTTACGCTATCATGTTCCTCGTACTGCGAACCCAGGTAGTAGGCAGAAAACTTTTTCCGTTTTGCTCTACAATGCACCGTTTTCGGGATATTTAACATTTTGCATTTAAGCCCCAAATTTAATGAATCGAACTAGCACGACACATTAGCCTCTAAGCTAGCTTTCTTCATAAGAGCAGCAGCCATCTTGCGCAAGCACCCTTAAGGCGTCTAATAAGGAGTCGTCTATAGCCGCCATCTTGCGTCCGCCATCTTGCGCAAGCATTCTTAGGGCTTCTCTAGCCATCCTGTGCAAGGACCCGTAAGGCGTCTCATAAGAGCACCGCCATCTTGCGCAAGCATCCCTAGATTGTCTCATAAAGAGCCTTGTATAACAGCCATCTTGCGCAAGCATCCCAAGGACGTCTCATAAGAACATATGTATAACGGCCATCTTGCATAAGCACCTTTAAGGAGTCATGTATAGCCACCATCTTGTGCAATTAGCGTGGAGAGATGGCTGATGTAGAATTCATCTCTTTTAATTATCCGCCACCATATTTCAAAGGTATGTACCTAAAGAGTGTAGCAATGAGGTTTGCGATGTAAGGTGGCGGATGACAGCTGACAAAAAGCACGTGAGTTTGTTTACTAAACAAGAGCACGTCGAATTTTTCAATTTGCCGCCACCATATTTCAAAGGTGTCTAGCTAAAGATTGCAGCACGGTGCTCTCTTGATTAAAGATGGCGGATGACAGCTAACAGAACTTTTCAAATTGCCCGCTACTACATGTCATGAAGAGGGAAGCACGGTGCTCTGTAAATTAAAGATGGCGGATGACAGCTGACGAAATTGCCCGCATGATAGCAGCACAGTGCTCTATTGATTAAAGCTGGCGGATGACAGGTGTCAAAAAAGCGCATGGCTTTGTTTCCAAACAAGAGCACATAGGATTTGCCGCCACCACATTTCAAAGGTATCTACCTAAAGAGTGCAGCACTGAGGTTTGTGGTGCAAGGTGGCGGATGACAGCTGTCAGAAAAAAGCAGGTGAGTTTGTTTCCAAACAAGACCACGTGGAATTGCCACCACCACAAAGAGGGCAGCACGGTGCTCTCTTGATTAAAGATGGCTGCTGTCACGTGGAATTGCCTGCCACCACATTTCAAAGGTATCTAGCTAAAGAGGGAAGCACGGTGCTCTCTGGATTAAAGATGGCTGCTGTCAAAAAGCATTTTTCAAATTATCCGTCACCACATTTCAAAGGTAAGTAGCTAAAGAGGGCAGCGCTCTGCTCTATAGATTAAAGATGGCATATGATAGCTGTCAAAAAACAACGTGGATTTGTTTACCGATTCAAATCTCGCACTAGTGACGTTATGTGGGTAGCACTAATGCTTAGGCCCATTAAGATGGCAGCACTGCTGATGACAGGTGAGGAATTTGCAGCTATTGCGATAAAGAGGGCAGCACGGTGCTCTGTAGTTTAAAGATGGCGGATGACAGCTGTCAAAAAGCACGTGGATTTGTTTGAAGATTCAAATCTCGCGCTAGTGAGGTTAAGTTGGTACCACTAAGTTTAGGCCCGTTAAGATGGTAGCACTGAGGTTTGCGATACGTTGTTGTCTGTCAAAAAGCACGTCGAATTGTTTACAAATTCAAATCTCGCGCTTGTGAGGTTAAGTTGGTACCACTAAGGTTTAGGCCCGTTAAGATGGCAGCAGTGAGGTTAACGATGCGTTGTTGTCGATGACAGCTGTCAAAAAGCACGTGGCTTTGTTTACAAATTCTAATCTCGCGCCAAAATTCAAATCTCCCGCCAAAATTCAAATTTCCCTCCAAAATTCAAATTTCCCGCCAAAATTCAAATTTCCCGCGGGTGGAGGAGGCCTCTCCCGAGAGCCGGAGGAGGTGGAGGCGGCAGAACTGCCCAGTTATACTACTATTACAGATCCCAGGTGTCCACTTACTGAGAATAATACACTCGCACACTTATATTCTACAAGGAAACTAACTTTTATCGTCAACTTTCATGAATTGACACCGACTGCATACGATAACAACAAACCAAAACAAACCCACATTTCCAACATGTCCGGCTACTCGATTCCCCATCTTTCAATGATCGAGAGTA
The DNA here is from genome assembly GCF_040414725.1 of Anabrus simplex. Lineage (NCBI taxonomy): Eukaryota > Metazoa > Arthropoda > Insecta > Orthoptera > Tettigoniidae > Anabrus > Anabrus simplex. The sequence goes on from NC_090269.1 coordinate 2,582,842, forward strand.
GCATTAAGGTCTGAGGATTGCAGTCGGTCTTGGTTTTAGAAGCCTTTCTCGTGGACATTCGAGATTTTCTTCTGATGACGCAGAGCATACTTCTCTGGTAAACGTAAAGAATTTAACCTTTTTTTTTTTTTTTTTTGCTATTTTGCTTTAAGTCGCACCGATACAGATAGGTCTTATGGCGACATTGGGACAGGAAAGGCCTAGAAATGGGAAGGAAGCGGCCGTGGCCTTAATTAAGGTACAGCCCGCGCATTCGCCTCGTGTGAAAATGGGAAACCATGGAAATCAATCTTCTGGGCTGCCGTCAGTGGGATTCGAACCCACTATCTCCCGGATGCGAGGTCACAGTTGCGCGCCCCTGACCGCACGGTCACCATATTTTCTTGACACTCATAAGCCCAAAAGCCTATATCATGTCTGTAAGTACGGGGCGTGAAAGCATCAATGGTACAGTTAATAAGGTTTACTGGCCTGAGATACGTGGGTGATTTATACTCCCGTGCTACTCAATATATCCTCGCCATATGGGCTGACGCAAAAATAACTACCTCCATTCCTCCTAGGGAAGCAAATAAAAATTCACGAGCGCCCCTCTTTGGTTTACCAAGCAACATAATTAACAGTTTCTTGGGGAGTCTCTCTGTTCCTTCCTTAACATGATGTCTCTTTAAATCTCAAATGACCGGGCGAGTTGGCCGTGCGGTTACTGGTTCGCGGCTGTCAGCTTGCATCCAGGAGATAATGGGTTCGAATCCCACAGTCGTTAGCCTGAAGATGATTTTCCGTGGTATCCAATTTCCACACCAGGCAAATGCTGGGGCTGTACCTTAATTAAGGCCATAGCCGCTTCCTTCCAACTCCTAGGCGTTTTCTATCCCATCGTAGTCGTAAGACCTATCTGTGTCGGTGCGACGCAAAGCCCCATCTTGTTGTGGCCCGTTATCGGCCAGCATGATACCGCTCCTACATGATAATAACAAATCCCAACTAATTCTCGACAAATACGGAATCAAATAAACACAAATGTGTGGTCGCGTCTCAAATCCAAAAAACACGGGCCTAGCTGTTGTTCAATGGACAATGATACTCCTTCCATCGGTGATGACAATACTGCGGCACACAACAGCCCGTTACGCACATCTGCTTTTAAACACGGACTTTACGGCCCTAATTTTGATCCAATGCCCCAGGATCAGAAATACTAATACAGCGTTATTCATTTACTAGCGATACGTCTTGGTGTCAACCTCTGTACCTCTGTTTAGGATGGTTCCGATAGTCCCATATTTGTTTCGGATGATGAAGTTCAAGTTCGTGCTCTAAATGACGGTCAAATAACCCGACCGCAAACTATGCTATTACGGGGGCTATTGCTATCAAAAGAGCAAGAGCTGTAGGTATCAATCTTTAAGTAATGCATTTATACCTGAATGAGTTTTGCCTGACATAAACAGGAAACGAGTCCAATGCGAATAATCTAAGAAAACGAAGCCTATGGTCAATAGTTAATTAGATATGTTAAATTTTATTTTGGAGATTGTCCGTGTTAATACAAACTGAACGATTTTCTGACATCAACATGCATGGAGATTCTTATTTCTGTTTATAACATACACAATATTGTCATACTTTACTTAAGTATAAATTCCATTGAAATATTTTTTACACTAAACTGAAAGGTCAAAAATAGCCCTGTACGCTACGTTAATTAATATTGTTACAAATGTGACGGATAATATTATCTACACGGAAAAAACACTTAATTCATCAGGCCAGATCATTCTCAGACTGTCCGACTCGTTGGCTGAATGGTTAGCGTTCAGAGGGTCCCGGGTTCGATTCCCGGCAGGGTCGGGGATTTTAACCTTAATTGGTTAATTGCAATGACACGGGGGCTGGGTGTATGTGTTGTCTTCATCGTCATTTCATCCTCGTCACGACGCGCTGGTCGCCTACGGGTGTCAAGTAGAAAGACCTGCACCTGGCGAGCCGAACCCGTCCAGGGATATCCCGGCACTAAAAGCCATACGACATTTCGACATTTCATTCTCAGACTTATTACGGCAATACAGAGACTGAGCAAAGGCTTTCCCTTTTTGTTCAGAATATTTCTGTCTTGTTTTCACCCGTGCGGGGATTGCCTGTTTGTGCATGTATCAACACGCTCTCTGACATACAGGAACCGTTGTGCTTTTACTGTTCCGAACATAAACTAGTGTTTGAAATCCCTTCCCAATTTGTATTTCACCTTTTGGCCTCCTCCTCTGCACAGGTTATTATTACCTCAGCTTTATTTCTTTCCATCCCGGGGACAAGTTATGTGGCACGGTATGAGCTACAGCACTCGCAGGAAATAGCTGATTAGTAGTTGCTGTATTATAGTTATATTATTTATTTTATTTATTTATTAATGCCTTTCTTTCAGTGGCGAAGTTAGGGCTCTAGGCCCTCTCTTCCACTTAACCACATACTAATCAAAATCATAAATACAATACTGAGATATTGAAAATAGTTAAAACCAAACAAAAAATTAATAGAATTGAGAACAAATGTAAATGCAATACTAAGTTAATAATAAAACTAATTAATAGTAAGAACTCTTAATAATGACTAATCCTCAGGCGCGCACACATTCATACTTCAGCCATTCAGTTAGCTGTCCTCAGCAGGTAGTCTCGGCAGGTGACCTTAAATCTTTGTAAAGAGCTAGTTTCCCTGATCTGAGTAATCTCGTGCCGGTCACTACAAACGATCTATTAATTTTATTTGTGCGGTCCACTGGAGTAGAAAGAGAGGATCTGGAACGTGTATTTAAGTTGTGAAACGATGATAAAAAGGTGAATTTAGAAGAAATATACAGTAGCTGACTTTCCGCTAGTACTCTAAACACCATCGTTAAAATATGTAGCTGCCGACGTTTATCAGGCTTCAGCCATGAGAGAGCCTGATTGTATGGGGTGATATGAACATCGTACCCGATATTGTAAATAAGTCGCAGGCAGGAATTCAGTGCTTGTTGAAGTTTAAGTGTTTCTTCTCTTGTCATATCAACTAGAACAACGTCACAATAATCAAGAATAGGGAGAACCAGTGTCTGTATTAGTTTGGCCTTAATCTTCATGGAAATATATCCCTTTGCCGTTTAAGACGGTGAAGCACTCCAAAAATCTTTTTACAGATGATTTTCGTGTGATCAGAACAATCAGGTGTTTCATTGATAATTACGCCGATATTTTTAACTGTTTTACTGTAGGGAATAATGTTACCATTCAGTAGGATAGGCGGTATTGCAATATTGTTTGAGCAGTTCAGTAATTTTCGTGTTCCAATGATGATTGCCTGAGATTTTGTGGAGATTAGTATAAGAGAATTTCGTTGTGCATATATACTGAGTCGTCAGAGGTCATTGTTAATATCTTGTATTGTTTCATCTAAGCTTGAAGACTTGCAGTGTCGATAAAACTGAAGATCGTCAGCATAGAGGTGGTGTGTGTTATTTCCTGTCACAGATGATATGCCGTTGATATAAATACAGGAAAGTAAGGGCCCTAGAATACTGCCCTGTGGGAGTAGTATAATTGGATGGTTCGGGCCCCTCCACCTCCTCCGGCTCTCGGGAGAGGCCTCCTCTAGCCGCGGGAAATTTGAATTTTGGCTGGAAATTTGAATTTTGGGGGGATATTTAAATTTAAGCGCGAGATTTGAATTTGTAAACAAAGCCACGTGCTTTTTGACAGCTGTCATCGACAACAACGCATCGCTAACCTCACTGCTGCCATCTTAACGGGCCTAAACCTCAGTGGTACCAACTTAACCTCACAAGCGCGAGATTTGAACTTGTAAACAAATCCACGTGCTTTTTGACAGCTGTCATCCGTCATCTTTAATCCATAGAGCACAGTGCAGCCCTCTTTAGCTACTTACCTTTGAAATGTTGTGGCGGATAACTTGAAAAATGCTTTTTGACAGCAGCCATCTTTAATCCAGAGAGCACCTTGCTGCCCTCTTTAGCTAGATACCTTTGAAATGTGGTGGCAGGCAATTCCACGTGACAGCAGCCATCTTTAATCAAGAGAGCACCGTGCTGCCCTCTTTGTGGCGGTGGCAAATTCCACGTGCTCTTGTTTGGAAACAAACTCACGTGCTTTTTTCTGACAGCTGTCATCCGCCATCTTGCATCACAAACCTCAGTGCTGCACTCATCAGCTAGATACCTTTGAAATGTGGTGGTGGCAATTTGAAAAATTATATGTGCTCTTGTTTGGAAACAAAGCCACGTGCTTTCTTGACAGCTGTCATCGCCATCTTTAATCAATAGAGCACTGTGCTGCTATCATGCGGGAAATTTCGTCAGCTGTCATCCGCCATCTTTAATCTACAGAGCACCGTGCTGCCGTCTTTATGACATGTAGTAACGGGCAATTTGAAAAGTTCTGTTAGCCGTCATCCGCCATCTTTAATCAAATGAGCACCGTGTTGCCATTTTTAGCAGATACCTTTGAAATATGGTTTCGGCAAATTTGAAAATTCCACGTGCTCTTGTTTAGTAAACAAACTCAAGCGCTTTTTGTCAGCTGTCATCCACCATCTTACATCGCAAACCTCAGTGCTACACTCTTTAGGTACACGCCTTTGAAATATCGTGGCAGATAATATAAAAAGAATAATTCTACAGCAGCCATCTCTCGACGCTAATTGCACAAGATGGTGGCTATACATGACTCCTTAAAGGTGCTTATTCAAGATGGCCGCTATACATAGGTTCTTATGAGACTCCCTTGGGATGCTTGCGCAAGATGGCGGTTATACAAGGCTCCTTATGAGACGCAATAGGATGCTTGCGCAAGATGGCGGTTGCTCTTATGAGGCGGCTTAAGGGTCCTTGCACAAGATGGCTAGAGACGCCCTAAGGATGCTTGCGCCAGGTGGCGGACGCAAGATGGCGGCTATACACGGCTCCTTATGAGAGGCCTTAAGGGTGCTTACGCAAGATGGCTGCTGCCCTTATGGAGAAAGCTAGCTTAGCGGCTAACGTGTCATGCTAGTTTGATTCATCAAATTTGGGGCTTAAATGCAAAATGTTAAATATCTCGAAAACGGTGCATCGTAGAGCAAAACGGACAAAATTTTTCTGCCCAACACCTCGGTTCGCAGTATGAGGAACATGATAGCATAAGAAAACATCGTCTAATGATGAGACCAACGGTTCGGTTCCGACTTAGGCCCTTTGGCATTCGCTCTGTTTTAACTTGTATTGAAGCAAGTCTTCGTAACATGATCAGGTCAAGCTATGGTAGAGAGTATAACGTGCCGTGTAGGTTCGATTCATTCCTTAGGGCTTCTCTAGCCATCTTGTGCTAGGACCCTTAAGCCGCCTCATAGGAGCGACAGCCATCTTGCGCAAGCATCCCTATTGCGTCTCATAAGGAGCCTTGTATAACAGCCATCTTGCGCAAGCAACCCAAGGGCGTCTCATAAGAACCTATGTATAGCGGCCATCTTGAATAAGCACCTTTAAGGAGTCATGTATAGCCACCATCTTGTGCAATTAGCGTCGAGAGATGGCTGCTGTAGAATTTTTCTTTTTAAATTATCCGCCACCATATTTCAAAGGTATGTACCTAAAGAGTGTAGCAATGAGGTTTGCGATGTAAGATGGCGGATGACAGCTGACAAAAAGCGCGTGAGTTTGTTTACTAAACAAGAGTACGTGGAATTTTTCAATTTCCCGCCACCACATTTCAAAGGTATCGAGCTAAAGATAGCAGCACGGTGCTCTCTTGGTTAAAGGTGGCGGATGACAGCTAACAGAACTTTTCAAATTGCCCGCTACTACATGTCATACCGAGGGCAGCACGGTGCTCTGTAGATTAAAGATGGCGGATGAGAGCTGACGAAATTGCCCGCATGATATCAGCACAGTGCTCAATTGTTTAAAGATTTCGGATGACAGCTGTCAAAAAGCACGTGGCTTTGTTTCCCAACAAGAGCACGTGGAATTTGCCATCGCCACAAAGAGGGCAGCACGGTGCTCTCTTGATTAAAGATGGCTGCTGTCACGTGGAATTGCCTGCCACCACATTTCAAAGGTATCTAGCTAAAGAGGGCAGCACGGTGCTCTCTGGTTTAAAGGTGGCTGCTGTCAAAAAGCATTTTTCGAATTATCCGCCACCACATTTCAAAGGTAAGTAGCTAAAGAGGGCAGCACTGTGCTCTATGGATTAAAGATGGCGGATGGCAACAGTCAAAAAAGAACGTGGATTTGTTTACCGATTCAAATCTCGCGCTAGTGAGGTTAAGTTGGTACCACTAAGGTTTAGGCACGTTAAGATGGTAGCACTGAGGTTTGCGATTCGTTGTTGTCTGTCAAAAAGCACGTGGATGTCAAAAAGCACGTGGATTTGTTTACAAATTCAAATCTCGCGCTTGTGAGGTTAAGTTGGTACCATTAAGGTTTAGGCCCGTTAAGATGGCAGCAGTGAGGTTTGCGATGCGTTGTTGTCGATGACAGCTGTCAACAAGCACATGGCTTTGTTTACAAATTCAAATCTCGCGCCAAAATTCAAATCTCCCGCCAAAATTCAAATTTCCCGCCAAAATTCAAATTTCCCGCGGGTGGAGGGGGCCTCTTCCGAGAGCCGGAGTAGGTGGAGGCACCCGACCATCCCATTTTACTACTTGTGGGGCACCACTAAGTTTCATTTTCCATTTAGAGACCTTGTCGTTTACTGTTACCAGCTGTTGACGGTTACTCAAATAACAACTAAAAAACTTATGCGCAGCCAGGACAAAATTTAGCAGTTCCACGTTCTTTATCATAGTCTGAATGTCTATAGTGTCAAAGGCGCTAGTGAAGTCAAGAAGGATAAGTATAGTAAGGAGTCGTTTGTCCATAGCATTTCTAATGTCTTCAGCAACCTTCAAACGTGCTGTTGCGGTACTGTGCCCCTTCTTAAATCCAGACTGCAAAGGGTCCATAAGAGCATTTACATTTTATTATTATTATTATTTAGGTACTCCAGAACCTGCTCGTGTACTAAACGTTCGAAGGCTTTAGAAAGCATAGGGAGTATGGATATGGGACGATAGTCAGAGGGTGATTGTGGGTCTAAACTCTTAGGTACCCCTATAACACTGGCTGTTTTCCAGAGAGTTGGGAAAGTTCCGTTTAGTAAACAGTAGTTCAGTATGTGCGTCAGTATAGGCAGGACAGCACCCATAATGTTATGTATAAAACCAATAGGAATATCATCTACACCTGTGGCCTTTGGTTTAATTGAGTACAATGCCTTTTTAACCTGATTTTCTGTGACACTGTGAAATGTGAATGGTGGACTGGCTAGAGGGGAGGCCGGTGAGTCAGTGCAGTTAATTGGGGTAGGTTGAATATTTATTCTACTAAAGTAATCATTCAGTTCGTCAAGTGGAATGTCAGGAGTTGTCTGTCTCTGTTGATGTTTTCCTATTCCCAGAGCTCTAAGTTGGTCGCATGCACGATTAGAATTTATGTTGTTAGCTAAATTCCGAAAATATGCACATTTTTTATTTCTGATTAATCGCTTTGTGCGATTTCTTAAGATGCGGTAAGATTCGAAGTCTGTGTCATCTAGGCTTTGTTTATAATGTCGAAATAACGAGTCACGGTGGGCCATCATTCTCTTGGGTTCATCATCTAGCCATGGACAAGAAGGGGGAGAAAACTTTATTGGACGTTTGGGGGCATGTCCGTCATATATGTTCTTTACCATCGTATTAAACAAGTTAACTTTAGCGTCAGTATCATTTAGACTCCATATATCGTCCCACGGTAGTTGATAAGCGTCATATTTCAAGTAATCCAAGTTTAAGTCCTTCGTATTTCTGACAGTTATGTACCTGGGTTTGTATTTAGGCACTTTGAGGAAATACGATAAATGAATGGTATGGGGATTTGCCCTTGGGTTATTACTTTACCTGGGTTGTTTGTTATAATGTAATCTATGAGTGTGTTTGATGAACGGTTTGTTGCATACACGTGGTTCGTGGGTTATAGCGGGAGAATAGTCACGTTACAAGTTGTGAACAAATCGTTTACTGTCATGAGTCGTATTAAGTAGGTTACAGTTAGTCACCCATAATGATTATGTGTTCATAAATAGCCTGGAAGTCTAGTGAAGACGTTTCGAATTCGGTCATATCAGCAACACCAGGCGGTTTGTATATGACAGAAAACATCACTTTTTGTCTGTTGATATTTACTTCAACGAACATGAATTCCGGCCGTGTTCGTACACCCTGGGAAGAAGTACATATAACTCGGCTCTTTAGATCAGTAAATCGCTGTCCCGCCACCACGCCTTCCATCCGACCGATCGAGGAGTATTAGATCATATCGATCGATATCAACCATGGAGGAAGGGATGCTAGGAGTCAGCCAGGTTTCAGAGATGCAAAGCATATGTAAATTATTTTCCGTTAGTATTGCTTGAATTTCGTCGTAATGCGTCGGAAGAGAAAGAGCATTTACATGGCAACACTCTAGGCTGTAAGAAGAGGACGACAATGCTTGTTTCAACAGAGTACCGGTACTTGCTGAGAAGGGAGAGACCGGGAGTGAGGGATTATTGATACTGTCACTGCCAAGGTCAGGTCCAGGTGCACAATAACTGTCTAGCTGAATACTAAGAATTCCAACAAGTAGATTATAAGAAGATTTAGAAAAAGGAAACTCACCTCGACTTCCTGGGGAATGAGACATCTAACAATCACTTGCAGGCACTTACACACACATTCACAAATTATTAAGAACACTATAATAATAACAACAACAATAATTACAGGAAACATAGGGTTTATCGTTTATCCCACTAAAACTTTAAAGATTTAAAATCCGCATTCGTGGTAATAATCTTCTTAGTGCTGTCTGGAAGCAGAACTACAATACGACCATCTAGTGTCCACATATTTCTCATGCCGAATCTGTCCCGTGCAGAATTTAAAATTGCCTTACGTGTTCTTGTCAGCGATTCAGTGATCAGGATTTTCGTGCCTTTTAGCTTGCGCTTATCACCCCACACGCGTTTACGTTCCCAGTAGCGAGCGAACTTGACGATAATCCGCCGCTTACCCGCTGTTAGTACCTCTGCTGATGTCCTCTGAGGCTTTCCAATTCGATGGATTCAATAGATCCCTTCCATGGGCACTTCCAACTCCAGATGTTTGGAGAATACGTCCTTCACTTTTCTATAAATATCTTCATTTGTCTCCTCGGCGATATGTATGAGCAAGCAGTTTCTTCTACTGTACTGCTCTGCCTCATCTTGTTCCTCTAGACAAAATTATCCGTAAAATAGAAAAGAGAATAAAAGAAAAACTACGAGAAATGAAATGAAATCCCTGAACGTAGCCAATTTGTAAGATTTACGCATTTTGGAAATCAAGTTTTAAAAATCACTAATATATTTAAGAAATTTCAACTCAAAACACCATTTAGAACCAGAAATAAAATATCAGAACATATATATACAGCTCATATTATCAACAAAAGGACCTCTACACCAATTGGGGAGCAAATAGGCTCACTTGTGAAGACTGTGAAGTATACGTGCAACACATTTTCAGACATTTACAACAATAACCATAGATTTTAGGGATCGAAAAGGACATGAAATTAATTTTTGAAGGTAATTGTTGATTTGAAATAAATGCCCGTGAAAATATTGAGATGTTCTTAGCGCAGACAAGGGAACCTGATAAAATTGTAAATGAAACAGTCTCAAGCAATATTTTGTTTACAATGTTGAGTTGACGTAACATCATGTGCTTTCACAGTAAACTTGAGGTGATGTAACAGCTTGCAGCACGTTTCATACTTAAAGCTGAGCATTTGTAGAGCAACACATTCTACAACATCATTGTAATTTTGTATGTACTATTTGCTTACTTTTACACTTCTCTTTCCTTATTTTAGAGTTCATGTCAACACGGCTACATTTACATAAATAGTTAAAACTAATTTTAAACACACTCGTGTTAATATAATATTTTAATTTGAACACAAATGATGGACCATAGTGTGCGAAAACCGGTTTTGTATTAATTTTTTTGGTGCTGATAAGACAGTATATGATTAATAATAAAACTGTAACTAAGAGATGGTTGGGGATGTGTGGGATCTGACAAATGCAGCACGAGTGAAGTTTAAGGAAGCGGAGATTGTTATTAGTGGAATACTCTGTAGGAGGGATACTGACTGCAAGGTGATTGGGGATTTAAATGAGACTGTGGACTAGGTACGCGGGAAACTGGGAGTAAGTTTTCTAGATCCTAATGGGTGGGTAGGAGACAGGGATCTGCTCTCTGATGGCCTTCACTTAAACAGCAGTGGTACATTTAAGTTAGGAAATTCGTTTAGAAGGGTTATATGGAGATACATTCAGGAAACGGGGTGATAAGGGAACAGGGAACTGGAAATCAGGTAGGGATGACATAAAAATGTTAGAGCTGAACTGTAGAGGTATTGTAAAGAAAGGAACAGAATGAAGTAATTTCATAGATATATATACTTACAAGATATTGTAATAGGAGTTGCATCATGGCTGAGCAATGATATAATGGATACAGAAATCATTTCACGTAATTGGTGTGTGTATCGTAGAGATAGGATAGGAATGGTAGGAAGGGGAGTTTTCATTCTGGTGAAAGAGGAATTTGTAAGCTACGATAAAGTTAATGTTACCAATCATGAAATTCAAAGTTAAGGCTCATAATAATCTGTTTTAAGATAATAGGAAAGTTGACGCCTTCGGAGTGAACAAACCGGGAAAGGGTAGCGCAGACGCTGATTCAGAATTATTTGATAAGATAATCAGCTATGTGGGGAACGATAAGGAAAGCGACGTGATTGTAGCGAGTGATCTCAATTTACCAAATGTCAATTGGGAAGTTAATGCGAACGACAGGAAGCATGAACAAAAATGGCGAATACGTTAATATGGGAAGGGCTGCTGAATTAGGAAGTGATGGAACCAACTAGAGAGAAGAATATTCTAGATGTAGTGCTATTAAAACCAGATGAGTTCTATAGAGAAACCGAAGTAACAAGTGGTATTAGTGATCACGAAGCTGTGTTGGTGGTAGTTAAAAATAAATGTGAAAGACAGTAAGATATTAAAATTTGGACTATTAGGCAGTTCCATTTGGCAGATAAAACAGGTATGAGGGAGTTTTAAAAAGTAACTATGATCGTTGGAAAACAATACAAAAAGGTTAAACAGACTCTGAGGTTGGTTTAAAGCAATTGTTGAGGACTGTGAAAATAGGTCTATGCCTTTGGAGGTGGTAAGGAATGGTAAAAATCCACTATATTATAACAGAGAAGAAAGGAGACTAAGAAAGAGGTGCAGGTTGGAAGGAAACAGACTAAAAAACGGCTGTGGAAGTAAGGAGAAATTGAAGGAACTTATCATTAAATTGAATCAAACAAAGAAGTCAGCTAAGGACAACATGATAGCAAGCATAATTGGCGGTCATACACATTTTAATGAAAAATGGTAGAGTATGTACAGGTACTTAAATTCAGGAACAGGTTCCGAGAAGGATATCCCAGGAATCATTACTGAACAAGGGGAGTGTGTGTGGGCGAGGGTCTTCAAAAGCCAGAAGTATTCAGTCAGCAGTATGTAAAGATTGTCGGTTACGAGCATAATGTCTACGTAGAGGAGGTGACCAATACTAATGAAGTATTAAAATTTACCTATGACAACAATGATATTTTTATTAAGATACAGAAGTTGAAAAGTAGAAAAGCAGCTGGAATTGATAAGGTTTCTGGGGAAATACTTAAGACAATGGGTTGGGATATAGTACCATATCTGAAGTACTTATTTGATTATTGTTTGCATGAAGGAACTATACGAAATGAATGGAGAGTTGCTATAGTAGCCCCTGTGTATAAAGGAAAGGGTGACAGAAATAAAGCTGAAAATTACAGGATAGTCAGTTTGACATACATTGCATGTGAGCTTTGGGATAGCATTTTTTCTGATTATACACTGACTGACAGAGCAAATGCAACCCCAAGAAGGAGTGGTTCGAAAGGGATGAAAGTTGGGGAAAAAACAGAGACGGCACGGACGAATAATTGATGTTTATTTCAAACCGATATGCAGGTTACACAATGCGCACGGCATCGACTCAGTAGGATATAGGACCACCGCGAGCGGCGATGCACACAGAAACACGTCGAGGTACAGAGTCAATAAGAGTGCGGATGGTGTCCTGAGGGATGGTTCTCCATTCTCTGTCAACCATTTGCCACAGTTGGTCGTCCGTACGAGGCTGGGGCAGAGTTTGTAAACGGCGTCCAATGACATCCCACACGTGTTCGATTGGTGAGAGATCCGGAGAGTGCGCTGGCCACGGAAGCATCTGTACACCTCGTAGAGCCTGTTGGGAGATGCGAGCAGTGTGTGGGCGGGCATTATCCTGCTGAAACAGAGCATTGGGCAGCCCCTGAAGGTACGGGAGTGCCACCGGCCGCAGCACATGCTGCACGTAGCGGTGGGCATTTAACGTGCCTTGAATACGCACTAGAGGTGACGTGGAATCATACGCAATAGCGCCCCAAACCATGATGCCGCGTTGTCTAGCGGTAGGGCGCTCCACAGTTACTGCCGGATTTGACTTTTCTCCACGCCGACGCCACACTCGTCTGCGGTGACTATCACTGACAGAACAGAAGCGTGACTCATCGGAGAACACGACGTTCCGCCATTCCCTCATCCAAGTCGCTCTAGCCCGGCACCATGCCAGGCGTGCACGTCTATGCTGTGGAGTCAATGGTAGTCTTCTGAGCGGACGCCGGGAGTGCAGGCCTCCTTCAACCAATCGACGGGAAATTGTTCTGGTCGATATTGGAACAGCCAGGGTGTCTTGCACATGCTGAAGAATGGCGGTTGACGTGGCGTGCGGGGCTGCCACCGCTTGGCGGCGGATGTGCCGATCCTCGCGTTCTGACGTCACTCGGGCTGCGCCTGGACCCCTCGCACTTGCCAGATATCCCTGCGCCAACCACCTTCGCCACAGGCGCTGCACCGTGGACACATCCCTATGGGTATCGGCTGCGAATTGACGAAGCGACCAACCTGCCCTTCTCAGCCCGATCACCATACCCCTCGTAAAGTCGTCTGTCTGCTGGAAATGCCTCCGTTGACGGCGGCCTGGCATTCTTAGCTATACACGTGTCCTGTGGCACACGACAACACGTTCTACAATGACTGTCGGCTGAGAAATCACGGTACGAAGTGGGCCATTCGCCAACGCCGTGTCCCATTTATCGTTGGCTACGTGCGCAGCACAGCGGCGCATTTCACATCATGAGCATACCTCAGTGACGTCAGTCTACCCTGCAATTGGCATAAAGTTCTGACCACTCTTTCTTGGTGTTGCATTTGCTCTGTCTGTCAGTCAGTTTATTAGACATGCTTGCGAGATTAATAACTAGATTAATAGCAGGCAGTTTGGGTTTAGGAAAGTTTATTCCGCTGAAGCTCAACATGTAGGATTCCAGCAAGATATAGCAGACATCCTGGATTCAGGAGGTCAGTTGGACTGTATCGCGATTGACGTAGCTAAGGCATTTGTTAGGGTAGATCATGGGGGACTACTGGCAAAAATGGGTGTAAATGGAGTAGACAAATGAGTGACTGTATGAGTGGTTATGTTTCTGGAAAACAGAACTCAGAGCATATATGTGGGGGCGAAGCTTTATCTGTCCCTGTAATAACTACGAGGAGAATTCATCAAGGCAGTACTACTGGCAAAAATGGGTGCAATTGGAATACACAAATGAGCAAATGAGTGACTGTATGAGTGGCTATGTTTCTGGAAAATAGAACTCAGAGCATATGAGTGGGCGAAGCTTTATCTTTCCCTGTAATAACTACGAGGGGAATTCCTCAAGGCAGTACTACTGGCAAAAATGGGTGCAATTGGAGCAGACAAATGAGTGACTGTATGAGTGGCTATGTTTCTGGAAAATAGAACTCAGAGCATATGAGTGGGCGAAGCTTTATCTGTCCCTGTAATAACTACGAGGGGAATTCCTCAGGGCTGTAATACTGGACCTTTATGTTTTCTTATATATGTCAATGATATGTGTAAAAAAGTGGAATAAGAGATAAAGCTTTTCGCAGATGAAAGTTCCTTTTGGGGATCATTGTAAGTACCTAGGTCTTAATATAAGGAAATATCTTCATTGGGGTAATCACAAAAATGGGATTGTAAATAAAGGGTACAGATCTCTGCGCATGTTTATGGGGTATGTAGGGGTTGTAGGAAGGATATAAAGGAGAGGGCATATAAGTCTCTGGTAAGACCCCAACTAGAGTGTGGTTCTAGTGTATGGGACCCTCACCAGGATTACTTGATTCAAGAAGTGGAAAAATCCAAAAAGAAGGCCTATTTATTCTGGGTGGTTTCCGACAAAAGAGTAGCGTTACAAAAATGTTGCAAAGTTTGGGCTGGGAATAATTGGGAGAAAGAAGACGAGCTGCTGGACTAAGTGGTATGTTCCGAGCTCTCAGCGGAGAGATGGCGTGGAATGACATTAGGATACGAATACGTTTGAGTGGCTTTTATAAAAGTAGAGAAGATCACAATATGAAGATAAAGTTGGAATTCAAGGGGACATATTGGGGCAAATATTCGTTAATCGGAAGGGGAGTTAGGGATAGGAGTAACTTACCAAGGGAGATGTTCAATTATTATTCAATTACTTTGCAGTCATTATGAAAAGTTTAGGGAAACAACTGATAGGGAATCTGCCACCTGGGCGGCTGCCCTAAATGCAGATCAGAAGTGATTGATTAATGGTTTTGATATTTCGTAATTATTAAATTAGATATAGGGACTGTCACACTTGGTTCCAACAGATGGCGTATTGTTCTGCTTGAAAGCAACGTTGTACTTTCATGCCCTGGAACGATAGGATTTTGTTCTTTTCTGCAAAAAACCATAACATAGCTCAGTAGACGGCTAGTAGTACAATACAATGGCTGCTTTTAATACGAATAGCGTCAAATGGTGTCAGTGATGCGGTAGTGACTGTACGCGGTCACATGAAACGTACAACGTACACTAATGGAAAAGAAACAAGAACATAAAATTATTCCAATGGAAATCCTTCTAAAACTAAAGCAAAAATAAATGTATAAATTGATATTGCAAAACAGCGTTAAAAATATTCTCTTATATGTAACAATTATAATTATAAATGACGTTATCGAAGATGATAACGAAAATCTAGATGATGAGAATGTTGTTATGTTAGGAAGTGAACTAAAACACACAGATCAACAATGAGTGGGATTTTAACCAACAATTCAGTTCTTTGTTGCCTACATTTTAGTATGGATGAGTATGTGGCACAGTGCCTTATTATTGGTTTCATTTGAAACTTTCGAATTATCCCGTCGGTTGTTACTAACATTCAGTAAGTGATGACTGACAGGTGTCCGTCTCAAGTACTGTCCCGTTTTGACAGCATACGGGACAACCCTTTTTCGATATTTGAAATACTCACTTCTGGCAGAGTTAAAATTATCTATTTAATGTATCCTTTATATTAAGCAGAGATTGAAATAATAAACTTACCATTGTTGAAACTTATGGTAGAATATCATTATTCACTTCCAAATTCATTTGTAGGATGTTTTTCTTTTGGGTAGGGAAGTTACGTTATTTACCTTCAGAATGAATGAAGCGAAATCTGACCTAAAGAGCGTTTAAACCGAGCTCGATAGCTGCAGTCGCTTAAGTGCGGCCAGTATGCAGTAATCGGGAGATAGTGGGTTCGAGCCCCACTATCGGCAGCCCTGCAGATTGTTTACTGTGGTTTCCCATTTTCACACCAGGCAAATGCTGGGGCTGTACCTTAATTAAGGCCACGGCCGCTTCCTTCCCACTCCTAGGCCTTTCCTTTCCCCTCGTCTCCATACGACCTATCTGTGTCGGTGTGACTTAAAGCAAATAGCAATAGAGCGTTTAAAAAGCTGCAATAAATTATGTGGAAAATATTGATGACTTCACTGAACTTCATATTTCTTAGAAACTAGTGTCTTTACATTTGAAAGATGTTACATTTTTGGTTTTTAATAAAGGGTTAACTCTTTGAAAAATGTCGAGATTTTATTTGGTTAGCTTTTATGAATAATTTTCTTCCCATATCATTGAATTACGTGATATTCTTGCACTGGTAGTGATAGAGATCGCAGTAGTAATATGAACTGCAAACTGCCGAATGTTTCTTTAAAGATGACTTAGATATTGGTATATTATGTTCTAGGTAACTTATACCTGCTTAAACGCAATGTAATGGTGTTCAGCAACTCTGATAAAAATCAGATTAAAAATTAGATGTAGGTTTTTTCCGGCGTTTGCTCTATTAACCAGCGTTTCGTCTTAGGTGTGACACTAGACTCGTCAGAGTGGGATATGTCAGATCCTACCCGCTGACGCTGGGGTGTATGCAGGTGAACTTATCAGAAGCCTATTTAATAGTCACAGTCTGATAACTGCATACGGGAGATAAGACTCCACAATGGAATTAATGCCCGCCTAGCAATTCCAAATGGAAATTCTAAGTTCCCATGGAGGGAACTAGATATTTTTCCACCAATAGAGCATATAAAAAATCAGATCAAAACTTAGACGTAGGGTTTTTTCGGCGTTTGCTCTATTAACCAGCGTTTCGTCTTAGGTCTGACACTAGACTTGTCAGAGTGGGATGTGTCAGATCCTACCCAGTGACGCTGGGGTGTATGCAGGTGAACTTATCAGAAGCCTATTTAATAGGCACAGTCTGATAACTGCATACGGGAGATAAGACTCCACAATGGAATTAATGCCCGCCTGGCAATTCCAAATGGAAATTCTAAGTTCCCATGGAGGGAACTAGATATTTTTCCACCAATAGAGCATATTTCCATTTGGTATTGCTAGGCGGGCATTAATTCCATTGTGGAGTTTTATCTCCCGTACGCAGTTATCAGACTGTGCCTATTAATAGGCTTCTGATAAGTTCACCTGCATACACCCCAGCGTGGTCTGACACATCCCACTCTGACGAGTCTAGTGTCACACTTAAGACGAAACGCACGTTCATAGAGCAAACGCCGGAAAAACCCTACATCTAATTTTTGATCTGATTTTTGATATGCTCTATTGGTGGAAAAACATCTAGTTCCGTTCATGGGAACTAAGAATTTCCAACTCTGATAAAGTCACAAATTTCAAGGCCAGAAGTGAAAACATGGTTCCAATACGACTAGAAACGTAAAATGAAGCAACTGTGGCGAACCTGGAAGCTAAGGAGCTCGGAAAGGTTCCAAATTTAGACGTGTTTCGAAAATCACTTCCGGCCTAATTGCAGTTTCCGAAAAACTGCGAAAAATTGCTTGCCTTTCTCTCGTTCCCTTTTTATTCAATTCCTACTCAAATTAACTCATTAACAAAATTGCTTCTCTAATTCTTCCTTGGTTCAATATCCTCAGGCGTTTTTAATTTTTGAAAATTGTTCAAACCTAATGCAGTTATAAGGGCTTAGGTGAAATTCTGTATTCAGTCACATTAGCGCTCGTAGTGGCAAACGACCGGATAACGATGATTAAGAAAAATATTGAACTTTTCAGGAATAAATAATAATAATATATTTGCTAAATTTATTATATTTACCTACAATTCGTAGCCCATATCCATAGGATATTCTCAACATTGAGTTGCTTGCCTGAAATTAGTTTATGCCGAAAATGAAACCGCCAAATACTGTAATTATATTATTGTATACAATGCAATTACATTGCGGTAAATTATCTCATTGTTTTCTTGAGCAAAATGTCGTTATCTCGTGCCGACATGACCTGTCCCTTTTTCCCTTCCGAACATCCGGAAACCTCTCTTTATCATCCCATAATTGTTACACTGTTTCTATAAGAGAGCAAGACTAATATTTTCAAAGTGAGAGCACATAGAAAATTATAACTCAATATTTTGATTTTTAGTTCGAACTCTATCATGCTTGACCTCTTCACATTTCTAGTTGAACAACATCCTGGCTACACAAACGTTGGCGGTTGCGGATATTACAACATTCTTGGTGACCAAATGGACTGGAGAGCTGGAGTTGAGGCTTGTAGCGAGGAAGGCACCCGTATGCTGCTCGTGGAGTCCCAGGCGGAGTTTGAAGCTCTGTTCAAGTGGGCTGGAAAGAGTGTGTGGGTTGGTGTTCACCGCGAGAACTCTTCTGAACCTTGGATTAACGTCTTAGGTAAGCCTCAAACATATCAATGCCTTATCTAGTGATATTCAGAGTACGGTGTAATGCATTATTTATTATTCGTTTTACTAAATTTGTATGAACTGTGGAACTACACTTAACCCACTTGCATTTTAAAATTCCGCGGGGGAAAACCTTGGCAATATGTAGTGTAATTGCTTCTCAATAGTGGATGCTCCCTTTAAAGACGTGAATGTTACAAAACTAGTATTAATGGGTATTATTTTGATTAAAACAAAGACGGATACCTATCCAAATGTTAAAAATTTGATAACAAAAGAGCTAATTATCAATTCAGAAATGTTTAAAAACAATTAACTGCTGGTGCATCAGACTTCGAGTCCATTGGTAAAATCGCTCACAGAGTATATAGTGTGACGTTCTGTATACCGTGTGACTGTGCACCAAACAACAGTTGTTTATTCAGCTGCTTATACTACTGCATCAAACAAACTGATTCATCTTACAACAGTTGTTTGTGGAACTGCTTAAACTACTGCTTCATAAACAATTGATTATTGAGGTACTTATACTACTGCATCAGGCAACAGTTGTTTGTGTAGCTGCTCATACTTTATGGAGCTGCTTATACTCCCTCTAACAATTATGGTAAATGACGTTCGGCTAGTAAACGTCATCGGAAAGTGCGCACACAGAGTAATAATCCATCAAGCTTACAAAGAAGCAAGGAAGCAAGAAGGAGTGCTGTAACCCACCCATAATAAAATAAGAGGAAAAGATCCCTTGGAATTACTGAGGAACTCACCAAATACGACACCAAAATTTTCAACAAAAATAAAAATAAAATTATAATTAAATGAATAATATCTTAAAGAACTGGGCCTACAAGCATAAGATGCACAACACCGAAATATTTTCAGAGCAGCCTTCAAGACTTTTGGGACTTTCCGGAACGAAAAACGGACAACTGGTGCTAAATGGACAGAAGAATGCCGTGCTAAACACAGTGAGCTAATGAAGACGATGTGGATCAAGCGAAAAATGAACAAATGCCAGAATGTAAAGTGAGGCTTATCGTGGTCCCTAGCTGGCCGATTAGCGAAGTTGAATCAATGAATATTTACATAGCATGAAAGTAAAAATTTCTTTAAAGCTGTGATAAAATAAAAAAGGGACTTGAAATAATGGAAATACAAATAGAATACTTACGAGTTTTGTAAATAGATGCTTGAGATATAATATTCTTTAAAATGATATCATTTCTTCAACTTAAAGGAAAATCCTGGTGCACCAGCCTATTCTAAACATCACAAACAATTAACATATTAAATGGAATTAAAATTTAAACAAAAGGGAAAATGGGTTGGATGGCCAAATAGAAGGCTTTTGACAGCAACCAGTGGAGGATCGATCCCCGCAATACCCTCTTAAACGATGGTCCCACGACACATCACAATAATTTTAACACAAATGCCGACCATAATGTCCACACAAGCACGCACAGAATCGAGAATATTAAGCCAAATAATTAATTATTTAAATTACAAATCCATAATATACATGGAAGTGAACAAATACACAACCAGATATAATGGATAGAATGAGGTAGTATTCACAACCACAAGATAATAAACACACCATCTCGCCTCAAGACAAAAAATCCATTATTTTATTCACAATAGCACACACAAGTTGACGCTATTCCAGACGAGAAAATATGGAATTAATAATCAATTACGTAACTTTCAAGCATGAAGAGAACAATAATAGGAAGAATAGATGAGAACAGAACTCCACATCGTTCGCACTAGGGCTGTCCAAAATCCCCGATTAAAACCAGAAACGTTACAAGTACATTGTTGAAATGAATGCGGGTTAACCAAAATAATTATGGCAATAATCTCATAAAACACCCGCAGTAGAGATGAAAACAAAGCATTCCAACCCAAATTATACAGTATATATGCCCAGGAAATATTAACATTTTCAAGACCTATAATAATAATAATAATAATAATAATAATAATAATAATAATAATAATAATAATAATAATAATAATAATAAAATTAAAAATTAGAGACTAGTGTAAGCGTGTATTAAGTCAAACTCGGGCACGAGCAGGCCGAAACATGTAAGAGAATTACAACCAAAAATAAACACGAATATGAGCCCACAACGAGCGATGATATATAACATTAAACATTTCAAATGTAACCGCACACGCATCCTGGACATAAAAACACTCGCAAATACGCAGAAAAATAGAAAGGGAAAACAAATTTAAGTCAAGGCAACGGAGAATTTCGAAAGTTACCTAAGCACGACAATAGCCTTCCGTTACACACGACACACACTTGAGGCATGAACGCCATACCACAAAACTGAGATAACAAATGAGTCACAATAAACACATGAACTAGAATATAACTGCATCACACCAGGAAAATAGTGTAAGCTTAAGAAAATCATTAAAAAACATACTTACATTGATGCCAGTTACGCCTAGGTAACTTACCAGTGTTTGGTCTAACAGTACTAGACTCACAAGTAAGAAAATAAAATAAATACTACATATCAACATTCCAATAACAATTATAATATAATGAGACTGTTAAACAAAAACACAATTTCCTATCAATTGTTTATGTAGGTGCTTACACTACTGCATCAAAAACAATCGTTAATGGAGCTGCGTATATCACTACATTGAACAACAATTGTTTATGGTGCTGCTTATACTACTACATCAAACAACAATTGTTTGTGTGCTGGGTATACTTCTACATCAAACAACAGTTGTTTGTGAAGCTGCTTATAGTGTTGCAATAAACAACAGTTGCTTGTGGAGCTGCTTATACTACTACGAAAACAACAATATAATTTGTGTGCTGGTTATACTACTACATCAAACAGCAATTGTTTGTGAGGTGGTTGTTCTACTCATCAAACAACAGTTGTTAATGGAGCTGCTTATACTACTGCACCACACAACTGTTGTTTGTGAAGCTGCTTATACCACTACATCAAATAACAATTGTGCTGGTTATGCTGCTGCATTAAACAACAGTTGCTTGTGGAGCTGCTTATACCATTGCGTCTGTATCAGCTCTTCCTGGAGCTGTATGTACCGCCGCATCAAACAACAGTTATTTGTGGAGCTGCTCATTCTACTACATCACACAACAGTTGTTTGTGGAGCTGCTTATACTACTACATCAAAGAACTATTGTTCATGGAGCGGCTTATACATGTGGATCAAGCAACGGCTCTTTATGGATGTGCTTATACCGACTCATAAACGACAGCCGTTTATAGAGCTTCTTATACTCTTGAATCAAACAACAGTTGTTTGCGAAGCTGGTTATACCACTGTCTCTAAAAAACAGTTGTTTGCGGATCTGGTTCTACCACTGTATCAAACAACATTTGTTCTCCGGAGCAGGTTATTCTATTGCGTGGAACAACTGTTGTTTACGGAGCTGGTTATACCACTGCATGAAACAACCGTTGTTTATGGAGCTGCTTATACTACTACATCAAAGAACTATTGTTCATGGAGCGGCTTATACATGTGGATCAAGCAACGGCTCTTTATGGATGTGCTTATACCGACTCATAAACGACAGCCGTTTATAGAGCTTCTTATACTCTTGAATCAAACAACAGTTGTTTGCGAAGCTGGTTATACCACTGTCTCTAAAAAACAGTTGTTTGCGGATCTGGTTCTACCACTGTATCAAACAACATTTGTTCTCCGGAGCAGGTTATTCTATTGCGTGGAACAACTGTTGTTTACGGAGCTGGTTATACCACTGCATGAAACAACCGTTGTTTATGGAGCTGCTTATACTACTACATCAAAGAACTATTGTTCATGGAGCGGCTTATACATGTGGATCAAGCAACGGCTCTTTATGGATGTGCTTATACCGACTCATAAACGACAGCCGTTTATAGAGCTTCTTATACTCTTGAATCAAACAACAGTTGTTTGCGAAGCTGGTTATACCACTGTCTCTAAAAAACAGTTGTTTGCGGATCTGGTTCTACCACTGTATCAAACAACATTTGTTCTCCGGAGCAGGTTATTCTACTGCGTGGAACAACTGTTGTTTACGGAGCTGGTTATACCACTGCATGAAACAACCGTTGTTTATGGAGCTAGTCATACCACTGCAGCAAACAGCAGTTCCCTCACATCTACCATCCCAGCGTCTATGATAGCACTTCGTGGCTGGATTATGGTTAATGGGATAATCGAAGATAGGGGTTTAAATCCCTACCATTAGGGAAAGGGTGAACGATCAATATAAATGGGGTTTAGAGGGTTAGGACCACATATATAAAAAATGAATTTTAACGTTGTAAGAAAGAGAAAAAGAATGAATGTAACAATTATGAATGTTTAACATTGAAAAGACAGTGGCGCTGCAGATGAACTCTATTAGTTCCGTCCATGGAATCATGATCTCAACCGGACACGACTTCACGACATCACTATCACCGCAATACGAGGTTGTGACCATACTCCGCAATCATCTGTATAACATTTGAAGAACCATACATCATGCCATATCCCAAATTCATTGCAAATTTGTTCCTGAGCCTTGTGGTGGCCATTTCTATCTGGCATACTAGCAAACTCACCAGTAACTTAGGAGACGAAATACAGTGTAGTCGACATACTTTTTCCTTGGGCAGACCCCTCATGGGGAAGTTGTATTAATAAATAAATAAAAATAATAAAAGGCCATAAAAGGCAATTCAATAACGATTTAAATAGAAGAAGTCAGTCCTGAGATTAAAAGGCAGATAAGACTGCATTAAATAGAATTATTACAAGGCCTAAGTCTGGCATTTAGAAGAGAACACTGAGGTGCAATGCCAAAATTAACAGTAACATGAAGTTTGATACGTTGAAAAAGTTATAAGTAATGAGTTCTCAATAAATAGGCTCATCGTCTGTCATATTGATATTAACAACTACAACAAGGAAATGGCAAAGTGCTGCAATAAATAGTTGACAAGTTACTAGTGATACTTACTTCAACAATTGTCTTATCCCCCATTATGTTAATACTAGCTGATGTATCCATGCTTCGCCACGGAATTCGACATTGTATACAGAATTGTAGGTTAGGTAGAGTACACGTTGTGAGAAAGACTGTATGAAATTGCATTGCTCTTAATGTTGCCGTGGTAACGCTACGGAGAAATCACAAAAGGTATTTTCTCATATGAAGACTGCGTTAGAGAATTTTCATTATAATGGTAGGCCCACTTGCCTACCATCAGTCACAATCAGGTTGGGGAATTGCATTATAATGGCAAACACTCGCAATGAGACACTTGCTCTCCACATGCCGTTTTACATCCTCAGAAAGAATGTCTTAGTGGTTTTCCCAACTGAAATGAACATAGCTCATTACAATTACGTCAGTAGGAATGCCGCGAGTAAAAGCAATGCTTTCACATTAAATACTCGATCAAATGAAAAACCACACATTTTCTCACTTCTAACGAACACTTCTACGCTGCTAATCTAACAGGCAAAAGTTCCAGAGCTGGAATGACCAGGCCGCAGACAGCCGACATCCGTGAAGACTCTTAGTCTTTTTTTCGCAGTGGGGTCGAATAGTGGAGAGTCCCAGGGCAAGAACTATTCCCTTTTACTAATCAGTTTCCTAGGAGTATCCCATGAGTCGGAAAATGTCAGTTCACTATACTGGCGGCGGAAAAATCTATCTGACTTGGAGGCAATTTTTTCCTCCAAGCCAAAGGAGAAACCCATCTTTACTGCTAATTATGAATAAAATGAATGTAGAATTTAATAAAAGTAAATAGGAAGAAGCCCTTTTTAAGAAACGGTTCCTTTCGGGGTTGAATTTTGAGCTATTTAGTGAATTGTGGAGCTATAATTTGGTATATGCGTAAATTGTCATTCTGGACCAGGGCATATTACCACCACTTCTACTGTTACTAAGTGGGCCTCTGCCTTAAGACTGCACACTGCTCATTCAAAACAGCGCGTCTAGGGATCGACGAGTATAGATCTACAACTACAACAAGGGAATAGCAAAGTGTCGCAATAAATGCTTGAAATGCAACCCAAAGTCCTTTAAATCTTCAGGTTGAAGAGATTAATTTCGAAAGGAAATGTAGGTATCAAAACCATTTGTAACTGCCCAGAGATCTGGGCTTGCACTCCTTATAAGGAAATTTATCCCAAAACGTGGTAATTCCAAAAGTCCTCAGTAGCGAGTAGCTGAGATAGAGAAATGTCCTTGTCAATCACGGTGCAGGGAAAACATAAGGCCTGCAGCGTAGCGCATAGTGCGAGGGCTCGGTGTGCTTCAAGTAGGCAGAGTTCCAGCGCTCGATGTATAATGTATGAAGTGGAAACATGTCGCTGGGTGAAGCAGATTCGTCTTTAGCAGAGAAGTTCCGTCTGGTGATTACACTTATAGAGCTAGAGTTGTAGAATTCCGGCGGATGGTTGTTCAGCCCGAGTAGTCCTGGCTGACGAAGTTGTTGAAGCTGTCCAAGCAGTAGGTCCGGCACAGTCCTAATACGGAGAGTAAAGCGCGGCGAATAACACAGTAAAACCTAACACTGAAATAAGCTAAATTTATATTATAGAACCATAATAAATACATTTTTTTACAAACTGAGTAAGAGAGCATTGGTGGTTAGTCTGAAGATTTATTGTGTTCGTATGGATATTAGTGATTCTTGGTGACTAAATTATAAGGTATGTAACAACGACCTGTACGTGTGAAATTTGTCACGGGTGAATAAGTAATATCATTTATTTTACGTGAACTAAGTGTAAAACAGTGTCTGAGATCGGAATTTTTGTTTGAGGTTATGTCCAAGAACAAACAAAAGAGTCGCGGTAGCAAGGAGATGACAAGCTTGGAGCAGCAACAGCCACAGCAGTGCAGTGAAGCGGATGGGAATGTGAGGACTCCACCTAACGTAAACAGTCGCTCAGAGAATCTGTCGGCTGCGGTGAATAAAATACTTCGTGAGACAACATTTTTAGATTCAATTATGGATCGATTAGTTGACAGAGTTATTGCCAGTCTGAAGGAAAGTATTGATTTCAATACTAAAGTAATTGAAGACTTAAAACTGGAAATCAATAAGCGGGATGAAAAGATCAGGAACTTCAGCAGGAACTTCACAAGATGAAGGCCGATTCCCATGACGAAGTGGAGAATGTTAACCAATACCTAAGGAGAAACAATATTGAAATCCATGGCGCACCAGAACTTCCGAATGAAGATGTTCATAGTGTCGTGACAAATAATGGTAAAGCTATTGGATTTGAATTAAATAAGTGTGATGTAGATATTGCTCATAGAATTCCCTCGGCAAATAAGGCAGTACACAGACCCATCATTGTCAAATTTGTGGACAGATGGAAAAAACAGGAATTTATGGCAGCAACGAAGAAAGTCCAGCAGATATCATCTGTAGCAGTGGGCTTCAATGCTTCAGATCATATGATTTACATCAATGATCATCGTACACCCAGAGCCAAAGGTCTTCTTAAGAGAGCCAAGGATTTAAGAATGAAAGGTTATAAGTATGTGTGGACACGGGAAGGTAAGATTTTTGTTAGGAAGGAGGACAACTCTAATGTGATAACCATACGAAATATCGAAGTTGTTCTTAATCTTGAATCAGCTTGAATTATGATATGGAAATTGCAGAGGCTCAGTTAACAAACTTAAGACAACTTAAAAGCGAAGATTGCCATCTGAGAATTTTTTATTCTAACTCGCAAAATATCCGTAATAAACGGCTAAACTTAACCATTTTAATTGTAGATGTACGGTACAGATGCCAGAAACAATTATTATAGTAGAAACATGGTTATTTCCACAAGATGAGATATATTATAATCTGAAAGGTTATGAACGTTATTTTTGTTCCAGAACAAAGATAGAATAGGAGGGATTGCTATATACATTAAAGAATCCTATAAGCTGAAATATTAGTTTCAATGAACACTATTGGTACTCCGCACAATTTGTTATTGGTTAAAGTGAGCGGTCTGGAGAGGGATATTCTTATTTTGGGATGTTATAATCCACATTTGAAATTTTCCAAAGAGTTTCTTAATGTACTTGAGGACATGTGGAATAATTATAGTAACTATATGTGTTTTACTGTAGGAGATTTCAATTTTGACAAACTTCAGCAGAGTCTACTAACGTCTGAACTTAAGAGGTTATGCGAATGCTATAACAAAAATCCATGTAACAGCAGATTTCCCACCAGGATTACTAACAGTATAGTCTGTTAGATCATGTTTATGTCAATAAGCTGTGTATGTGCAAACTGTATAATATAATTAATGATTAGAGTGATCATAATTTATTAGTCTGCGATATAAATTTGTTACCTAAAGTGAGAACACAAAATTCATACTTAAAACCAAAAACATGTGATGTGAAGAACATGAATGCTTATATGTCTACCAATCCTCTGATCATCAGTGAAGGTGATAGTTGTGATGTGATAGTAAATAAACTTAAACATTTCTGCAGGAAGCCAATAGTAGCAGTAGGCCTATAAATCAGAATTATAAAGCACATACTAAGACATTCAAAGGTAGGCAATATTGCCCATGGATGAATGGGACACTTTCCAGCCTCATTGACCAAAAGAATAAAGTTTACGGTAAAATAAAAAGACAACAAATTAGAGTAAAAATGAACTGTGATTATGCATCACAGAAATTGATATATGACTATAAACTATTATGTAATCAGGTAACTAAACTTAAAAGACAGTTGGAAAATGCATATTTCATAAATAGATTAAGTAATGCCAAAAAAAAAAATCCTTGGAAGAATCATCAATGAAATATTAACATCAAATTTTAACAAAACCAGAAATTTCCAATTCAAAGTTCAAGATAATCTTGTGACTGCCCAGTAGAAATATCAAAATTATTTAATGACCATTTTATTAATATAGGAAAAAGTTAGCTTCCAATACTCCTGCCCACAAATCACCTAATATTGAAAATGGGCCAAGTAATTCATTGTTCTTGAGACCTACTAATGACCTTGAAGTTGCGGAAATAATAAGAAAATTAAAAAATAGCAGCAGAAGTGATGTGTACGGTATTAGTAATAACCTAGCTGTGCATTTAATTCCGTGCATTGCAAAGTTAATCAACAAATCGTTATGTGAAGGTATTGTTTCACGTGAGTTAAAAATTGTCAAGGTAAAAAGGGTCTGATAAATTTGATATTAATAACTATATTTATTAATATATATATTAATAACTAATATATAATTAATATAGTATAATATAATTATTATATATATTTATAACTATAAATATTAATAACTACAGACCTATATCAGTCCTACCCATTGTATCAAAAATCCTAGAGATAGTGGCCAAAGATAGGCTATTAAATACCTACAATGTAATGACTATTTTTATCCATATCAATATGGATTTTGCCTAACTCTAGTACCTACAATTCTGTGGAAGACATTATTATTAAGTTACAGGAGTCATTAGACTCATGTACGGTAGCATCAGGCCTCCTTATAGATCTTCAGAAAGCATTTGACACAGTTGACCATAACATTTTGCTACTGAAGTTCGAAGCAGCAGGGGTTAGAAGTTTAGCGCTTAACTGGTTTACAGATTATTTCAGAGACAGGGTACAGTAGTTGTATGGGAGCAGAAAGCACGTTGCAAACTATAAGAACTGGTGTGCCTCAAGGTTCTGTTCTAGGACCAATATTATTTATTGTATTTGTCAACGATATTGGTAACTTGCCGCTGTTCGGCAAATTGTCATTATTTACTGATGACACAAATATTTTCTACACAGGGAATTGTATATATAATCTTGAAGAAAAGATGCAACATGACATATATTTAATTCAGACCAGACTTACTACCAACCGACTAAGAATTAATCATAATAAAACTAACTATATCATGTTTCACAAACCATTATGTACATTTTCTCTGGACATCAACTTAAGTTTCTATGACCAAGTGATACCTCGAGTTCAATCAACCAAATTTCTAGGACTTAGCATAGATGAGTCGCTAACTTGGGAGAATCACATCACAATGCTGTGTGATAGAATAACTCCTGCTATTGGTGTACTCAGCCGATTAAAATACGAAGTTTATCGTGGACTGTTGAAGAGTACTTATCATGCACTAATTGAAAGCCACCTGAAATACACTGACTGACAGAGCAAATGCAACACCAAGAAGGAGTGGTCAGAACTTTATGCCAATTGCAGGGTAGACTGACGTCACTTAGGTATGCTCATGATGTGAAATGCGCCGCTGTGCTGCGCACGTAGCGAACGATAAATGGGACACGGCGTTGGCGAATGGCCCACTTCGTACCGTGATTTCTCAGCCGACAGTCATTGTAGAACGTGTTGTCGTGTGCCACAGGACACGTGTATAGCTAAGAATGCCAGGCCGCCGTCAACGGAGGCATTTCCAGCAGACAGACGACTTTACGAGGGGTATGGTGATCGGGCTGAGAAGGGCAGGTTGGTCGCTTCGTCAAATCGCAGCCGATACCCATAGGGATGTGTCCACGGTGCAGCGCCTGTGGCGAAGATGGTTGGCGCAGGGACATGTGGCACGTGCGAGGGGTCCAGGCACAGCCCGAGTGACGTCAGCACGCGAGGATCGGCGCATCCGCCGCCAAGCGGTGGCAGCCCCGCACGCCACGTCAACCGCCATTCTTCAGCATGTGCAAGACACCCTGGCTGTTCCAATATCGACCAGAACAATTTCCCGTCGATTGGTTGAAGGAGGCCTGCACTCCCGGCGTCCGCTCAGAAGACTACCATTGACTCCACAGCATAGACGTGCACGCCTGGCATGGTGCCGGGCTAGAGCGACTTGGATGAGGGAATGGCGGAACGTCGTGTTCTGTCAGTGATAGTCACCGCAGACGAGTGTGGCGTCGGCGTGGAGAAAGGTCAAATCCGGCAGTAACTGTGGAGCGCCCTACCGCTAGACAACGCGGCATCATGGTTTGGGGCGCTATTGCGTATGATTCCACGTCACCTCTAGTGCGTATTCAAGGCACGTTAAATGTCCACCGCTACGTGCAGCATGTGCTGCGGCCGGTGGCACTCCCGTACCTTCAGGGGCTGCCCAATGCTCTGTTTCAGCAGGATAATGCCCGCCCACACACTGCTCGCATCTCCCAACAGGCTCTACGAGGTGTACAGATGCTTCCGTGGGCAGCGTACTCTCCGGATCTCTCACCAATCGAACACGTGTGGGATGTCATTGGACGCCGTTTGCAAACTCTGCCCCAGCCTCGTACGGACGACCAACTGTGGCAAATGGTTGACAGAGAATGGAGAACCATCCCTCAGGACACCATCCGCACTCTTATTGACTCTGTACCTCGACGTGTTTCTGCGTGCATCGCCGCTCGCGGTGGTTCTACATCCTACTGAGTCGATGCCGTGCGCATTGTGTAACCTGCATATCGGTTTGAAATAAACATCAATTATTCGTCCGTGCCGTCTCTGTTTTTTCCCCAACTTTCATCCCTTTCGAACCACTCCTTCTTGGTGTTGCATTTGCTCTGTCCGTCAGTGTATATGATTCATATCTGGGCATGTTGCAGTAAAGAACAATTTGAAAAGATCAGTATCTTACAGAAAAGAGCACTGAAAATTCTCTTCAACTTACCAACCTTAACACCAACCGTACAGGTCTACCAGTATTGTAATGTGCTGTCACTAGATGGTCTTCGTAAAAAGCTTCAGCTATTATGTTGTATAAAATGAAAAATGGACAAGCTCATTCGAACACACTTTGCAACTTGAATTCTGATATACTGTACATTCATATAGTACAAGAGGATCTACTAAAATTCACTGTAAATAATCAAAGTCTACTAAGTATGGCACTAATTCTTTATGGCATTTCTCTGTAAAGTTTCTCAATAGCCTTCCTGAGCATATTCGAGGAGCCGCTAAATTACCCATCTTTAAAACCAAGCTTGTTAATTTTCTAAAAGTAAAAATGCCAAGCCTGTAGAGTACTGATTTAGTATACTATATTACTGCTGTTCATATTTGGTTTCTATCACTATGATACCTTAATATTATTATTATTATTATTATTATTAATATTATTATTATTATTATTATTATTATTATTATTATTATTATTCATTGTACAGTATATTATATTTTTGCCCTAGAAGCTGATGTTCTCTAATTTCATCTTTGTTGCCAAATGTAATTAATTGTATTGCACCATTATGAGCCCTGCCTCAGCTGCCACTTTTGAAATAAATAAAAATAAATAAAAATAACGGGGAAAATCCTGTGTAAGCTTTAAAAGAACATAAATTCAATAATAAATAATAGAAAAAGTAAAGAACATTGTAAAACAAGAAATAATAACCGCGGAATGTCACATTACATCATTCGCAGCCAATAACAATGCAAGTGGCCGGTGACGTCACAATGACGTAAACAGAAAGATCTCGAGCAGACTTTTCGACATGTTAAACCAGCAACTTGTGCTGCAGTATGAAGTAAATCACTGACGGAGCCGGGTCGCAGTGGGAGACTCGAAAGAGATGATTAAAGCATGACTTAAAGGTATGAGGTCAGACTTAAATTTAAATAAGTGATGAATTGTAATTAGAGCAATCATCAATCACGATTTAAATGAATAACTACAATATATTCGTGGAAACACGAACATACTGGGAGGAGGGGCAAAAGAAAAATTCTTCTGATAAGGCTTACCATAGAAACCCATGTGTCCGTGGATAATAGAAAAAGAGAAGTAATTGGACGAATGAAAATTCCATTCCCAGTGCGAACTTTTATCACCCTAACTCGCTTATCTCGTGCTGGAAATGTCTGCACAACTCTACCAAGTTTCCACACAAGAGGACGATTGGGGTCTCGCAAGAGAACCAAATAACACTCCTTTTTGTTAGGACCCTTAACTTACCTCTTGCCCTTAATCTGGAACAGTCCCAAATACTCCAGCCGTTAACGATGCCAAAATTGATGCTTCACCGATTCTATTCTCTTCCACAAAATCTGTTCTCCGATCAGGCAGCGAAGGAAAGGAGGACGAAACTTTACCTATTAAATATGAGCAGGGAAAGGGGGAGGAAATCTCGTGGGTCTTGAGACCTGGAGTTGACGGTCTAGATTTAACTGTACCTTCAATGTTAATAAGTACGGAATTAAGCACTTCATAAGAAGGAGTGAAAGAGCAAAAGACTCTTTTTAAGTGTCGTTTGGTCAGCTTAACACAAGATTCCCAACGGCCACCGTGATCAGGAGCGTAGAGAGGAATAAAGTGTGATTTAAGGCCCTTAAAACAGGCAAAATTTTAAATATAGATTCCTTAGCTGCAGGAGAAGTAAGAGATTGTTTTAATTCTTCAGAAGCTCCATAAAATGTCTTGGGGTTGTAGGAGAAAACTTCAGATTGCGGACTTCGTCGTGAGGAAGAACGAGAAAAGGCGGGTAGTACATACGAAGTGGAGGCGTTGTGTTCCTGGGGCGCTGGGGGTGACTTCCGGTAGAGAGAGTCTCAGAGACTTGTAGATAACATGGTGTGATACAATTATTCTCTTTGGATACACGCATGATCCGAGTAATGCCTCACGAACACCATGTAATTCAATTGCTAACTTTTTCAGAGTACATAATCAATGTTAATAAACCAATATGAATTATATTTTATGCATTATTAAGATCCGAGTGATTATTTGTGCCAGCTCAACTTCATGGAAACCATTATACAGTCCACTCAGTAACTTGTACCAGATCACAAACAGCGTTAATAACGAGCGCTAACTCCAGTAATTATACAAACAATACAAGCTCATGATTTAGAAAATAATGAAAAGTTCCAGCATATTCAACGCCAGGTGAGGCCAAAGGACGAGTACGTTGAGATCTAAAAGAAGGGCGATATCCAATAATTTGTGAAGAAAAGACCGGTATTACACAAGAACATGGAATACATTTCCTTACAACCAACGTTTTTCATAGACCCCATTGTTAGGAAAATAATACTCCCGGATAAGGTACAATAGGGTTCAATCACATACGTGAAGGTTTTTTATTTTGCGACAAGGAAGCAGAAAATAATCGACCACCAACTCTCAAAAGATTATTCTGATCTAGATATGGAGATAAAGAGATGAATTTACTACTTAAATGCAAGGGGAGCCCATTACTTAATTTCTTAAATTACTCAGAAAACTTCTTGCTGGGTTAAAAATAACACCTGAGTAATGGCACTCGATAGTTCAGATGTAGTCACTTCGGGTCTGGTTGAACTACCAGTGATTGGTCAATAACTAAATATTTGTACCTATGAAGTTAGGCCATTACTCTCACTAATTTATACGGGTAGAAATGTGATGAAGTATAGTGTTATCAACCGATACAATGCAGGCAGTAACGGGTTGACGCGCTTCAAGTGTCTCACTAGTTGAGATGGAGGCTAGAGATGGCCAAAAAGTAAAAGATTGCGCGAGCCAAGAAGGCCCATGCCATTAGCTAAGTAATGCGGTGAACATCCTCTGGAAACAAGATCGGCAGGATTATCAAATGAAGAAACCTGATGCCACTGCGTAACAGTAGTGTGATCCTAAATTTTCGCAACCCTATTGGCTACAAAAGTGTGCCAGTGCGAAGCTGGCTTCGCTATCCAGGATAATACTGGACTCACATGACGTCAGTCAAATAAAGACTTGAGATATGGAGATCTTCATATGCGTCTCCAATTTTTCAGGTAACTCTGCAGCAAGTAAGACAGCAGAAAGTTCTAATATTGGTAAAGAAACTGTTTTAATGGAGCAACCTTTGATTCGACATAAATTAAATTTGAAAAGGAACTACCTGAAGAATCATCTCTACAAACAATATAAGCACAACCATAGTCTTTTTCAGAGCTATTAGAAAAAATTAAGTTCCAAGATTTTTTACAGGAAAACGTTTAATCAGTATTCTAGGAATAGAAATTTCGTAGACTTGTGTAAGATTGTCTCTATACTTCATCCATTTTTCGAGAAAGTCGGAGAGAACTTATTCATCCCAGCCAGTCTTTCATAGCCACAACTCTTGAATAGAAAGCTTAGCGACAACTACAATGGGGACTAAATATTGCAACGGATCGTAAAGTTCTGAGATTTCAGACAAAATCTGACGCTTAGTTTTAGAAGAGTCCAAAAATAGATTAACCTTATAGGCAGAGGAATCTGTCTGAGAACACCAATGTAAACCTAAAGCTTTTACAGTGGGGTTATCCTGAACAAACTCTCTCAATTCTAATGCTTGATCTTTAGAAGGAAAAGAGGCAAAATTTCCTTAGAGTTCGAACACCATTTATATAATGAAAAACCACCCCAGATCCTGACATACTTGTACATCATCTTCCACAGATGGAAAAGAAGACAAAAAGTAATCAACGCAAAAGGAAGAGCAAAGAGCTTGTTTGACTCAAGGATGAAAAAAATTACCATCAAGTTCAGCGAGATGTCGTAAACTTCTTATAGATAAGACGGCAGAGTGTTTTAACTCATATGTAATAGTTTTGAGGCGAAAGAACTTTACTGGTTTCTGATTATCATCACGCCTGAGGATTCTCTGTAAATCTCTCTGTGCAGGATCTACCAGATTTTGACGGTACATATTTTCAATGTCGGTAATGATTCCAATAGAAAACAAACTAAAATTAAGAAGAAAGATGAATAAATAAGTTTGAATAGCAGGACCAGACAGCAAAGCGTCTTTTAAAGAAAGGCCCTGAGAATCTACTGTAAATACAAACTATTAAAGACAACTCTTATCTCGAGCTCCTCATCCTTCCAAAGAGGACGGTGATGCTGAGGTACGGAAGAAAATAGATCCTCTGTTTTGAGACCAATTCCATGTGATTTAATGCCTCCCATTCTTCTATGACATTTAGATACTGAGTTGACGATCCGTTCGAAATTTATCTTCTACAGAAAAAAGGAGCATATAAAGCCCAGTTTTTTGTTCCAGCAGGCCCAGACAGCAAAGTGCCATTTAAAGAATGACCCTGTGAATCTAAAGACTATGTTGAATAAATTAGCAGGAGTATTACTACCTATTGCTCCAATGGCCAGACAATTAACATTAAAGGAATCTTCTTCTAAAGATTCCTTAATAGAATGTCTTACACAGTTCGAAGCCTGATTAGCACTCTTGTTAATGCCGGTGACCTCTATGGTTGTTGGAATTTTCTCTACCCCTAACCGATTTATTAAAACCTTTCACCTATAAAGTAGTGCGTAGCAGCATTATCCAGAAGACATCTAGCTGGTATCCAGCCTCCTTGAGCATGTTGCACCTTCACAATTGCGGTAGGCTGTAACACTTGAGAAGCTATCATAGAATTCGCGTTTTGAGCAAAAGTAGAGGGAGTACTATTCTGAACTATGTTGTTGGAAGACATTTTAGAATTTGATCTATGTATTAGAGAACGATGTTTGGTCCGCAATGGACACAGAGGCGTGAAGACCCACACTCGCTTAATAGGTGGTTAGCGGATAAACAATTAAAGCAGCGTTTATGTTCTTGAAGAACTTTATATCTGTCATCTACAGTCATTGCCTTAATGTTTGAGCAGATATACAAAGGATGCTTCTCTAGAAACCAGGGACATTTAAGACATGAACATTGACTGGCGAAAGCTTGAGATTTAGGAAATAATTTAGAACTGAATTTGGCAGATTTATGAACTTCTTGCAGTTTAGTAGTTGAGCTACTATTACTAGTGCTTAATTGGGCATTCAAGGCTGATAGATCTGATATTGTTTTGTAAGAAAATGAATAATTCCCTTGTGGGTGATTATTTTCTGGGTGGAACTTCCCGATTCCCAAACTTTAACTGTATTGATAATATGATCTTGCATGAATTTCTGATTTAGGGTTCAAGTTATCATACTGCCGGTGTCATGCGGAGATCCACTCAAGGGACGTGAAAGTTCGACGAGTCGGGTCACATTTTCACACCGTTACTGACGTACGAGACCGCATATCCTACAACTAAACTTATACTAAACTTAGCCTATAAATACGAATTCCGAGAAATATTTTTGCTCTGGAAGGATATTGCGTTTTAATGAATATAATTTTAACGAAACTTAATCACAAAATAATTGAAATAGCAACATGACTGGACAGCAAGTTAAAATTGAACATCATCATTGACTGCAAAATAGCCAAAATCCCTTAACTGTGTTGATTACGATGAATCATAACAACAGGCTTTCATAATACCATTAAAATATATTGGCAATACTACTAACATTAAATTCATAAATCCAACGATTCCATCAAAAGAAAGGAAAACCAACATAAAATTTGTTGAAGGATTAACTTTAAAGTTACAGATTCCATTATTTATATCATTTACTTCCTGGTAAACAAATAACATTTAAAATATTTATTCTTTGCCTCTTGTATTCGTTGACCCCAAAAATTAATGTATTTCAATATTCCGTCATTTCTTTAAACCATCAAATGATTCATTAAAACCTAATAAAACAAGTTGACATGTTTACAACGTTATCACGTATAACAGCCGTGCGATCAAAGTCCCTCTTTAATTATTAAGATTACGTAGTGGGATCAGGAATGAGCATCATCTGGAAGTCTGCAACAGCTGAATCTAGACAATGAATCTTATAAAATGGTGTCATCAAGAATGATGAATGGTAAAGAAATCCGATGACTCTGCAACCTATAGTGTCCTCTATGATAATCCTGAAAAATGTACGTCTAATGCTAACTACCAATTCTATGGGATACTAGAAGAGCATCACTAGCAGGTAATCAAGCTACACATTGCTTAAATAAGATCTACCCATCTCAACTACGACATGGTTCACTTCTAAAAGGTCGAATATTCAATTCCACCCCTTCACATCTGCGTATAACTCGCTTACATTAAGTCCTGAGTTATCGCATTTTGACGACTATCACATTGTTGACTTCAGTATTCTTCGAAAACATCGTCACGAAAATCATCTATCAGTGCCTAATTGCTTGTCTATCATCACCATCATTAAATCCACATGCATGACGAATCAATACTATTATCTCAATAACATATCATCGGGACTTTTCGAAGATTGTATCATATCATTCAGTACACAACTCAGAATGAACTATTCTCCAATAATATCGCAGTTTTCGACGACCCTACTTCAAATCTCTCTCATGATGCTCGAGTAAAATCTAACTCATCTTCCAAATATTCAAGCACATTATTATCGAAGAGTAGCTCATTCTTACATACGCATAAAATCATAATCAGTGCGATAATATCATTATTCCTCTAGCGAAAACTGCGCATATGATGTGAAATTATAATCTTAGATTACTCCACTTTAAACAAGTGTTAACTATCTTACGGTCACCTCAAATAAATATACCTATGCAATAAATAACACATTAAATGTCAATTGCGATGATAATATTCTATTAAATGTAACGACCACATTTTGGAAAATTTTCTGCGTAATATCTACTGTTAGACGCTCGAATTCAAAAATAGCACGCGAAAATCACGATTTCTCCTGGAGTATTCATGATGAAATTCACAACACTCTATACCTGTTACGAAATAATGAGTGACGATCATACGGTATCATTCAAGTTGTTTACCTACACATGTCAAATTTTGACACCATAAAATGATCTACTCTGCTTTAAGCAACTACATAGCAGAATAAAAGAAAGACACTTATTTTTGGTAATTATCATACTGATGGCTTCGGGAGAATAGCATCTCCGATCTCTCGGGTGTTAATTTCATCACCTGGCCTTCATCTCAACATTATCCAGACCCCTCAGGACCACATCCCGAGTTTAGGCCTGCATTGTTTGGTTATTAGGCGTCAGATAACAAATGCTTAGAAAGTTTTGAATTAACACTCGCCTTAGTATTTGACAGAACAAGATATACCTTATCTCTTTACAAATAAATTCGTACTATCTGTACAATAGTTATTAAATTTTGACAAGTGTTAGATTCAACTTCTTTCTATCTGTGTGCAACGATTTTGATACCTTTTAGTCTCTTTCAATTATCCGCATTGTTCTTACAAAAACAAAATCCTATTCTAAAATACAATAATAAAAATGGGCTTGCATTTCATAAATCCTCAGAATTCAGTAGCCTGTAATGTCCCTTCCAGATGATGTTGACGTTTTAAGCATAACCTCTTTGATACAGAACACTCTTGTAATCACTGATCTTGGTAAAGGAACATATTTAACAATCCGTCGCTTTCTTAGCTTTACGTACCAATCAGTTGGTATCTCGACTCTCGAATTAAAACGGCCTGTTCCATGGTCTCGTCCCACATTGAGGTCTCGATATTTGTTCCTCTTCCGTTGAAATAAAATACAGCAGATCTCATCGTACAAAGACATTTCGTTACCGACTGTCACTTATTGAATACCACGGAGTTCTGAACTGTGCCTTCAACTCGTTAGATGGTATTTATTCAACCGAGTGAGTTATTTCATTTATTGATGTATCTGAACGTATGACAACTGGACCTATATATTTCGTATCATTTCATTAACTTTACATTAACAAAAACTACTAATGTTCTCTTAAATTCCGATCTAGCAACCATTGGAAGGCTATAATTTCAAACTTAGAATATATTAAATGAATTAAGAAAGTATCCCAGTATTGAAGTAGCTCATTGAAATTACATTATGCTCTCACGTACAACTCTGCAGTACCTGATAGAGTTCTAAGGGCGGACAAATTCTCTGTTCTTAGACCAGACAGATTAAATGAAGCATGCATATGGCGCTGAGGACTGTCGTACCTCTTCTACTACTAGTTAGGGCTAAAGTTTCAATAATTTTAGCAGCAGGACACGAATTGAAAGTCTTAAGTAATGAAATATTTGCATCTCTCACTTTGATGAACTAAGGATTCAAAAAGCTCGAAAAAAAGACTCCCACTTATCCTCGTTCCCGTCAAATTGAGTAGATATGCCTGTGACGTATTAAAAAAAGGATTTATAGAACAATTAGATGTAGACTTCAAAGCTTCCTCAATTTGTTTAGCTTGATTATGTCTACGAATTATGCTTACGGCATTAGCATGTCCCTCGAAACACAAATTTTCAACTTCCTCTCTATCGCTAGCCTGCTCGGTATTGAAACCGGAACGCCCGTACTTCAATTGTTCGGAGAGCATGGATGACGTCAAGGCGTGTACGGCCCATGCTTAGAGAGAATGAGAGAAGAGTAGTGCAATACATTTATGATTAATGGGGAACTTGCTGTTTATTCAAGAGATAAGCAAAGGAATTATATCACCTTTTACAGATGTATTGTGAGATTACCCTTGAAGGTGCGGAGGAGACGTTATTCTGCGGCGTCGGCGTCGTGCCGCGTCGTTGGTGTTGTCTCAGCACTGGACGTTGACGACGACTCGAACCTGAGGCAGATCGTGCAGCGTGAAACAGTTGTTAAGGAGCGGAGAAGTGAAGAACTCCCGCACAGAATGCCAAGGGGATCTGATGCGACAATTTTCCACCGCACCGCGAATTAAGGCAAAGCACATTTGAATAGTTTCCCCAGTAATAGTGTTGGACGCACTTTCGAAGATGAAATCAAAGTCACAGTAGATACTATCGTACTTGAAATAAACAATGAAAGCGATCTGGAACCTTCCGAGATGCAATGATTAAACACTTCGCTCAATCTCAAAAAAAAATAATTCCTTGGATACAGTCTTTGTACTGTATACATAAGTACAGCACGCACATTCTCGTTGAAATAAACTAGAGCTTCGACGTAAATATAAAGAAAAAGTTTATGACAGTTCAAGTCCTGTTACGTCGTAATTTTTCAGAGACAAGGTCATCAATGGGGCGCAATTTTGACAGTTTCATGAGGGGATTTGACACAGTCTTCGAATGAAGTGAAGGTTGGCACAGGTTATGCTAGGAAATATTAACACTTTTCACGCGGAGCGATAGACACACTCTTTGAGGGAGAAAAAAAGTAGGCACTGTTCTTTATAAAATAACGTAACACTATTCGTAAAAGAACTGCTCAGTCGCTAGGAAACAATTTTACGAGGTAGCTTAACACGGTAGAGGAAACAACTACAGCACAGTTTCAAACGTACAGTCTCTTTAAATTAACAGTCCGCAAACGAAATACAAATGCACAGCTCTACAGACTGATAGAAACGAAATTAAGCTTTCGTTCACGCGCAAAGTTCAAGTCCACGGAGAAGGCTTTCAACACTAACACTTTCGAATGCAAGTACCCATCCGGACAGAGTGACGAACCGTATAGCGATGTGTTTGCTTGCATACACACACTGAGTGACATACGCACTCACCGCATACTGCACACTGCTTTACTCAAGGCTAGCGACTGCCTGTTGTCTCCCACAATACCTGCGCGTTCGGCGCTCGTTTTGAATGCATACAGAAATGTATGAACGTGAATGCTCGCAAGGCATTCCCGTTTCATCTCCCCCTTGCTCAGGAAAAAAGAAAATTGCTGGACGATCTTCTTTTCGTTCATCTCCTAGTAAAGTATTCCTTGAGGTTGGCAAAGTTGAAAAGTCCTCGACGTTGCTCTATGTTCTTCCTACCGTTCAATGATGACCCGAGTTTCACCCAAGTACTTCATGGGTATCGGATAAGGCCGTTTCTTATAAGGTGAAGTGTCAGTAACATCTAAGTGGTGCTTAAAACCCTTGATAACACCAGGTTTATAAAAAATACATCTGGAAACTTCTTGAAAATCTCTTGGATCGCCTCTGCTACTTTAATGCCATTATCTTCATAATCTGGGCTTTCAGCTGCACTGGCATAAATCGTGAAGTTGTAGTGGTCCTCGTTAAACTCATCATCGATGATGGACGCCATCTGGTCCTCTACGGGTCCCACTTCCTCGGGTCTCCCCTCTTCGACACGCGGAGCCTCGCTCATCTTGCCTTCTACTATATCCATCGGGGTCTCCATTTCCGGATGCTTCACTTCATTACATGCAACCAACTGTAGCTCTAGAGATTCGACGTGAAAAGATTTAATCATATTAGCAGGATAATCAATGATTCCCCCATGTTGAATGAGAAAGTCCGATCCAAGGTTTAAATCAAATTTCATTTGAGTCAAAATCAAAAATAGATATTGGAAATGAACACCACCAATTTATATCTCAAGAAATGCCTTGAATTTGCATTTAATAGCTTTGTCAGGAACTATGCCTTTAACCTTAACTTGAGCAACAGGCAGGATGGAAATGTAGGTCGTCTCTTGCGCCACATCTATTAATTTCTGCGAAATTAGTGAGGTTTGTGATCCTGAGTCTACTAAAGAGTTGACAATCACATTGCCTAACTTAATAATAATGATTGGTAAGCCGCGCTGTATCCGAGGCTGTCGTGGTGTTGAATCCTCATATAGTAAATCTGCATCCTCTAAATACCAATGGTTGATGAGTGTGTTACATATTACTTCTCCTCCCTCCGGGTATTCAGGCAATCTCTTTATTGCTTCGTCAAAGTTTTTTTGGTACCCGTAGCTTCGGGATCCATTTCCGTTCTCTCATTTCTTCTCTGCACCTCTGCCTGGTATTCCAAAGAAGCTGCTCCAGGTAAGACTTCTTCCCTGTTCTTGTTCGTTACATATTCCCTTGTCCCTCTCCAACGATTCTCTAATTCTTACCGCTGGGAGTTCCTATTGTCATTGGGTTGGTTAGCTACCTGCCTTCATGAAGGTCCAGGTTGAAACGTAGCCCTCCCTCCGTAGGGACGATTTCTATGTCTTCTGTACCGAAACGGAGTATCTTGACGAGTTTCTCTTTCTTCTCGCGGTTCTGGATTTACTTGAACCGGAGTCTTCACTTCTGCAGAGTTAGCCGTAGTTTCTTTGGTTCTACCTGCGTTTGTTACGTTCTGAGTGTGCGCAGTATCGAGTCTCCTCAGGACGTCATCGAGCTGCTCTAAGTCCTGGACGTTTGCTGCTACCAATATTTCCTGAACATTTGGAGGAAATTACAGTGTTATGACCTGAATAAGTTCTTGCTCCGGCAAAGTAGGGTCGAAAAACTGCATCTATTTAAGCTGATATATGTGATAATCTGAGTATCGTGAGGAATTAACGGAAGTGTTATACTTTCTGGAGTATAATTGGAGTTTTATCAGGTGCTGGGCCTCAGTACTCCAAAAGCGTCTAAGTAAGGCATCCTTAAACTCTTCGTAAGTGCTGATACTGAATTTGAAAGCAGTGAACCACATTAACGCCCTACCTTCTAACAATCGAGATGCTATACGTAATCGCCGGTCTGTCTTAATGTGATTTTCTTGAAAATACTCTTCAAGGTTAAGGAGAAACTCCTTAGCAGTCTACTCCTCCTTCCCCGAAAATTTGGCTGGTTTTTCCTCAGTCATTTTAAAAACTATGGAAACATTCTTGGATTCTCCACTAGTGTTGTGAAGGCTAGATGATGAAACATCCTGTTCAATTTGGGATACTTTGCTGTTGAGAGCTTCCATACCTCTTTGGAGTTCGAGTTTTAGGGTTTTAATTTTCCCCTGTACGGAATTCTCAATTTCCTTGACCTCCCTCTCTAAGTCGGTCTTAACCCCTGCTACATCGCTACAGATACGAGTAATCTGCGTGTGAGTATTCTCTAATTGGGTCTTGACACGTTTATCGGCCTCCTCTTGCTGACTTTTCAGAAGAGTGATTTCGTTTCCCAACTTCATGAAATTATTTTTAACAGATTCATGAAGTTTGTCTTGAATAAAAGCTATTTTGGTTTGCGCAAGTGATAATTGAGCATGGGACTCTTGAAATTCTTCCTTTAGGCTTTCTAATTCTTTAAGGACTTCCTGAGAAGAAGACGGGAAAGCAGTTTTTAAGTCCTCCGCTACTTGTGATTTAA
Source organism: Anabrus simplex (assembly GCF_040414725.1). Classification (NCBI taxonomy): domain Eukaryota; kingdom Metazoa; phylum Arthropoda; class Insecta; order Orthoptera; family Tettigoniidae; genus Anabrus; species Anabrus simplex. The sequence continues at coordinate 2,625,104 of NC_090269.1, forward strand.
TGTCTTGCTTAATGGTTTCTAAGTCACGTGTTAATTTTTCATTTATTTCCGTAAACTTAGCATCCATTCTCTTGTTAGATTCTTTAAATCGTTTCTCAATTTCGGCACCTGCACTATTGAGCCTACGTTCCAAATTATTATTAACTTCTGCAAATTGTTGATCAACAGATTCTGTTAATTTTACAATGTTGGCACCATTAGCCTCCCTAAGCTGAGTGATATTGCGATTAGTTACTTCATTAGCCTCCCTAAGCTGACCTATACTAGTATCAGTGGCCTCCATATGGCTTTCTAGGTTAACTAAAGAAGCATTAGACTCTTTCATTTGTGATCCTAAAGTAGCATTGGATTCAGCTATCCTACGCCCGAGATTAGCGTTACTTTCCGTAATCCTGTCATTTAGACTGATTTTTAAAGCCTCAATAGCAGCTAGTACGTTCTCCATATTAATATCGTTATTTTCACTAAATGCAGAAAATACAATCATTCAATTCATATGTAAGATCACCATTATTGTCCAATGGTAAAGTTCAATAGTTCACCAACACAAATATCAAACACTTATATGAGACTGTGCATAAAATTAAATATTGTGGATGAAATGTTTAAATAGTAAGAGAAGGAAAACAAATAATCACTTGTGACATAAAATTAGTCAGAGTTCTGTGCCATAAGTTCAATATTTTACTAAAGTCATTGAACTAAACTTCGTAAAATTTAAAGCATTCACTGATCTGAAATTAAAGTTTGAACTATTCATTTCTATCTTAACTTGAAAGTTAAGATATCGCTGATTTCATCAAAGTTAATTTTTATCACTTTGTACTCTCTTTAATCTGGCCCCACGTTGGGCGCCATTTTACTATTCACTACCTTCTCTCTGAAACAGGAACTCCCGTACTTCAATTGTTCGGAGAGCATGGATGAAGTCAAGGCGTGTACGGCCCATGCTTAGAGAGAATGAGAGAAGAGTAGTGCAATACATTTATGATTAATGGGGAACTTGCTGTTTATTCAAGAGATAAGCAAAGGAATTATATCACCTTTTACAGATGTATTGTGAGATTGCCCTTGAAGGTGCGGAGGAGACGTTATTCTGCGGCGTCGGCGTTGTGCCGCGTCGTTGGTGTTGTCTCAGCACTGGACGTTGACGACGACTCGAACCTGAGGCAGATCGTGCAGCGTGAAACAGTTGTTAAGGAGCGGAGAAGTGAAGAACTCCCGCACAGGATGCCAAGGGGATCTGATGCGACAATTTTCCACCGCACCGCGAATTAAGGCAAAGCACTTTTGAATAGTTTCCCCAGTAATAGTGTTGGACGCACTTTCGAAGATGAAATCAAAGTCACAGTAGTAGTATAATTGGATGGTTCGGCGGCCTCCTCCGCCGCCTCCTCCCGCGGGAAATTTGAATTTTGGCGGGAGATTTGAATTTTGGCGCGAGATTTGAATTGGTAAACAAAGCCACGTGCTTTTTGACAGCTGTCATCGACAACAACGCATAGCTAACCTCACTGCTGCCATCTTGACGGGCCTAAACCTCAGTGGTACCAACTTAACCTAACTAGCATGAGGTAAACAAAGCCACGTGTTTTTTTGACAGCCACGTGCTTTTTGACAGACAACAACGCATCGCCAACCTCAGTACTGCCATCTTGACGGGCCTAAACCTCAGTAGTGCCAACTTAACCTAACTAGCGCGAGATAAACAAATCCACGTGCTTTTTGACAGCCACGTGCTTTTTGACAGATTTGTAAACAAAGCCACGTGTTTTTGACAGACAACAACGCATCGCTAACGTCAGTACTGCCATCTTGACGGGCCTAAACCTCAGTGATACCAACTTAACCTCACTAGCGTGTGGTAAACAAAGCCACGTGCTTTTTGACAGCCACGTGCTTTTTTGACAGCTGTCATCCGCCATCTTTAAACTACAGAGCACTGTGCTACCCTCTTTAGATGTAAATTCATCACCTGTCATCCGCAGTGCTGCCATCTTGACGGGTCTAAACCTTAGTGCTACCAACTTAACCTAACTAGCGCGAGGTAAACAAAGCCACGTGCTTTTTGACAGCCACATGCTTTTTTGACAGCTGTCATCCGCCATCTTTAATCTATAGAGCACAGTGCTGCCCTCTTTAGCTACTTACTTTTGAAATGTGGTGGCGGATAATTTGAAAACTGCTTTTTGACAGCAGCCATCTTTAATCTAGAGAGCACCGTGCTGCCCTCTTTAGCTAGATACCTGTGGTGGCTGATAATTCCACGTGACAGCAGCCATCTTTAATCAAGAGAGCACCATGCTGCCCTCTATGTGGTGGCGGCAAATTCTACATGCTCTTGTTTGGAAACAAGCTCACGCGCTTTTTTGACAGCCGTCATCCGCCATCTTTAATCAACAGAGCACCGTGCTGCCATCTTTAGCTAGATACCTTTGAAATGTGGTGGCGGCAAATTCCACGTGCTCTTGTTTGGAAACAAAGCCATGTGCTTTTTTTTGACAGCTGTCATCCGCCATCTTTAATCAACAGAGCACCGTGCTGCTATCATGCGGGCAATTTCATCACCTGTCATCCGCCATCTTTAATCCACAGAACACCATGCTGCCCTCTTTGTGGCTACTACCTTAAGCACGTAGTAGCGGGCAATTTGAAAAGTTCTGTTAGCTATCATCCGCCATCTTTGAGCACCGTGCTACCATCTTTAGCTATATACCTTTGAAATGTGGTGGCGGCAAATTGAAAAAGTCCACGTGCTCTTGTTTGGAAACAAACTCACGTGCTTTTTTGACAGCTACCATCCGCCATCTTTAATCAACAGAGCATAGTGCTGCCCTCTTTAGTTTGAAATGTGGTGGCGGCAAATTCCACGTGCTCTTGTTTGGTAAACATAGCCACGTGCAGCTGTCATCCGCCATCTTTAATCCAGAGAGCACCGTGCTGCCCTCTTTATCGTAGTAGATGTAAATTCGTCACCTGTCATCCGCAGTGCCGCCATCTTTAGCTAGATACCTTTGAAATGTGGTGGTGGATAATTTAAAAAGAAAAATTCTACAGCAGCCCTCTCTCGACGCTAATTGCATAAGATGGCGGCTTTACATGACTCCTTAAGGGTGCTTACGCAAGATGGCTGCTATACACAGGTTCTTATGAGACGCCCTTGGGATGCTTGCGCAAGATGGCAGTTATACATGGCTCCTTATGAGATTCCCTAGGGATGCTTGCGCAAGATAGTGGCTGCTCAAATGGGACGGCTTAAGGGTCCTTGCACAAGATGGCTTGAGACGCCCTAAGGATGCTTGCGCAAGATGGCGGACACAAGATGGCGGCTATACACAACTCCTTATGAGACGCTTTAAGGGTGCTTGCGCAAGATGGTTGCTACTCTTAGCTTAGAGGCTAACGTGTCGTGCTAGTTCGATTCATTAAATTTAGGGCTTAAATGTAAAATGTTAAATATATCGAAAACGATGCACGGTAGAGCAAAACGGACAAAATGTTTTTGCCTAATACCTCGGTTCGCAGTACGGGGAACAAGTAAAACATAGTCTAATGATGGGATCAACGGTTCGGTTCTAACTTAGGCCCTTTGGCATTAGCTCTGTTTCAGCTTGTAATGAAGCAAGTCTTCGTAACATGATCAGGTCTAGCTATGGTAGAGAGTATAACGTACCGTGCTGGTTCGATTCATTAAATTTGGAGGCTTAAATGCAAAATGTTAAATATTACGAAAACGGACAAAATTTTTCCGCCTAATACGTAGGTTCGTAGTATCAGGAACAAGAAAAAACATAGTCTAATGATGAGATCAACGGTTCGATTCTTACTTAAGCCCTTTGGCATTGGCAGCTATCTATTTCTACAAGATGGTGGCTGCTCTTATGAGACACAAGATGGCTTGAGACGTCCTAGGGATGCTTACGCAAGATGGCGGACACAAAATGGTGAATATACATAGCTCCTTATGAGACAGCCTAGGGGTGATCGCACAAGATGGCGGCTACTTTTATGAAGAAAGCTAGCTTAGAGGCTACTGCGCAAGATAACAGCTGCTGTTATGCATGCGGTGGAGGGCAATTTGAAATTCTATGTGCTTAATCAACAGAGCACCCTGCTGCCCTCTTTAGCTGAAATGTGGTGGTGGATAATTTGAAAAATTATTTTGACAGCTATCATCTTTAAACAATGGCGACTATACATAGGCTGTTAAGGCCTTATCATTCTCCTCCTCCTCCTCCTCCTCCTCCTCCTTCTCTACCTCCTCCTCCGCCTCTTATGTCAAGGCATAGCTTTATATCGAACAAGTTTAAAACTGCATCGCGAAGGCAAGCGTGTGCAGCGATAACATTATTGTGCATTTTTAGACTTTCGAAACATAAGAAGAGTAGAATCAAACGCTGTACTCGATACGACATGTGATCAGAACATTGATTGATGCGTTCAGAAAACAAAATAAGTGATCAAGACTAGAATCGAACACTGTACTCAATACATCATGTGTTTAGAATATGTCAGGGGATACCCTTGTTCTAAGAAGATAAGATTGAAACATAACAAGACTAGAATAGAACACTGTAATCGATGTTGCTAACTTCAACATGTGATCAGAACATTGATTGATGTGTTCAGAACACAAAATAAGTGATCATGACTAGAATCGAACACTGTACTCGATACAACATGTGATCAGAACATTGATCGATGCGTTCAGAACACAAAATAAGTGATCAAGACTAGAATCGAACACTGTACTCAATACAACATGTGTTTAGAACATGTTAGGGGGTACCCTTGTTCTAAGAAGGTCAGAATGAAACATAACAAGACTAGAATCGAACACTGTAATCGATGTTGTTAACCTCAACATATGATCAGAACATTGTTTGATGTGTTCAGAGCAAAAGTACAATTTTCATGATTTGCTTAGTGTAAAATCAAAAACTATCGAAACACACTGTGCACATATCGCGTAGCTAACTCGCTCAGTAAGCAATATTGCAAAACTACAACTTCAATGATTTGCATAGTGTAAAAATCAAAAAACACACTGTACCCATACTGCGCAGCTAACTCGCTCGGTAAACGATATAGCCAAAGTATAACTTCAAATTATTTACCTTCCATCATTCGTCTTGTGTGAAAATCAGTCGAACAAGTTATCGCATAAACATGGCTGAAAAAAAATCGTGATAGGGTATGGAACCCTGGGGTTACATCTTATCAGAAGGGCAAAAAGGATGAAAGGACTCTTCCTCCTCCTTACCGCACATTCCTTGTAGGGCTAATTGGCTGAAGGGCTAATGGGCAAAAGGGCTAATGGGCTAAAGGGCTAATGGGCTAATGGGCTAAAGGGCTAAAGGGCTAAAGGAGCAACAACTTCATCGATCGCTATCAGCAAGAACGCTTGTACTTTGTTAAGTGTAGAAAATTAATCTTTATTGGTAAATGGTTTTATATTCAGAACAAGGAAAGGAACCTAGGGGTTACGTCTTACCTAATAAAATCCCTGAGGTGCGATGAGTTACGTTTTTCGAACTAGTGTTTGGAACACTGAACTTTTCAAGATGGCAAGAGTGAGGTTAGCAATGTTCTGTTGTTGGATTTTATATTCTACGCTTTAACATGTATAGGGTGGCAGCCTTGAGGTTTACCGCCGTAAAGATGGCAAGAGTGAGGTTAGCAATGTTCTGTTGTTGGATTTTAAATTCCCCGCTATAACATGCATAAGATGGCAGCCTTGAGGTTTACCGCCGTAAAGATGGCAGCAGTGATGTTAGCGACGCTCTATTGTCCTCCAAAGTGAGGTTAGGGTTCGTCAAGAAGACAGCTGTCAAAAAAGCACGTGGCTATGTTTACCAAACAAGAGCACGTGGCTGTGACGTCACGGTCACGTAATCAATCCTTATCTCGACGTCGCTAAGAGCAGCATTAGGATTAGCTATGCTTAAAAGTCTTAGGAACAGTGCAGCAGAATGAATTGCCATGTTTCAAAGCGTGTACACATCGCCTATCGATTTTGCATGCATCGACTCTCGTACTAAACTTCTTCCGCTAGATTGTGCTGGTATCCTAGCATAACTTATACACATGAACTTAAAGTACAAAGAATAGCCATGTTTCAAAGCCTGAACACATTACCTATCGATTTTGCATGCATCGACTCTCGTACTAAACTTCTTCCGCTAGATTGTGCTGCTATCTTAGCATAACCTATACCCATGACCTTAAAGTACAAAGAATAGCTATGTTTCAAAGCGTGTACACATCACCTATCGATTTTGCATTCATCGACTCTTGTACTAAATCTTCTTCCGCTAGATTACGCTGCTATCTTACCATAACTTATACACATGAACTTAAAGTACAAAGAATAGCCATGTTTCAAAGCGTGTACACATTACTTATTGATTTTGCATTCATCGAATCTCGTACTAAATATATTCCGCTAGATTGTGCTGCTATCTTAGCATAACCTATAGCCATGAACTTAAAGTACAATGAATAGTCATGTTTTAAAGCGTGTACACATCGACTATCGATTTTGCATGTATCGACTCTCGTACAAAACTTCTGCAGGTAGATTGTGCTGCTATCTTAGAATAACTAAGACGCATGAACTTAAAGTACAAAGAATAGCTATGTCTCAAAGCGTGTACACATTACCTATCGATTTTGCAAGCATCGACTCTCGTACTAAACTTCTTCCGCTAGATTGTGCTGCTATCTTAGCATAACCTATACGCATGACCTTAAGGTACAAAGAATAGCCATGTTTCAAAGCGTGTACACATTACCTATCGACTTTGCATGCCACAGATATCGTACTAAACTTCTTCCGCTAGATTGTGCTGGCATCTTAGCATAACTTATACACATGAACTTAAAAGTACAAAGAATAGCCATGTTTCAAAGCGTGTACACATTACTTATTGATTTTGCATTCATCGAATCTCGTACTAAACTCCTTCCGCTAGATTGTGCTGTTATCTTAACATAACCTATACGCATGACCTTAAAGTAAAAAGGTGTGTACACATCACCTATCGATTTTGCATGCAACAAATATCGTACTAAACATCTTCCGCTACATTGTGCTGCTATCATAACATAACTTATACACATGAATTTAAAGTACGAAGAATAGCCATGTTTCAAAGTGTGTACACATTACTTATTGATTTTGCATGCATCAAATATCGTACTAAATTTTTTCCGCTAGATTGTGCTGCTATCTTAGCATGATAGCTAAGATGAACTTAAAGTACAATGAATAGTCATGTTTCAAAGCGTGTACGCATCAACTATCGATTTTGCATGTATCGACTCTCGTACAAAACTTCTTCAGGTAGATTGTGCTGCTATCTTAGCATAACTAAGACGCATGAACTTAAAGTACAAAGAATAGCCTTGTTTCAAAGCGTGTACACATTACCTAATGATTTTGTATGAAACGACTATCATACTAAAATTTTTCCACTAGATTGTGCTAAAATCGTGCAAGTGTGCTGCTATCTTAGCATAACCTATCGATTTTACATGCATCGACTATCGTACTAGAGTTCTTCCGCTAGAGCATGTAGCAATCGCTTTTGTGTATCCCTAACCCATGTGCACGAACTTAAAGCACAAAGAAAAGCTATGTTCTAAAGCGTGTACACATCACCTATCGATAATGTATGTATCGAATATCGTACTAAACTTCTCCTGCCAGAGCGTACGACTATCGCTTGTGTGTGCACGAACTTAAAGCGTAAAGAATAGCAATGTATAAAAATCTTGTAAACAAAGCAGCAGCATTACGTATAGTCAAGTTTAAATGCGTGCACACATCATGTATCCATGATGCACACGGTACTAAACTTATTCCATTAGAATGTACAAAGTTCGCATGTGTTTGTGCTGCTATCTTAGCATAGCCTATGTGCATGAACTTAAAGCATAAAGAATAGTTATGTGTGAAAAATCTTGTGAACATAGCAGAATGTTTACTACGTAGGTGTAGACATTGAACTTTGCATGCTGAGGCAGCATACTACGTGACCGTGACGTCACGACCACGTGCTCTTGTTTGGTAAACATAGCCACGTGCTTTTTTGACAGCTGTCTTCTTGACGAACCCTAACCTCACTTTGGAGGACAACAGAGCGTCGCTAACCTCACTGCTGCCATCTTTACAGCGGTAAACCTCAAGGCTGCCATCTTATGCATGTTATAGCGGGGAATTTAAAATCCAACAACAGAACATTGCTAACCTCACACTTGCCATCTTTACGGGTGTAAACCTCAAGGCTGCCACCTTATGCATGTTATAGCGTAGAATTTAAAATCCAACAACAGAACATTGCTAACCTCACTCTTGCCATCTTGAAAAGTTCAGTGTTCCAAACACTAGTTCGAAAAACGTAACTCATCGCACCTCAGGGATTTTATTAGGTAAGACGTAACCCCTAGGTTCCTTTCCTTGTTCTGAACATAAAACCATTTACCAATAAAGATTAATTTTCTACACTTAACAAAGTACAAGCGTTCTTGCTGATAGCGATCGATGAGGTTGTTGCTCCTTTAGCCCTTTAGCCCTTTAGCCCATTAGCCCATTAGCCCTTTAGCCCATTAGCCCTTTTGCCCATTAGCCCTTCAGCCAATTAGCCCTACAAGGAATGTGCGGTAAGGAGGAGGAAGAGTCCTTTCATCCTTTTTGCCCTTCTGATAAGATGTAACCCCAGGGTTCCATACCCTATCACGATTTTTTTTCAGCCATGTTTATGCGATAACTTGTTCGACTGATTTTCACACAAGACGAATGATGGAAGGTAAATAATTTGAAGTTATACTTTGGCTATATCGTTTACCGAGCGAGTTAGCTGCGCAGTATGGGTACAGTGTGTTTTTTGATTTTTACACTTTGCAAATCATTGAAGTTGTAGTTTTGCAATATTGCTTACTGAGCGAGTTAGCTACGCGATATGTGCACAGTGTGTTTCGATAGTTTTTGATTTTACACTAAGCAAATCATGAAAATTGTACTTTTGCTCTGAACACATCAAACAATGTTCTGATCATATGTTGAGGTTAACAACATCGATTACAGTGTTCGATTCTAGTCTTGTTATGTTTCATTCTGATCTTCTTAGAACAAGGGTACCCCCTAACATGTTCTAAACACATGTTGTATTGAGTACAGTGTTCGATTCTAGTCTTGATCACTTATTTTGTGTTCTGAACGCATCGATCAATGTTCTGATCACATGTTGTATCGAGTACAGTGTTCGATTCTAGTCATGATCACTTATTTTGTGTTCTGAACACATCAATCAATGTTCTGATCACATGTTGAAGTTAGCAACATCGATTACAGTGTTCTATTCTAGTCTTGTTATGTTTCAATCTTATCTTCTTAGAACAAGGGTATCCCCTGACATATTCTAAACACATGATGTATTGAGTACAGTGTTCGATTCTAGTCTTGATCACTTATTTTGTTTTCTGAACGCATCAATCAATGTTCTGATCACATGTCGTATCGAGTACAGCGTTTGATTCTACTCTTCTTATGTTTCGAAAGTCTAAAAATGCACAATAATGTTATCGTTGCACACGCTTGCCTTCGCGATGCAGTTTTAAACTTGTTCGATATAAAGCTATGCCTTGACATAAGAGGCGGAGGAGGAGGTAGAGAAGGAGGAGGAGGAGGAGGAGGAGGAGAATGATAAGGCCTTAACAGCCTATGTATAGTCGCCATTGTTTAAAGATGATAGCTGTCAAAATAATTTTTCAAATTATCCACCACCACATTTCAGCTAAAGAGGGCAGCAGGGTGCTCTGTTGATTAAGCACATAGAATTTCAAATTGCCCTCCACCGCATGCATAACAGCAGCTGTTATCTTGCGCAGTAGCCTCTAAGCTAGCTTTCTTCATAAGAGTAGCCGCCATCTTGTGCGAGCACCCCTAGGCTGTCTCATAAGGAGCTATGTATAGTCACCATTTTGTGTCCGCCATCTTGCGTAAGCATCCCTAGGACGTCTCAAGCCATCTTGTGTCTCATAAGAGCAGCCACCATCTTGTAGAAACAGATAGCTGCCAATGCCAAAGGGCTTAATTAAGAATCGAACCGTTGATCTCATCATTAGACTATGTTTTTTCTTGTTCCTGATACTACGAACCTACGTATTAGGCGGAAAAATTTTGTCCGTTTTCGTAATATTTAACATTTTGCATTTAAGCCTCCAAATTTAATGAATCGAACCAGCACGGTACGTTATACTCTCTACCATAGCTAGACCTGATCATGTTACGAAGACTTGCTTCATTACAAGCTGAAACAGAGCTAATGCCAAAGGGCCTAAGTTAGAACCGAACCGTTGATCCCATCATTAGACTATGTTTTACTTGTTCCCCGTACTGCGAACCGAGGTATTAGGCAGAAACATTTTGTCCGTTTTGCTCTACGGTGCACCGTTTTCGATATATTTAACATTTTGCATTTAAGCCCTAAATTTAATGAATCGAACTAGCACGACACGTTAGCCTCTAAGCTAAGAGTAGCAACCATCTTGCGCAAGCACCCTTAAAGCGTCTCATAAGGAGTTGTGTATAGCCGCCATCTTGTGTCCGCCATCTTGCGCAAGCATCCTTAGGGAGTCTCAAGCCATCTTGTGCAAGGACCCTTAAGCCGTCCCATTTGAGCAGCCGCTATCTTGCGCAAGCATCCCTAGGGAATCTCATAAGGAGCCATGTATAACTGCCATCTTGCGCAAGCATCCCAAGGGCGTCTCATAAGAACCTGTGTATAGCAGCCATCTTGCGTAAGCACCCTTAAGGAGTCATGTAAAGCCGCCATCTTATGCAATTAGCGTCGAGAGAGGGCTGCTGTAGAATTTTTCTTTTTAAATTATCCACCACCACATTTCAAAGGTATCTAACTAAAGATGGCAGCACTGCGGATGACAGGTGACGAATTTACATCTACTACGATAAAGAGGGCAGCACGGTGCTCTCTGGATTAAAGATGGCGGATGACAGCTGCACGTGGCTATGTTTACCAAACAAGAGCACGTGGAATTTGCCGCCACCACATTTCAAACTAAAGAGGGCAGCACTATGCTCTGTTGATTAAAGATGGCGGATGGTAGCTGTCAAAAAAGCACGTGAGTTTGTTTCCAAACAAGAGCACGTGGACTTTTTCAATTTGCCGCCACCACATTTCAAAGGTATATAGCTAAAGATGGTAGCACGGTGCTCAAAGATGGCGGATGATAGCTAACAGAACTTTTCAAATTGCCCGCTACTACGTGCTTAAGGTAGTAGCCACAAAGAGGGCAGCATGGTGTTCTGTGGATTAAAGATGGCGGATGACAGGTGATGAAATTGCCCGCATGATAGCAGCACGGTGCTCTGTTGATTAAAGATGGCGGATGACAGCTGTCAAAAAAAAGCACATGGCTTTGTTTCCAAACAAGAGCACGTGGAATTTGCCGCCACCACATTTCAAAGGTATCTAGCTAAAGATGGCAGCACGGTGCTCTGTTGATTAAAGATGGCGAATGACGGCTGTCAAAAAAGCGCGTGAGCTTGTTTCCAAACAAGAGCATGTAGAATTTGCCGCCACCACATAGAGGGCAGCACGGTGCTCTCTTGATTAAAGATGGCTGCTGTCACGTGGAATTATCTGCCACCACAGGTATCTAGCTAAAGAGGGCAGCACGGTGCTCTCTAGATTAAAGATGGCTGCTGTCAAAAAGCATTTTTCAAATTATCCGCCACCACAATTCAAAGGTAAGTAGCTAAAGAGGGCAGCACTGTGCTCTATAGATTAAAGATGGCGGATGACAGCTGTCAAAAAAGCACGTGGCTGTCAAAAAGCACGTGGCTTTGTTTACCTCGCGCTAGTTAGGTTAAGTTGGTAGCACTAAGGTTTAGACCCGTCAAGATGGCAGCACTGCGGATGACAGGTGATGAATTTACATCTAAAGAGGGTGGCACAGTGCTCTGTAGTTTAAAGATGGCGGATGACAGCTGTCAAAAAAGCACGTGGCTGTCAAAAAGCACGTGACTTTGTTTACCACACGCTAGTGAGGTTAAGTTGGTATCACTGAGGTTTAGGCCCGTCAAGATGGCAGAACTGACGTTAGCGATGCGTTGTTGTCTGTCAAAAAGCACGTGGCTTAGTTTACAAATCTGTCAAAAAGCACGTGGCTGTCAAAAAGCACGTGGATTTGTTTATCTCGCGCTAGTTAGGTTAAGTTGGCACTACTGAGGTTTAGGCCCGTCAAGATGGCAGTACTGAGGTTGGCGATGCGTTGTTGTCTGTCAAAAAGCACGTGGCTGTCAAAAAACACGTGGCTTTGTTTACCTCATGCTAGTTAGGTTAAGTTGGTACCACTGAGGTTTAGGCCCGTCAAGATGGCAGTACTGAGGTTGGCGATGCGTTGTTGTCTGTCAAAAAGCACGTGGCTGTCAAAAAACACGTGGCTTTGTTTACCTCATGCTAGTTATGTTGAGTTGGTACCACTGAGGTTTACGCCCGTCAAGATGGCAGCAGTGAGGTTAGCGATGCGTTGTTGTCGATGACAGCTGTCAAAAAGCACGTGGCTTTGTTTACCAACTCAAATCTCACGCCAAAATTCAAATTTCCCGCCATAATTCAAATTTCCCGCCAGAATTCAAATTTCCCGCGGGAGGAGGAGGCGGGCGGCGGAGGAGGCCGCCGAACCATCCAATTATACTACTCACAGTAGATACTATCGTACTTGAAATAAACAATGAAAGCGATCTGGAACCTTCCGAGATGCAATGATTAAACACTTCGCTCAATCTCAAAAAAAAAAAAAATCCTTGGATACAGTCTTTGTACTGTATACATAAGTACAGCACGCGCATTCTCGTTGAAATAAACTAGAGCTTCGACGTAAATATAAAGAAAAAGTTTATGACAGTCCAAGTCCTGTTACGTCGTAATTTTTCAGAGACAAGGTCATCACTGGGGCGCAATTTTGACAGTTTCATGAGGGGATTTGACACAGTCTTCGAATGAAGTGAAGGTTGGCACAGGTTATGCTAGGAAATATTAACACTTTTCACGCGGAGCGATAGACACACTCTTTGAGGGAGAAAAAAAGTAGGCACTGTTCTTTATAAAATAACGTAACACTATTCGTAAAAGAACTGCTCAGTCGCTAGGAAACAATTTTACGAGGTAGCTTAACACGGTAGAGGAAACAACTACAGCACAGTTTCAAACGTACAGTCTCTTTAAATTAACAGTCCGCAAACGAAATACAAATGCACAGCTCTACAGACTGATAGAACGAAATTAAGCTTTCGTTCACGCGCAAAGTTCAAGTCCACGGAGAAGGCTTTCAACACTAACACTTTCGAATGCAAGTACCCATCCGGACAGAGTGACGAACCGTATAGCGATGTGCTTGCTTGCATACACACACTGAGTGACACACGCACTCACCGCATACTGCACACTGCTTTACTCAAGGCTAGCGACTGCCTGTTGTCTCCCACAATACCTGCGCGTTCGGCGCTCGTTTTGAATGCATACAGAAATGTATGAACGTGAATGCTCGCAAGGCATTCCCGTCTCAGTATAGAGAATCTCTAAGTTGGTTTGAGTTTCATATTACCGAGTTCAAGTAGCCTCACAGTCTCTGGATAAGATTATCAAGGTTATCTCTGTGGTCTGTCCAAGTGGACTTTCCATGCGGCACGCGCTCGAACAGGAGGTTCTGGGTCAGCTCCAGACTGCATCGTGAATTAACTGGAACTTATCCCGAAATGACAGGAAGAAGTGTTGAAACAGTTGAACAGAGATTAGTTTTGTATCACAGAACCAAATGGATCATAGTTAAAGGGATAATCAAAGATAGAGGTTTAAATCCCTATCATCGGAGAAAGGGTGAAGGCTCACTATAAATGGGGTTTAGAGGCTTAGGGACGCTGACAAAGAAAAGTTAATTTAAACGTTGCAAAAAAGGAGAAAAAATAATGAATGTGACAATTATGAATGTTTAACATTGTAAAGGCAGTGACGGTGCAGAAGGCTCAAGAACAATCAAAATAGAAGGACTAAGTCCAGACATTGAAAAGCGGATAAGACTGCGTTAAATAGAATGATTACAAGACCTAAGTCTGACATTTAGAAGGCAACACTGAGGTGCAAAGCCAAAATTGTCTAATGAAAATTAACATCAACATGGAGTTTGATAACTTCAAAAGTTACAAGTAACGAGTTTTTAATAAATAGGCTCATCGTTTATCATATTAATATTTACAACTACAAAAAGAACTGGCAAAGTGCCACAATAAATAATTGAAATACAAAGCAAAGCAAAGCGCGGCGAATAACACGGTAAAACCCAACACTGAAATAAGTTAAATTTAAATTGTAGAACCGTAATAAACAAATAAAGGAGAAAATCCTGTTAAGCTTTAAAAGAACAGAAACTCATTAATAAATGATAGAAAAAGTAAAGAACATTGTAAAACAAGAAAAAATAACCGCGGAAGATCCAGACTCCATAGATGCCACACCCACGCGTTCTCATTGGCTGAATATTTCTCTTGGCCAACATCTTCTACACGTGCCGAGATGTGCTAAGCCTTTCTCACGGTCCCGAGGAAGTATCGCGCAATATCCAGCGACTTGATGTCTCAGCTATCCTGCGATTCACTACTTTTACCATATATGACTGAAATTTACTTCAATAATATTATATATTATATCAAATAATAATCTGAGTGTCTCTTATGGGCCGTCAGGATACGGCTCAATATTGTAGTTTATTTTAATCTGGAACTTCCCCTATGGAATAATATAAGCAGGGCACTTCAGGGCCATCTTGCCTGAATTGCTCCAGTGTTTGAAAGTGTGACTAGATGGAGGCCATAGAGGGGTAGGGAGGCAGGGGCGCGACTTGGATGAAGAAGGTCCTGCAATACAAAGTAGTGGCGGTATTTACCTCCCTGCAGGTAGTTCGAAGGGTAGCTTTCAGCCGTTCTTAATGTAATTTGGTGTTTTGCTGGTTTAAATGTAGGACCTTCTGTGAAGTCTTCGGACTGTAATTCTATTCCCTAAGTGGAAATATGTTGAGCGAGTGGGTACCCTCAGTCTTCTTCCCTTATGAATAGTGCGACTAGAGTTTTCAACCTATAATTTTTGAAAATTTGTCTCGGCTTTGAATATTCCACCTTTAGTCACCCCTTTTAGTATGGGATTAGCCTCTGTGTCATTGGGTCTTAAGCCCACATAGGTTATTCTTCTTCAGAAAGTTTTATAAGGAGTGCTGGCATTTCGCCTCCTTGCCTGTCGTTAATGGCCTGGTATGTGTAACCTTTTTTAATCCCTAAGGCCTTGTACCTGTGGTTCCCAACCTTTCCCAGCTGAAGCCCCCTTTTCAGATACGGTTGGCTATCTCACCCCCTCCCCGTCGCTTCTACAACCTCTCCGATAAACAGACGTGGAGGATATAGACCTAATATAATGCCACTACGTAATGAATTATTCCATTATTCAATTATTTATGAAAAAATAATATGAAGTACGTGCTTTATATCTATGACATACTAACTTCATTTCAGCACAATACAAAGAACACACTTTTACAGTAAATCCTTAAATTAGTTAACAAATGTCAGTGAGAGGGTTGACACTGTTTTCTCTTGGTAAGATTCGGTATGTTCCGTTTGACATTTGACAGAGCACAACGGAGATCACTTGCAACATCAAGTAGACAGCGCTGCTTTGTTTTTATGACACTCAGCGTTGAAAATCCTGACTCGCATAAATATATCGTTGAAAATAGGAAAACGACACGCAATGCTACTTTGTCTATTTCAGGGTACACTGCAAGACAGTTTGTCCAAAAGTCGCCCAGTCCTAATATTTTGTAATCATCGTTTAGCTTTGAATCACACTTCAAATGTATGGCCTCTTCTTGAAGTTGTGCAGGCAGTGTTTCAGTGTCAATGGCAAACAGATTTCTTGTTAACATCCAGGACCATTCATCTGACGAGATATCAGGAAAGTAGAAATTGAATTGTTGTGCTAGGGAATCCAAATGTGACTGAATTTGCACCTTAAGTTTATTACGAACACGTTCATTTTCCGGCAAAATGTCATTAAGGCGGTGAAAGTATGAGAAGTTGCCCAACTGAAGCCGGCGTTTCCATAACTGTATTTTTTCCAGGAAAGTTCTGATGGCATAAGCCAGCATAATATCGGAGTTTTTGTCTTAGAGCTTTAAGTTCAAACTGTTCAAAGCTTTAAAAAATCGCAAAGATATGCCAATGAGACGATCAAATTGGCATGAGTAAACACTTCATACAGATCGTTCTTACTTTCCCCAAGAAGAAAAATTTCAACTTCGGACTTTAATTCAAACAGCCGAGCCTGCATGTTCCCTTTTGATAGCCAGCGAACCTCTGTGTGGAAAAGGAGAGTTTTGTAATCGGCTTGAAGGTCAACACAAAGGGCTTCAAATATTCTTGTCTATAAAGAATTTGTCTTCACAGAGTTCACAATTCTTATAGCGACTTTTAGAGTATTATTAAAATCTTGGAGCAAGGTTTTGGTTGCCAAAGCCTGCCTGTGAATTATACAGTGGGTACCCATGATGTTTGGGCTTTTATCTTTCGCCAATTTGAGAAACCCAGAACGTGACCCGATCATAGCAGGTGCACCATCGTAGATACACCCACTGCATTTTCCCAGGAAAGTCCATGTTCTCGGAAAAACTGTCGATGACAGAAAACACATCACAAGCTTTCGAAGATGTTTTCAAACATTGGGAGAATATCATTTCTTCTCTTAAAATTCCACTGTCGACAAATCGACAATATACAATCAGTTGACAACAATTGGCCACATCGGTTGTTTCTTCACAATGAATTGAAAACACTGGAGATACTTTCACCTTCTTCAAAATTTGCATTTTAATGCTTTTTGACAGTTCTTGAAATCTGCACTCCACTGTGTTATCAGAAAGAGAAATTTTAGACAATTTCTACCGACTTCCTCCACCCAAAACTATATTTGCGGCTAATAACATACATGGCTTTACTAATGTTTGCCCAGTTGTGTGTGCTTTTTTGTCTTTGGCAATCGGAAGAGCTGGTTCATATGATGCTCCCACTGCTTTCTCATGTTCTTGGTTAAAAGTACCCGAAGAATCTAATTTCATACGTCTTATTGAGTTGAGTTGCAAAAATTCTGTGGGTTTGTCTTTTAAGCCTGAATGATTCGTGTTTAATTGTCTCTCCAAACGTACGGGCCTTATCGCATTGATACTCAAAACACAGTGGCAGATTATGCATTGAGGCTGTTGTATTCCGTTCAACGACTGTGAAGCCTTATTTAATATAGTCATCATTGTACAGTCTCTTCTTGGATATAGTTATCAATTTTTTTAAGTCACAATATTAAATAACTCAATTCACACAGTCGCACTGGTACAGCGAAGCATACACAACACTCACAATAAACAACTCGACAGACACGTCCACTGCGAAAGTATATGAGGCACAGAATCAGCAGTCGAAGGGCCTGACCACTGATGGTCTATCGGCGATGTGTTGTCATGGCCATTACTGCGCCATCTCTGATGGTACAGTTGTACTATGTAGCTCTCGCCAATTTGACTTCAAGGGAAGAATAAGAATGCGTAGGGGTGGGAACAGAGCATTCAAGGACGAGCTACCACAAAACGAGTCTATATACCGCAGAGTAAGATGGAAGGAGGAGCTTCCACTTCATTTGTTGCTTCTGAAACTCCGATATTCTTTGTTCTTCAGAGTTAATATCGACTCCTGACTGTAGTAACTTATTGCCAGTTAAATTCTTTGGTGGGAAAATGTCACTGTTACATTAATTACTGTGGTTAAACATCAATTAGTTGTAGTCGAAAATACCAATAGGCCTACATAGAATGCCACGCTAGCCGCGAAAGCCTGACATGTTATATTAAACGAATTTATTACAATTTAGCCTACTATTATTGCCTTATCTCCTGTTATTCACGCTACTAGATCAATTTGATATAACACCGACATTTATACAAGTACCTCCTTCATGTACTGTATTTTGTTTATGAGAAAATCCTTGTACAGTATGTAACAATAATACTGGAAAATGAGAGCAACTGCTACACCGTTGATGAGTTGAAACATGTTGCGTATGGTCGTAGTTTACTTTCACGCAAGTAGGTCCACGAAGTGTGCAATTAAACGTGCGTTGAGTGGTCTTGTTCCCGCACTTGCTCTCAGGCTTCATTTT
Organism: Anabrus simplex; assembly: GCF_040414725.1. Lineage (NCBI taxonomy): Eukaryota > Metazoa > Arthropoda > Insecta > Orthoptera > Tettigoniidae > Anabrus > Anabrus simplex. Next base: position 2,643,382 of record NC_090269.1, read on the forward strand.
GGTCCTCAAAACACAGCAAGTTCGTTACTTCAACTCCAACCTCGCGTCTCTGCAGAGGTTTGCGCCGACAGTTGGCAATTAACAGAGCTTTTGAACGACTGACTTGGCGCGACAACCACTTGGAGAGATTCGAAAAATATTTATTACACACAATTGTAATATTCAAGTTTAAAAAATTGATTCGGAAATCACTCCACGCCCCCCCCCCCCACCGATAAAGCCACACACCCCCTTGGGGGGGGGGGCGCCTTATGGTTGGGAACCTCTGTCTTGTAGTATGGGTAATTATGCCACTGTCTATCCTTAATTATTCTTAGGGTAACTGTGTCTTTGTTCTGGTTCCCTTTGGGAACAGTGATTAATATTATTGTGGAGCAATTGATTAGCCCACCATAGGGCACTTCGAGGTGGGGTCACCCGATGTGTTGCCCAGTGTGATTTAAGTTTGACAAAAGAGACAGATTGCCTCTTCGAGTCTAGACACTTGTACGTTGGAGCTGAGACCTGCCAGGAGCTCTTTCATACGTACTTTCAGGACTGGGAGTTTATACCAAGCTTTATGTACCTGATTTAGTTCTTCTGAGTCCAAAGACATTATCAGTGCTGACGAGCTTGTTGTTAACCGTTTCAACTGCTCTTTGCTGTTCCATTCAATTTTCTATCTCTCAACATTAAGAAAGGAAATAATAAAATTTTCAAATTTGTTTTACTAAAAGTTGTTCTCAGTAATCTCCTGTCCCGGCATGCAACTGAGGCTCTTCCTATTCCTCTGTGAACTAGAGAAACCCCGGATCAATTATAATAATAATTATTATATATTATAATTATTATATTATATGATATGATATTATATGATATTATATTATATTATATTATATTATATTATATTATATTATATTATATTATATTATATTATATTATATTATATTATATTATTTATTATTATTATTATTATTATTATTATTATTATTATTATTATTATTGTTACGGTATTATCGTAGGTTGCAGATGTGTAATACTGTGCGGGCTTAAACAGGTGGGCAAAGAAAAGAAGATAGCATAATTTAAAACACTAAAATTTGAAAGTATATTTCTCTCCTTTCTTTTTTCCGACTTTAAACTTTGATAAACAATAACAACAGCTCAGAAGCTCGTCAGCTCAGATAACACAAATGATCAAACTTCAGGTACACCATAATTTTCAGAATAAACTTGTAGCTCCAAAGTTAAAAAATTGATTCGGAAATCACTCCACCCCCTCCCCCCATCGATAAAGCCACACACCCCCTTGGGGGGGGGCGCCTTAAGGTTGGGAACCTCTGTCTTGTAGTATGGGTAATTATGCCACTGTCTATCCTTAATTATTCTTAGGGTAACTGTGTCTTTGTTCTATATCCAAAGAGCATCTTTGCTCCACTCAACTACACAGTAGGACACGGACATCAAAAATGTACAGCATTCCAGCCTCCCAAAAACACACAAGTTTCCAACCTAAATTCTACATTAGATCCCTTCACTGTCATTTCAGCTCGAGAGTCAGAGACTAAGAGTAAGTAGAAATTAAACAGGGGCACTAAGAGCCCATTCTAAATGGCCTCAATGGCCAAAAGACAAGGCCATAAACAAAATGCTTGGAGGCGAAACTCTTGCACTCCTTTAGGAATACACTTTGAAATACGTCTATCCTATCTGGGCTTACGGCGCGAAGTACCAGATGGTGAAAGTTCCAAAATAAAGTTAAGTTTTAGAATATCATAGTCAATACCATACCAAGTTGAATGGTAACTGAACGAGGGAGAACACACTCTATTCCTAATTTACATTTTTACCCAACAGGGATTTGAAAAAAGGCCTTAGAATTGCTTGGAAATTTTCATTTAGGAGGTGATATTCACTTTAGAAATTTACATTAAGAATGAATGTGGAAACCTTCCTCTCAAGTCAGCTTTCTGGAGCTATCACATACTTAAAAGATATCTGTAATTACCTTGAGCTGCTGGGCAACACTTTTCTCCTGCCTCCAATACGTATGCACTCTACACTGGAGCGATGAAGTAAACAACATGGCCCTAAAGCTCCCAGCTTTTATAGCGGGGGAGTTCCAGGCCTGTACACACCTACAATTTTGATTGGTTATCAAATAAGGAGTATGTATTATCCGCACACTTTATCTTGGTGCATTTGTGTACGGGGGTGAGGAGTAAGGATGGAGCTGTCCCGGTATCGATAGTGCTGCCAACTGAATGAAAATGAAATCTGAATTGAATCGAGAATATGATCGATCGTTATGAAATTTCTAAACCGTTATCATATTAAGCCAACAACTATGTCACATACATGTTATATAACATTATAAAACATTTGTCGATGCGAATCTTGTTCCTAGCATGAATTCTATACTTTGGCTTTGTTGTGTAAACAACAATAGTACTAGTACGTAAAGTGTACGCCAGATGTCGCACAACGATGCTTAAGCGATTCATAGTTTGTGTTTCAAAGGTTGCCAGTACGAATCTCAAAGATCGCCGAGGTCGACCGATTCAGCACTAGGGTGTAAATGCACCAAGATAAAGTGTGCGGATAATACAAAATTTCTGGTTGGCTAACAATTTCAAAGAAAAAAGAGGCTATGTAGTGCTGGCAACTTTAGCACATAAAGAACCATATACAAACACTTCAGGTTAACAAACATAAAAAATGCAACATTCCTTTGAAAATAAATTTGTTACGGAGATATCCGTGGTAGGTAGAGGTGAAAGAAGGTGCGGGTGTGAATGGGTTTCAAGCTACGAAATTAACCTGCAATGTAAAATTAATTTAAAATTTAACTAGGTTATATTTTCTTTTCAAAAACAAGAGATAACAATCATAACAGGTACAGAGTAGCAAAAAAGTAGGTACAATATTACTGGATTCGGGCTCAGTGCCCTTACTTCATAACTCTTGGGCAATCAGCCCCGCCTTACTCCAAAAAAAAAAATTTAGCCAAGGGGCAGAAAACCCCATTCATGCCCAGGAGCACTGGCTCCAAACATTACACATAAAGCCTGCACGAGGCATACAGAAACAAATTTCAAAGAGCGATCCGCTCTCAAAATTGTAAGCCTATCACAAGGCCACACCAAACTCTACCTTCAAGCTGTCCTCTAAGGACGTATTCACAGGGGTAAAATACCCAACCTACGGAGGTCTATTACATGAAAAGAAGGTTGATTACATGACCTCTAAAATAACAATTTGAGAGGAGGCGAACTTGCACTCCTAATACACTTTGTTTTTAAAACCTAATCTGGCTCTGGGCCACTAACGCAAGGGCTAATCCCATACTACAGAGGTGACTTAGAGAAGAACACTTTACATTACATAAACGAAGAATAGTTTGAGAAAATAAGTTCACCTCAAAACAAATGTGAGTGGGAGCTCGAGAGGGTTAGCACTCTCTATCCCAATATGTAGCTTTACAAGAAAAAGATGAAAAGAGTAATTACATTTTAGGAAAAGGTTACATGATGGAAATGCTTCGAACCCGCCGCGAGTGTTAAACTGCCGACCTAGCAAGAAAAGAAGTTATTAATAGGCCATTACCTGGTGTTGAACGGCTGAAGAAGAAAGAGGCGCTTCCCGCCTCCTGCTATGTACTTAATACACTGAAAGATGGAACAGAAGTGGTCCGGAGACCCCAAAATCAGCAGTTTAAATACTCTCGCGGAAGTTTCTAGGCGTTAGGGGAATGAAAACACCCACCCACAATGTTTTTATTGGATAGGACCCCGCAACAGATACAAGTTGGGGGAAGATACACCAGATTGGTCAGAAATTACTAAAAGAAATTCGGGATTGGATAAATCTAAAACAAGGGGAAAAAGAGGGGTATACAGCCAACTTAAACAATAACAGAAAGAAATTTAACAAGAAACAAACTTTTGAAATAAAAATTTCTCCAACAAAATAGTTCTTTGACTCCGCACTAGGGTGCGCTATTGTTGATCTTCAGTAGTGTCCTCTAGAAGAGAAAGTTCACACTTCTTACTTCAAGCGAAACAAAAACACATCAAAAGTGACACAGTTCAAAAACTCAAAATTTTCCACGTGGTGACATCTTCTGAGAAAGTAGAGAATTAATAGAATAGATAAAGTTCAACCTTCCTCCAGAAGAGGAGTTTCAACTGGCGCAACTTTTAAATAAACGGTGTAAAGGTGTACCGCCCGGTACAGACCTCCCCCCCCAAAAGTTCCTCCAGGGTGACACATGAAATCAGTTTGAAACAAAGTCCAAGTAATGATGTTGATACGAAGATAGATAGCAGAAGCATTTACAAGATTTCTTAATTCAGTTTCAAAATGTTGTTGTTGCAGGTGAATGAAAGTCTTTATGTTTGTAGAATTTGAATTTCTGAAGATAAACTTTTAATACTTAAAGGTGAAGAAAAATTTTGCAATGTCCACCAAATATTGTTGTTGAATTCCCAAGTGTAGTTATTGCTTATGGTGACTGTCCATGTAGTTGATGTAGATTGAGTCGGATGGCCAGACCGGCCGTTGCAGCTTGCGTCCAACGGAGGCCGCTCGGACCCCTCAAGTACCCTGAGATACCGCTCGCCCGCACTATGAGGGGAGCAGAGGTGTTGAAGTACGCCGCGCCCGCGGTGAACAGATACAGGCTGCGGGCATGTAGCCGGTCGTGCGCCGCACATCAGCCTTGGCCGGGAGGAGAGCTCCGGCTCGCCGTGCACATGTCGTCCTCGCTGGAGAGGAGGGGGCCCATCCCCCTCCCCAGTCGCTGCACGGCGCTGCGCGGCTGCGGGGGCGCTGAAACATTAAAGCTAGGCGGCAGAATTGTGTTGGACAATCATTTTCTTTGAGGGTACAGGCTTGTGGAGAGGTTGAGGGGCCAGCGGCGTGTAGATATCCATGGCATTTACTATTATGAAGCCACAGTGTAAGGTGGAGTAGGAGACGGGAGCGTGGTAATGGCCGTGGCAAGAACAGGATGGCAGTTTAACGGGTCGGGGCAGGTTTTACACAAGGCTTACATCTAAAACCAAAATATTACAGAAGGGGCAGAATGCCTTAAAAGTGAAACTCAAAAAAAATATAACCTTCATATCCTTTCAAAATAATATGAAGCAAGTTAACACAGAAATTACACCGGTTTCACCTGGGACAGGTGAACTCTAAATATCCTCTCGGTGGCTGGATTACTTAGCAATAAGGTAACCGGCGTAAGAAAATCGAGAATGATACAAGGCCCATGAAATCTGGGGGCAAGCTTGCCCACGGGAACAAAATTTTTGACCATAACCTGGTCACCTACCTTCAAAGTGGTGGGTCTCCGTCCACGATCATACCTTTCCCTAACCTTTTCATGAGATACTTTAAGATTAGCTTTAGCCTTCTTCCAAAGATCTTTAATGTTGTCCGGATCTATTGTCTCGGGCAGAATGTCATTCAGAGACCAGAGGTTAGAGAGCGGCGTGTTGGGAACGAACTTAAACATCAAAGAAGCTGGAGTAAATTTGTGTGATTCATGAACCGCCGAATTCAAAGCAAAAGCTAACCAATGCAGGGACGTGTCCCACCTAGAATGATCTTCATGATGATAGGCAATAAGTGCGGACCTGAGATTACGGTTAACCCGTTCAGCCAGAGATGGTTGAGGGTAATAAGCAGATGTAGTTACATGAGAGATGGACAAGTCAAAACAGAATTTACGAAACAGATTTGATGTAAAAGCTTTAGCATTATCAGATACAATGTATTGGCACGGACCAAAAGAAGCAAAAATAGAATTTAGGCAAGTCATGGTGGACTGAGCGGTAGCCAGCTTAGTCGGAAATAACCAAGAAAATCTTGTAAAACCATCTACACACACGAAGATGAACTTGTTGGCATTGCCCTTTGAGTGGGGGAAGGGTCCCACATAATCAATATACAGGCGTTCCATGGGGCGCGACGCTTGATGAGAAGACAAAAGGCCTACTTTAGTGGACATGGTGGGTTTACTGATCAAACAAGATTTACAAGCTTTTACAAGTTCACGGATTTCACCGTCCATACCTTTCCAAATGAACATTTCACGAATTTTTTCACGGGTTTTAAAGATTCCAAGATGCCCTCCTAATGGGGTCTCATGATAATACTTGAAGATCATAGGCACAAGAACCGCTGGCACGACAACCTTCATCATCTTATCATGCCTCGATGGGCAACATAAAACACCATTCCTCAGAACATAAGGGACGACATGTTCCCCAGAAGAAAGGGTTTCCATTATCGGACCCAGCGTCGGATCTTCACGTTGGTATTTCTCGATATCCCTAAAGAGCATGGGAGCATCTGTTAGGATGGCATTAACCTCAGATAGTATGGACTCGGAAGGTGATGAACTGTCGACAGGTTTATGGGTCTCGACGTCGTTAGAAAACATACGGCTGAGTCCATCAGCAACAACATTTTCAGTACCTCTGATATGTCGTACATCGAATTGGAAGGCAGAAATACGGATGGCCCAACGGGCTATACGACCAGTACGACGCGGCCTACCTAAGACCCAGCTTAAGGCTTGATTATCTGTCTCCAAGTCGAATTTGACATGTTCCAGATAGAGACGGAACTTTTCTAAGGCAAATAAAACTGCCAAACCTTCAAGCTCATATATGGAGTACTTTGCTTCTTGAGCCGAGAGAGTCCTAGATGCATAGGCGATGGGGCGCCTCCCTAGTTCAGTCTCTTGAAGAAGGACTGCAGCTACCGCCGACGACGACGCGTCGGTTTGGACGATGAATTTCTTCGAGAAATCAGGCATAGCAAGTACAGGGGCATTACAGAGAGCTAATTTAAGGTCTTCAAAAGCGGCTTGTTGAGACGGACCCCACTCGAATTTGATGCCTTTCCTACGGAGAAGGTTTAAGGGCGCCGCTCTATTAGCAAAATTAGGAATGAACTTCCTGAAGAAATTCACCATGCCAATGAACCTGGCGATACCTTTAATGTCCTTGGGAGGTTTAAAATCACGGATGGCCTGTGTTCTAGAATGATCGACTGCTACACCATCAGGTGACACAATATGCCCTAGGAATGACATAGAGGGCTTAGCAAAGGCAACCTTGGACAACTTAACAGTTAACCCAGCCTTACGAAGGCGATTGAGAACTTCTCGCAAATGATCTAGATGTTCTTCAAAGGTTTCGGAAAATACGACGACATCATCCAAGTAGTGATATAAGTACTCAAATTTGATGTTGGAAAAGACCCTATCTAGTAGCCTAGTGAGCACAGCTGCCCCCGTGGGGAGCCCGAAAGGCACGCGGTTGTATTCATATAAATTCCAGTCCGTGGCAAACGCTGTAAGATGTTTAGACTCTTCGGCAAGGGGAATTTGATTATAGGCCTGATTCAAGTCCAAGATGGTGAAGAACTTGGCCTTACGAAACCATGAAAAGCAAGAATGAAGGTCGGGAAGGGGCACAGATTGCAACACCACCTTCCGATTGAGAGCCCTGTAATCAATGACAGGCCTGAAGCCTCCTTGGGGTTTCGGGACTAGAAAAATAGGCGAAGAATACGCTGACTTAGAGGGCCTAATAATACCATCCTTCAACATCTGATCGATGATTTCTTTCAGAGCCTTCATTTTAGGTGGAGATAGCCTATACGGTGGAAAACGGACAGGAATCGAATCCGTGACCTCAATTTTGTATTCAATAAGGTCAGTAACACCAAGAGTATCAGAGAACACCTCGGGAAACGACTGACACAGTTTCCGAATACTATCAGCCTGCTCCTCAGGTAGATGTCTAAGGTCTAACAACATCTCATCCTGGGTAGGCGAAATAGATGAACATGATACAGAATTACACTTTAACAAGGGAATTCTACAATTGGACGCAAATTTGAATGTGCACGACCTACTCTGGAGATCGAGCACAAGACCAGTGTGAGAAATGAAGTCCGCTCCCAATATGATGGGGCAAGACAAACGCTTGGCCACAAACAATTTGATCTTCCATGTAAATTTAAAAACCCGAATTTTGACATGTAAGGAACCTAGAATTTCTAATGGAGATGAATTAGCCGAAACATATTTAACAGGAGATGAGTCATAGTCAGGGAGTTTACAAACAGATTTCAATTTAGAATACCAATCAGCCGAAATAATGGAACAAACACTGCCTGAATCTAAGAGAGCTGTTATAGGCTCGTTATTTAACTCAATCGTAAGAAAAGGAACAGGTGCGGGGGTATCCGCCGCAATCCTAAGACACTCTTTAGGGCATTCAAAAGATGAATTTGAAGGCTGGTCGTTCTCTGCATTTACAACCTGTTTACTAGGGGCTAAGTCTCGGGAAGATGGATTAGTCGGCTCAGCCGACGCCACTAGTCACTTTTTATTATTGGCATAGCTGGAATTTGCACCAGAAGTTGAGCAGGAGGGGGTGCTATTTGAGTTTGGGCAATTCTTGGCGATATGTGAGAAGGCCCCACACTTAAAACAGCCTTGTGATGACCCTGCTCCATTCCTTGTCCCACTTGACTTGATCAGAGGACACTTATTCCGCAGATGGTCAGGCGACCCGCAAGCATAACATTTACGGGGATTGACTGGTCGGCGAGGTGGAGGCCGAGTGTTACTAAAGGAAGGCGGGGGTTCTTTCGCGACACGCAAAGAATCGGCGTATCTAACTCCTTCAGCTGAGACGGCCAATGCTTCAAGTTCAGAGAAGGTTTGCGGACACGCCGCGAAACACAAATATGACCTGTAGGATGGCGAAATACCTTCTACAATAGCCTGCACAATCTGATCTTCAGGAAAGTGCAGAGCAAACACCCTAGTGTAGAATTTGATATCTTGAATGAAATCAGCCAAGTTTTCATCCAAGCGCTGTACACGGTAATAGTACTTCTGAATCAGGGAGGACCTGGCCCTAGCCGGGATGTAGTTAGCTAGCAAATGGGCATGGAAATCCTCAATAGATGATTGCTCGGCAATGGCTCTTACGATTTTATCAGAGAGAATACCAATAGCATACGGATAGATAATTTGCAAAATTTGACATGGCGAAAGAGAAAAAACAAGAGCATGATCCTGAAATTCCACTAGAAATCTTAAAAATGAAATTACATCACTGGTGGTGTTGACGGAAAACTTAGAGATACCTCTAAGCAACATTGCCAATGGATGAGGCAAGCTACTGAACCCAGGTGACATAGTCGTTAAAGGTTTCAATGGCAAAGAAGTTAATTCAGAGCGGATGTTACCCAATGACGCACGGCGTTCAGATTCGTTGTTCGATGGGGCAGAGATAGTTTGAGCAGCAACGGTTATCCTATTGACTTCTCCCTGAGGAGGCTCTTCCTCGTTACCTACATTCACCGTGGCGGGTTGATCAGTTTTGGGAGGAACTTCGCCGGTTAGCAATTGAGTGACCTTATTAGACAATTCAGAAATAGTTTCAAGGAGCGTATTAGCGTCCTTCCTCTGAACGTCATTCACCTTTAGAGACAACAGATCATTAACTCTATTTGCGAAGTGATACAGCCTGCCTTGCACACGCTTAATTTGATTAGGAGACGGATCGTTTTCATCAAAAAAGCTGACTACAGATGCTAGCCCAGTAATATTCTCGACGATCGTGGAAAGAGAGTCATCAATTTCTTTCTCTCCCAAATTGGAGATGGAAATGGGCAAATCAAGGGACTCTCTAAGCTTGTTGGTGTCGATTGCAACCGTGCCTCCAGATTGCACATTTCTGATAGTTAACTCGTATATCAACTCCTCTTTGCGCAAGTAGTTAAGGAGGAGAACATCGCGAGGGCCGGGCATGATGACAGAACAATTTTGAAAAACTCAAAAAATTCCAGCAACTGAGAAAATTATTAGAGTTCGAATCAAAGCAATGTTTAGCCGTCAAAAGGGGCTAAATTGAGACCCATTCAACCACGCTCTGCTACCACTTGTTACGGAGATATCCGTGGTAGGTAGAGGTGAAAGAAGGTGCGGGTGTGAATGGGTTTCAAGCTACGAAATTAACCTGCAATGTAAAATTAATTTAAAATTTAACTAGGTTATATTTTCTTTTCAAAAACAAGAGATAACAATCATAACAGGTACAGAGTAGCAAAAAAGTAGGTACAATATTACTGGATTCGGGCTCAGTGCCCTTACTTCATAACTCTTGGGCAATCAGCCCCGCCTTACTCCAAAAAAAAAAATTTAGCCAAGGGGCAGAAAACCCCATTCATGCCCAGGAGCACTGGCTCCAAACATTACACATAAAGCCTGCACGAGGCATACAGAAACAAATTTCAAAGAGCGATCCGCTCTCAAAATTGTAAGCCTATCACAAGGCCACACCAAACTCTACCTTCAAGCTGTCCTCTAAGGACGTATTCACAGGGGTAAAATACCCAACCTACGGAGGTCTATTACATGAAAAGAAGGTTGATTACATGACCTCTAAAATAACAATTTGAGAGGAGGCGAACTTGCACTCCTAATACACTTTGTTTTTAAAACCTAATCTGGCTCTGGGCCACTAACGCAAGGGCTAATCCCATACTACAGAGGTGACTTAGAGAAGAACACTTTACATTACATAAACGAAGAATAGTTTGAGAAAATAAGTTCACCTCAAAACAAATGTGAGTGGGAGCTCGAGAGGGTTAGCACTCTCTATCCCAATATGTAGCTTTACAAGAAAAAGATGAAAAGAGTAATTACATTTTAGGAAAAGGTTACATGATGGAAATGCTTCGAACCCGCCGCGAGTGTTAAACTGCCGACCTAGCAAGAAAAGAAGTTATTAATAGGCCATTACCTGGTGTTGAACGGCTGAAGAAGAAAGAGGCGCTTCCCGCCTCCTGCTATGTACTTAATACACTGAAAGATGGAACAGAAGTGGCCCGGAGACCCCAAAATCAGCAGTTTAAATACTCTCGCGGAAGTTTCTAGGCGTTAGGGGAATGAAAACACCCGCCCACAATGTTTTTATTGGATAGGACCCCGCAACAGATACAAGTTGGGGGAAGATACACCAGATTGGTCAGAAATTACTAAAAGAAATTCGGGATTGGATAAATCTAAAACAAGGGGAAAAAGAGGGGTATACAGCCAACTTAAACAATAACAGAAAGAAATTTAACAAGAAACAAACTTTTGAAATAAAAATTTCTCCAACAAAATAGTTCTTTGACTCCGCACTAGGGTGCGCTATTGTTGATCTTCAGTAGTGTCCTCTAGAAGAGAAAGTTCACACTTCTTACTTCAAGCGAAACAAAAACACATCAAAAGTGACACAGTTCAAAAACTCAAAATTTTCCACGTGGTGACATCTTCTGAGAAAGTAGAGAATTAATAGAATAGATAAAGTTCAACCTTCCTCCAGAAGAGGAGTTTCAACTGGCGCAACTTTTAAATAAACGGTGTAGAGGTGTACCGCCCGGTACAAAATTGTCCGTCCTACCACTAGAAGGGGCACATACGTCGACAGTAGAGACATCTGAAGATTAAAGTTCCAAAATTTTTCTAATACACAGTTCAGGGCTTACATCAGAGATGGCCATTTAAAAGGCGCTCAGTTCAAATGCACGGAGAAGGTGTACCTCCGGTACTATTATTATTATTATTATTATTATTATTATTATTATTATTATTATTATTATTATTATTATTATTATTATTATTATTATTATTATTATTATTATTATTGTTCCGGGATTTGTGAAACGCAGAGAGGTGAATGAGTCTATCTACGATATCATAATGCAAATAAAGCTTTCAAATAAAGGTTATATTTCTTTTCAAATCACAAACTTAACATACTTTTCACTTAGTGAAATAACAAGGTTACAGGTACAAATAGCAGCAAATAACAGCTCCAAATGTACAACTTTACTACATCGCAAATGTTGCGTTTAGTTGGACGGGGAGAGAAATCTCACAATTCAAGAGCACTTTGCTCCAATTTTTACGAATACGGCCTTCCGACTGCCCCAATCAATATTACACAAAACCAGAAGGAATTTACAATCTCTCAGAATTCAGCAAAGGAGGCCGACTCCCAATTTCGTAGAGCCTACTCAAGGCAACATTACACAAACATCTTACAATTTCTGGCCTCTCTAGGCCCAACCTAGAATTTACAACTTGTACACAGGGGTATCTATTACCCAAACTACTGGGCCTTCGTAGAAAGAAGAACAGGTTAAATTACTGTCCCGAACACAAAATGTATGGAGGTGTACACTTGCGCTCCTAGAAAATTAAGCATAAATCCCTAATTGCGCTCGCGGCCCGATGATGAAGAGGATAATCATTAGCTACTGAGGTGACTAGTGTGAAGGTTAATTTAATGCTTTACATAAAAGAGAAACAGTTACAAAATCGTAGTCACCTCAAGATAAATTGGAGGGGAGCTCGAGAGGGTAACGCACTCTCTATCCCCGATTTACGGTTAAAGACTTTTATGAAGTTTACATTAGAAAAGAATGATATTACATTTCAGAAATGAGATGGTTACATAGTTAAAGTTTAGAACCTTCCCCTCGTGTAAGTCTGCGGAGTTAGCTACAGAGATATAAAGTTGTTGGTCATTAGCTGGGCTGCCACACTGCCTGGCGCGTAGCATCCTGTCTTAACACACACTCAGAAGGACGATGATCAATAAGACAAGGTAGCCTGAAAAATCTGCCACTTATATACCCGGAGGGATGGTTCGAGAAGGCTCTGGACTAAATCCGGACACACCCTCTCACTTTTATTGGCAAATTAGAAAGGTACAAGAAGCCTATTATTGGCTGAAAAATAATTACAGAAAATTCCTGATTGGCCAGATTCTAAAGCTGGCGGAATGAGAAAGAAGTGTTGCAAACCTTGAAATAACCAAATAAGTGAACGTTAATTTAGTTGAGAAAACATAATAACACAAAACTTTAAATACCTAGTTCTTCCACCGTGCACCAGAGTGCATGACCCCAGTTTTTGTTTCTATGGAGAAAAATCCAAACTTCTTGAAGTAAACAAACACAAAACAGATAAATCCAGTCAGTTTAGGCAACTTCAGAATAACACATTACTCAATAATTCAATGGTGACCTGTTGTGGTCAATGTCTCAAATTCATGCCGTAGCTGTTCCATGTTTTGTTTGTTACATACAGTTTTTTAAGGCACTTCTTTTAAATGCGCGGTGTTGAGGTGTATGTACATTATTTCATATTCCTTGTGCGCCGAATATTTTGCCAAACAGCTGCATCCTATTCCCATACCGTGTTAAGGCGCCTCCTGTTTCATTCACGGCGAGTGCATAGCTCACACTGAGATGGGGCATGCTGACTAACATATAAACCAACATACCTGAATTTGTTGGCGGGGTAAATAAATAATGCAGGACCTGGTATCGTCCCATTTCTATAAGTTATTAGCTGGGTACTAAAATAACCCATTTACGCACACCCGATTGCCGAGCTCACAACTTATGCGAGTACACAGGACGCATACTTACACGGTTCCCGCATCCTCGCTTAGCTCCTCATGATTCTTCTACAGTGGCGCACAAACGGAGTCTTACACTACACTCACTCAGCCGCTCAGTCACGGTCCGCAGCCTCGCAGCTCGGGATTGTATCCGCTGTCCCATGTCGGCACCCAGTATTGTCCTCTACACTGCACGGGACGAGTCCTCGGCTCCAACAGACTGACACCTTAGCCGAGGCTGAGTCCACACAATGGTCTCACTACACCTGCTGAACAACACCAACTAACTCAACTCCCTCGAAGGTGGAGCCTGAATTTTATACCTGTGCCCACGCCATCTGGATGCTTCTAGAAGGGACACGCCTCCCGGAGTCTTCCCGAAGGTGAATAATCTCTGCGCGCCGAACAGATTCCTCCATAACGCCGATGGCCTCCAATGAGCGAGCAGGACGATCCGGATAGCCGCGGCTGGGTTGCTGACCAATCCGTAAATGGATGTCCTCCACCTGGTGACGGGAGTGGGGAAAGGGTGTGCCTTCCTCGATGATAAGAGTGCGGTTGGAGCTGGCTAGCTCGAACTGCTTACTTCCCGTGGTTGTACACTGGCGTGCCGGACGCAGCGGTTCACCATGCCACAACACGTTTCCTCTCCCATAAACATGGCATGCAGCTTTGTAGACTTACATTTTGCTTCACTACCCTTACCGTGTTCATACCTTATTTATGTAATTCGGACACTTTCCCAGAAACTAAATGTTCTACTTCTTTTATGATGGCATGTCGTTAGAAATAATCACGACATAAACACAGAACAGCATAAAGAATATATTACCACAACAAAACATACAAATTCATTTAGGACAAAGTATAATTTGTATTTAATACTGAACATTATATCTTACGAGTCTCGTCGCTAATATCCATACATTTCTTCTATTCCAATGAAACTACCGCTAGACGATTTACCGTCACTATCCTGACAGTCCGAATTTCGTTCTCAAGAAAGAAGCTGTAGTCTTCCCTAAGAGTTCCACTGATAATCAAATCAGAGTATTGTGACACACGAACTCCGTTTTGTAGGACGGTCGACCTTTCACTGGTGACTTGGTTTTTATGTGCAGTTTAAATTCAGCACGATCAGTGAAAAGACTATACGTAGAAACATCGGTCAGGTGTACGGTTATCACTCCGCAAGCTATTGTACACGATCAAAACAATTTACTGCGATTTCATACAGAATTTATGTCCACTTTTATTGGCTTTGAGGTATTTTACAGCTGGCAGCCATGATGGCACTGCAGTACAGTAGCACGACAGTGACGTTGCAAACTTCGTAAGCGTTAGTCATCTCGATAGCTGCAGTCGCTTAAGTGCGGCCAGTATCCAGTTTTCGGGAGATAGTAAGTTCGAACCCCACTGTCGGCAGCTCTGAAGATAGTTTTCCTTGGTTTCCCATTTTCACACCGGGCAAATATTGAGGCTCTGCCATAATTAAGGCCACGGCCGCTTCCTTCCCACTCCTATCCCTTCCCTGTCCTCTCGTCTCTATAAGACCTATCTGTGCCAGTGCGACGTATAGCAACTAGCAAAAAAACGTCATCTCAGTATGTGTAAGTGAAACATGCCTTCATGGAGACGAAAAAGGCAACATCAACCGCTTTCAGACATCGAACGAGCACTACTTGAAAGTGGATGTTTTCCCGCGAGATTACCCACAGACTTGGTAGGGATATATCCGCTGTGCATCGGTGTTGGCATCAATGATCACGGGAAGGCATTATCTCAAGAAGATCGGGGTCCGGCAGCACAAGGCCACTAAGGAGAGATAAGACCACCGTATTAGTCACATGGTTGTGGTGGGTCGCACTGCATCTGAAGCAGCCTTTAGAGTTTCATATGGCACAAGAGTGATACAGCGAACTGTAGCAAATAGATTACTTGAGGGACAGCTACGAACAAGACGTCTTTGAACATTCATGCCATTAACTCCGAATCACTGCCATCTGCGACGTCAGTGGTGTCAAGATAGAGCTCATTGAACGATGTGTTCTCAGATAACATCCGTTTCTGTCTTGGTGGGAGTGATGACTGTAAGTTGGTATGAAGGAAAGCAGGTGAGCGCTCGGAACAACGCTGTCTACGACGTCGATACACTGAACGTACACCAGGAATTATGATCTGGAGAGAGATTTCCTCAGCGGGAGCACTCTTGTCGTCATCTTACCAGCGGATTTGTACGTCACACCGGTGATTGAACCGGTTTCGCTGCCATCCATTTGTAGTACTCAAGCGGGTGTTTTAACAGGATAACGCTCGTCCTCACCCAGCGTGCTCTACAGAGGGTCGACGAGTTGCCTTGGCCGGCAAGATCACCAGACCTTTCACCCAGTGAGCACGTATGGCATATTATTGGATGACAAATCCAGTGTCATCCCGTGCGGCATTAACCGTCGCTGATTAGACCGACCGTGTGGAAATCCATTCCGCAGATTGACATACACCAACCGTATGCGGTGACTACAGCGGTTAATAATGTACCACCCTGCCACATGTTTCCTCGCGCATACTTGAACCTGAGACCTGGAAATTTGAATCAAACATGTTTGCTTGGCCTAAACTGCATTCCACTTAAGTGATGTATTTTTGGTATTCGGATTTCATTTTCCGCCAGTGTAACTTTGTCATTTATTTTCCAGGAAGAGAGGTGAATCCTGGAGACCTGTTCGGGTTTCTTCCCGGACCTTCATCGACAGAAGAACATCAGTGCATTGCTCTGCATTTTTCAAAGTCCCGAAAAGTGATGAGTAGCGAGCCATGTAATAGTCTATTTGGGGTCATCTGTGAACAGATATTGTAAAATTATATGTAATATTTTATAAAGCTTGTAATCATGGTACTAAACTTAATAAAGTTTAATGATGAAGCAATTTAAGTCAAGGTATTTGCTTTATTGTATGTTAAAATCCATAATGGAAGTAAGTTACAGATTTGTAATGAATGTACCGAGATTTATTCATTCCTGGACTTCATAAAATCGGTAAATAAGCGAGATCTACGAGGTTTTGAAGTTTGATATTCTTCTACCGAAAAATTAAAATACTGATGGGCTCCATTTTCGCTGTGCCCTTCATTTGCTATCACCCTTCCTCATTCTGGGGAATTTTCTTATATGATCTTCAACAATGTGTCCGCTATTTGTGAGACAATATCGGTACTCTCAAAGAGGCCAACAATGCAGTTGTCTTGTATTTACTGCACTTGCACAAAGTTTTAGAGATCAAAGGGAACATGTCCAAGCATGATATTTTGACTGATAATGTTGGTACCAAATATTGTGTTCAAGTATGTATACTGTTGTTCTATAACAATGAATATAAACTTTTCGACACTTATTCATTATTTTATTTTAAAGTAATGAAAACATGTATGGCATTATCGACTACTAAATGCTCTCAATGCTGCTGTCCTTGTAGTTTTATATCTCATCAACTTTCTCACCTCCTCGAACTGTGTCTTCCACTTACTTTCTTTCCTAGTATTTTCCTTTCAAAGGCCTTTACTGGAAAGCCTCACGATATGACCCGCAAGTTATACCTTCCTTCTTTCCATACCCTTTATCATTGACTTCCTTTAGAACATCTCCATTCGTCTTCTTTTCAGTCCAGCATGTCCTCGTCAACTTTTCCGTTGCTTTATCTCAATAGTCCCGCTCTCACAAGCGTAATGTAGTAAACTCCAGACAAAGGATTTTACAAAAGTCTTTCTTGTTTCTAAACGTATATGAGTATTTGTTAAAAGACTTCCATTAGTTTGGAAGGGAAGAGCTATTCTTCCTTCGATTTCCTGGTTGCTCTGTTGTCTTCAGTTCATAAGTAAGAGAAAAGTTGCACTTGTTCTATTTTGGATTTTCCTATTATTATTTTTTATTAACTTCTCTGCCATCTTTTGCCGGCCTCGTGGTGTAGGGGTATCGTGCCTGCCTCCCACTCGGAGGCCCCGGGTTCGATTCCCGGCCGGGTCAAGGATTTTTACCTGGACCTGAGGGCTGGTTCGAGGTCCACTCAGCCTACGTGATTATAATTGAGGAGCTATCTGACGGTGAGATAGCGGCCCCGGTCTAGAAAGCCAAGAATAACGGCCGTGAGGATTCGTCGTGCTGACCACACGACACCTCGTAATCTGCAAGCCTTCGGGCTGAGCAGCGGTCGCTTGGTAGGCCAAGGCCCTTCAAGGGCTGTAGTGCCATGGGGTTTGGTTTTGGTTCTGCCATCTTTGCTCACATCTAAAATATTAGTTTTCTTACTCTTGATTTTAAGTTTGTAATGTTTCAATGTATCACACAGAACAGTGAATATTCCTTCTCAGTGTCTGCTACTATGGAAATGTCATCAGGAAATCTAATTCTGTGGATTCTTTTCCCATTTACCTTTATTCTTTCAGTCCTTTCCTTTTAAACACGTATTGCTTCTTCAATTGTAAAACTGAAAAGTCATGATGAGAGTGGAGGTACATTCAGGGAAATGGGGTGGCCTACAGAGCGGGGTTAAGGCAACAGGGAACTGGAAATCAAGTACGGATGACATGAAACTGTTAGTGCATAACTAGAAGAGTATTGTAAAGAAAGGAATTGAATTAAGTAATTTAATAGATGTATACTTACCAGATATTTTAATAAGAGTTGAATCATGGCTGAGAGGTGATATAATGGATGCAGAAAATTTCTCACGGAACTGGAGGGTGTATCGTAGAGATAGAATAGGAATGGTAGGAGGGGAAGTATTCATTCTGGTGAAAAAATAATTTGTAAGCTACGAAAAGTTAAAGATGACAAACACGAAACTCTACAGGTAAGGCTCATCTCTAAAGATAATAGGCAACTTGTTGTCTTTCGAGTGTACAGACCAGGAAAGAGTAGCGCAGATGCTGATTCAGAATTATTTGATAAGATAATCAGCTATGTGGGAAACGATAAGGAAAGGAACGTGATAGTAGCGGCTGATCTCAATTTACCAAATGTGAATTGGAAAGGTAATATGAATGACAGGAAGCGTGACCAGCAAATGGCAAATAAGTTAATATGGAAAGGGCACCTGATTCAGAAAGTGATGGAACCATCTACAGGGAAGAATATTCTGGATGTGGTGCTGGTAAAACCAGATGAGCTCTATAGAGAAACTGAAGTAATAGACGGTATTAGTGATCACGAAGCTGTTTCTTTCGTAGTTAAAAATAAATGTGAAAGAAATGAAGAGATTAAAATTAGAACTGTTAGGCAGTACCATATGGCTGATAAAACAGGCATGAGGGAGTTTTTAATAAGTAACTATGCTCGGTGGAAAACGGTAAAAAAAATTAAAATGACTCTGGGATGGGTTTAAAGCAGTTGTTGAGGAATGTGAAAATAGATTTCTACCTTTTAAGGTGGTATGGAATGGTAAAGACCCACCTTATTATAACAGATAAGTAAAGAGACTAAGAAGGAGGTGCAGGTTGGAAAGAAATAGAGTTAGAAATTGCTGCGGAAGTAAGGAGAAATTGAATGAACTTACTAGGAAATGGAATCTAGCCAAGACGTCAGCTAAGGATAACATTATGGCAAGCATAACTGGTGGCCATACAATTTTAGTGAAAAATGGAAGGGTATGTATAGGTACCTTAAGGCAGAAACAGGTTCCAAGAAGGACATCCCAGGAATAATTAATGAACAAGGGGAGTGTGTATGCGAGGATCTTCAAAAGGCAGAAATATTCAGTCAGCAGTGTGTAAAGATTGTCGGTTACGAGGATCATGTCCAGATAGGGGAGGTGACTAATAATAAAGAAGAATTAAAATTTACCTATGACAGCAATGACATTTACAGTAAGATACAAAGTTTGAAAACTAGAAAAGCAGCTGGAATTGGTAAGGTTTCGGGGGATATACTAAAGACAATGGGTTGGGATATAGTACCATATCTGAAGTACTTGTTTGATTATTGTTTGCATGAAGGAACTTTACCATATGAATGGAGAGTTGCTATAGTAGCCCCTTTATATAAAGAAAAGGGTGATAGACATAAAGCTGAAAATTACAGGCCAGTCAGTTTGACATGCATTGTATGTAAGCTTTGCGAAAGCATTCTTTCTGAATATATAAGATTTGTTAGCGAAATTAAATACTGGTTTGATAGAAGGCATTTTGGGTTTAGGAAAGGTTATTCCACTGAAGCCAAACTTGTAGGATTCCAGCAAGATATAGCAGATATCCTGGATTCAGGAGGTCAATTGGCGAAAAGCCGATTGACACAAATTTTCCATGGCACAAGACCGGTCCAAAAAGGTTATAAAGGGAGGCTCACACTACTTAATATTGTATCAGTGTGTTTGTGGGTTTTGAGACCATGCATTTTGTTTACTCATCATTCGGAATCATGGCTGAGCATTGGTGTATTGTGTGATTTGACGCTACGGGGTTTAATCCATGTTTGTCCACGTGAGGCAATTTGGATATCTCGTGTAGCGGGTCGACGAGTGTTGTGATTGCTACGATTATATTTGGATCTGCCTTGCCTATATTTTGTGGCGGTCCAGCATTGTATCTGCGGTGTTCGAACCATGCTCGTGAGCCCATGATATCCTTCGCTATCCTGTGCGATAGTATACGTCGCGTGCCTTTACACTCCGGCCTGATCTGGGTCGATTTTATATTGGGTCTCTCTTCTTGTTCATACGTGTGTGTGTGTGTGTGTGTGTGTGTGTGTGTGTGTGTGTGTGTGTGTGTGCCTGTGCTGTCTGCTTGTGTACGGTCTATAGTGCTCTCCGTATCTCGTAATTTTAATTTTTCTTTATTTCATTTTATTTTTCGTTTTAGTTGGCCGGTTTGGGCCATGTGTAGTATGCTATTTTATATTTCTAGGCCGTTATTTGGTCCATTGTAGGCGATTAGTTTTTGTTTTTGTAACTCTGGCAACATCTTCCTCTCCTTCACTTCTGCTCCTTTTTGGGAGGCTGTGCTTTGCTTCGTTGGGACGTGCTGGCATCGAGTGGACGCTCGCTTGGAGCGCGGATGCAAACTGTTGATATGTGCGCGGCCCGTATTACCGCGACTGTATTATTCCTTTATGGTTCCATTTTCTGATTCCTTCGATAATGTGTATCACGTCAAATTATTTTTCTCAAACGAATTTGTAAATTCTATGTTGTCATACTTAGGTGTGTTGTGCGATCGTGCGTACTGTCGGCGTGTTACACGAAACTTACTATGTCATTGAACGGGATACTACTTGACGTTTCAATTTTCTACAGTTATGTAAGTAATTTTTAATGCTGCCTCAAATTTCTGTTTTCATTCTAATATTATGTGTGTTTATAATAAACCCCAGTTTCCTTGATCCATTCTTTTATTCATGGGGGTTACGGGTTCATGCCTTTCTGTCCTTTCGCTTCCCTTTGTCTACGCACGGATCCAGCTCCGAGCTCTTTTAGCTCGTTCCAGTCCATCCACAGCAATTTACGAAGAGAGGTAAGCGAGGTAGGTATCTGCGCGTATATGTCGTGTACTGTGTTGATGTGTAATGGTAGCAGGGTATGGGGGTGGTGGAAACTATAGCATTCGAGCACAATATCTTGTAGAGATTTCGAACGGGGAGTATCTGTGACGGCGAAGTGCCACGATTTTGTCCTGCAAGTGTTCGGGGCTGACGTATTATCGATCTTGTCAAGTCGAACCGCTGCAGAGACTGTAAAGTGTCGGAATTTAGTCCTGCAAGTGTTCGAGGCAGGATATTTTCTGTCTTTACTGAGAATCAAACCGCTGCAAAGACAGTAAAATGCCGGAATTTTGTCCTGCATGTGCTCGAAGCTGACGTATTTAAAATTGTACTAGACTGCACTTGCCAAGTTAAAACAGCAATGTCTCAACTGATTGAGCTACTGTAAATGTATTCTACAGGCTGTGTATTTTCTTTTAGTACAGTTTCGATGTACTGTACTTTGTTATCTCGCAAGCTTGGCTAAAAGTGCTGAACGTTACATTCCATAAGCGCAGATAACGGCTGTGCTCGGGCGAGAGCTCGCAAGTCGAGCAGCATATAATGCCTCGAAGCTGTCTAAAAATATTTTGTTTATACCTCTACAATCTGCTTATGCTAGCTTCTTACTCCAGCGAATGTTATGTAGTCTATGCCCTCTCTGTAGCACGCCTGCCTCTTAGCCAGAGGTCACCTAGTTCGATTCCCAGCTATTCACGCTGGCTTCTTTTTCGGGGGTCTACGAAGCAACTGCTGAAGTGCTGCTGAGCAGTTTCTGCCCCTACCTACAGGAGGAGATTGCACCTACAGTATCCCCTGCATGACGTAAGAGGCGACTAAAAGAAACTCTAATAGCTCTGTGTTAGCGACTACGAAGCCTTTAGCTGAGTCCTGGCATTGCTTTCACAACTTACTTGTGTTAGGCTCCTCACTTTCATCTAACATATGGAAGGTCCCTTAGTCGCATGCCTCTTACCCGGAGGTTGCGGGTTTTAATTCTTGGCCAAGTCAGTAGTAATTACATCTCAGATTTGAAGGGGATAATGCTAGGTCGAGATCGACTTGAAATCGAACCCGGAGTTTACCAAGCAACTCCTGGTATTCGCGATTTACCTAGCAAGAGATACTGTGCTTCTTACTCCAAGTTCGATATCCGAGAGAAGTCAGAGATTATTTTACTCTGCTAGACCCTACGTATTGCGTGTCAGCGAGAGGTCCCCGAGTTCGATTCCCCAGCTAGGCCAGTACTACTAGAATACGCAGGAATAATTACATCTTAAAGTTGAAGGGGATAAACGGAAGCCTTGGCGTTACAAAAACTATTCACGGCGTGTTCCTGCCTTGCTACGTGTGTCGCAGACTCCGGGAATGCGTTCTTACAGATCGAAAGTTTCAGCCGGCCAAGAAAATACAACAAGCTCGTAGTGTAGCGTGCTAGCCCAGACACCTCGAGTTTAGCAGCTCCCGGCCTAGAATAACAGTCGTGCCTTCGTGCAGAGCAGAAGCCGCTGCTTGCCTCCCCCGTATTCTCAAAGATAATGGTATGTTGAGAAGGGCATCTTGCTATAAGATGGTAGTACTTTAAAGATGGCGGCTGACAGATGTCAAGCAAAAGGTCGTGGATTTTTTTCAATTGCTCCCTAATACATGCATAAGGTTGCAGGCATGAAGTTTCAGCCCCGTCAACATAGCAGCACGATGTCGTCTTGTTTAAAGATGACCGCTGTCAGCTGTCATAAAAGCACGAGGCTTTGTTTACAAACAAGAGCACGTGGCTAAGGTAGCAACCGTGAGGTTTAGTGCCGTGAAGATAGCAGCACGATGTCGTCTTGTTTAAAGATGGCCGCTGTCAGCTGTCATAAAAGCACGAGGCTTTGTTTACAAACAAGAGCACGTCGCTAAGGTAGCAACAGTGAGGTTTAGTGCCGTGAAGATAGCAGCACGATGCTGTTTTATTTAAAGATGGCCACTGACAGCTGTCAAAAAAAGCACGTGGAATTTTTTAAATTGCCCACCACCATGTGCCTAAGGCAGTAGCCATGAGGTTTAGTGCCGTAAAGATAGCAGCACGATGTTCTGTTGTTTAAAGATGGCAGCTGACAGCTGTCAAAAAAGGACGTGGCTTTGTTTACAAACAAGAACACGTGGTTAAGGTAGTAGCTATGGGGTTTAGTGCCGTAAAGATGGCAGCAGTGAGGTTAGCGATGCTCTGTTGTTTAAAGATAGCAGAGTACATGGCTTTGTTTGTAAATTCAAATTTCGCGCGCCGAATTCAAATTTCCCCTGCTCAGTCACGTGACCCGCTCCACGGCCTCTGATCGGCCCGTTGTGGGGACTGTCATATCTCAACCAGCTGAAAACAGTGACGTAAAGAACAGCTTCAGCTCCCTTCCTCGCTACTGAGGAGTCAAGCAGTCTGCCCAAGAGAGCAGAAATGCATTTCTGGGGCAGAAACCGTCGAGGAAGCTCTACGAATGCGATAAAAACTCATCGATCTCCTTCAAAGGAGAGGTTTCCAACTTAATGTGCGGTTGCAATCATCCACGACTACTCGAAGCTGTTTCTCCAGAATACAGAGAAGCCCAGTTACCCCTTCAACTAGATAACGGCAATAATGTTAAAACTTTAGGGGTCTTGTGGCATCCTGCCAATGATCACCTACATATTGAGAATGGTACTGGGTGTACGAACGTCAACGGACCTGTAACGAAAAGAAAGATACTTGCAGCCATAGTTTCAATATACGATCCGTTGGGACTGATGGGTCCATTCATCATCTCCTGCAAATATTTCTTTGAGCAACTCTCTCAACTGCGCTTGGGTTGATATGAGAAACTACCGACAGAACTACTCCAGTACTGAGAGCAATTACACAATCAATTTCCTCTTGTTAGTCAAATTAGAATCGACAGACTAGTGGTAGAGAAGGGCATTATCACTAACATTCAACTGCATGGGTTTTCGGATGCATCTGAGAAGGGTTACGGATGTTGCATTTATATTAGATCGGAAAATCAACAGGGTGAGCGTACCACAAGGCTAAGTGAAAGATCGCCCCACTGAAAAGGGTCTTCCTTCCTCGTCTAGTGTTATGTGGAGCATTGCTTCTAGCTCGTCTTCTCAATAAGGTAACATCAATCTTAAATATGTCTATTAGCAGTATCCATTTATGGACTGATTCGGCTATAGTTCTTTCGTGGATTGCAGCATCGCCTACACGGTGAAAAACATTCATTGCCAACAGAGTTGCCGAGATTCAAGACAGCACATAGATTGCATATTGGAAGCACGTTGCTTCAGGAGATAATCCATAGGATCTGATTTCACAAGGACTCACCCCAGACGCCCTTACCGCTAATTCTCTTTGGTGGAATTGACCACCGAGGCTTGTGGAGGATACTCTGTCATAACCTGACACAATCCCTTCTGCGGAGACTCAGGACATCCCAGAACAGCGGAAGCCATTGGTCAGTCTCATGGCGCTTCAACCTGAAGATGAGTTCATGAAGCGATTCTCTAAGCTTGCACGACTGTAGAGGGTGACAGCATACTGCATCAGATTTTCCGCCAACGCAAAACTTCGTCCTGCGGAAAGGAAGACGGGCGAATTAGACCATCAAGAGTTACATTCTGGACAAAATGCATGTATCAAGAGCGTCCAAGCATCAGCATATGGTGAAGTGATTGATGCCCTTCGGACTACAAAGCCGGTTAGTAAGAAGATCAAGCTTATATCCCTAAATCCATTCCTCTGCGAGCAAGGACTTTTTCAAGTTTGTGGCAGATTTTAGCGATATTTGAATAGTAAGCCAAGGGCCAAATCTGAGTAGTCCTCATCTAGAAGATAGTAGGATTCGAATACCACTGCCGATACAGCGTTTGCCTAGAGGAGAAGACTACTCAGAAAAGTTCCTAACTACTAGGAAGCTGCATATAGCCGCCATCTTCCGCAATCGCCCCTAGGCCGTCTTACAAGCGGCGTAGCTGTGAGCTTGCACCCGGGAGATGCAGCCCGGGTATCGGACTTAATGTCTAAAAGCACACGCAACTAAACTCTAGGTGCGCATGATGGAGATAGTGCGTTCGAACCCCACTATGACATACAGAACCGTGAAATAATAATAATAATAATAATAATAATAATAATAATAATAATAATAATAATAATAATAATAATAATAATAATAATACCCGTGTGGGGATTTACCGGTTACCTCCATCGGGCGCGTCCCATTGGAACTGGGGAAGCTCGCTGGCTCTGCCGCCAGCAGAGTCAGAGGGTAGTAGGGAAATAAAATACCACCCTGAAAAAAAAAACTGGTCCCTTGCCAGGGTTACGGCGAAGACTGGTAAATGACCAGGAGCCAGAAAATATCTTGAGGCAACCTCTAGGGCTAACAACCCGAGTTGTAAAAGGATGGGTACCCGTCCAAAGCAAAGTCAAGTCAAAAAGCATGATGGCACAACATTTCAAGAAACATACCCCAGGGGGTAAATCTTCGGATAAATCCCTCGTCGTGAACGCCACGGCGCACGAGTCTCGTTCGGATTCTGGGGGAGACTGGACATCATGCAAGAGACGAGTCGGAGCGTCTCGGTGTACACCGAAGAGTCAAAAACTCAGGCCAAAATCTAAAACCTTTCTAGCAACTTTCAACATAAATTCACTTACACAAACTGGCAAGCTGAAAACCCTCACCAAAGCTCTTCACAAAAATCAGATATCCATAATGGCCCTACAGGAAACAAGGTACCCAGATGAAGAGATTTTTGAATCCGAAGGCTACCGATTTTTCAGGAGCAAAGCGCAAAGAGGAATCCTCAATGGAGCTGTGATGCTTGGAACCGCGTTTGCTGTTAGAACCAAGATCCTTAAATCGGTTGCAAATTTCGAACCTGTGAATGACAGATTGTCTATACTCACAATTAAATGCGCGAAAAAACCTACGCCCTAGTTAACGCACATGCTCGAACAAACGATAAGAACAAGTCTGATCCAGACGAAGTTGATAATTTCTGGGACCTACTGGATGAAAAATTAAACAAAATCCCCAAACACCATGTCAAGCTTCTTTTGGGTGACTTCAATGCCCAATTAGGTCGTGAACAGAAGTACAAGAGGGTTATAGGAAATTACCCTGCTCACAAAAGAACCAATCCCAACGGCAAAAGACTGGTGTCCATTTGCGAAAATCACAACCTGCAGGTCATGTCGACCCACTTTCGCCATCTACCCAGAAAGCAAAAGACTTGGCGTTCTCCCGTCCAAGCTCTCGGAGAGTTCCAAATTGATCATGTTGCAATCTCCAGGAAAAACAGCCCTGAGATTATGAATGTCAAGGTAAAGAAAGGCATCAATGTGGCCTCAGATCATTATACGTCTCTTACCAAATTCAAACCATTTCCCGCAAACACAAGGAAGACAACCAAACAGATCACACGCTTCGACAATGATAAACTTCGGCAAAGTGTCGAGGAGTTCCAGGAGAAGGCTAGACCAAATGACACTGACTTTAACAACGCCAAAAGTCTCCTTGTTGAGGCCGCCAAAGACATTGCAGAAATCAAGAGAGGCAAAAAGCATGCCTGGTGGAATGGTACCTGCGAATCAGTCCTCCAAGAAAGACTCAATGCGTGGAAACAGTACTACTCTACGAAATCAGAAAATGATTGGGAAACCTACAAAACCCAACGTGCCCAAGCAGCTAGGGTGTTCAGAACTGAGAAACGTAAATACGAAAAATCTCTCATTGAAAAGATAGAGAAAAACTTAGGAAGAATGAAGGCAGAGAGTACTACAGAGCCTTCAAACGCAAACTCACTGGCTATAAACCATCATCTCTATGCTTTGAGCGAAAGGACGGAACACTGGCGACATCAAATGAAGAAAATTGCAGCATTCTGGCAGATTAGTTCAAGAATTTACCTAATTGTTCTACATCTCAAAGCGCCAATGAGACCAAGGAACCCTTACTCAGGTACCTAGATTCCAGACCACCCGACAGAGATGAAATCAAGCACCACATTGCCCGTCTCAAAAATAACAAAGCGCCGGTGGAAGACTCAGTAGTAGCAGAACTATGGAAATATGCCCCAGAGGAATCACTTGATATCTTGCACAAGCAAATAGAAGAAATTTGGAACAAGGAGACCCTACCCGAAGATTGGAAAATAGCTTTGATCCATCCATTACACAAAAAAGGCAGCATGAAGAACATCAACAACTACAGAGGAATATCTTTACTACCCGTGACTTACAAAATTCTATCACTTGCCATCCTGGAGCGTTTGGAAGCACAAGTCGAACATCAAATAGGTGAATACCAAGGAGGGTTCAGCAAAGGTCGCTCAACAGCTGAACAGATCCAAAATCTCAAAACGATCATCAGATATTTTACACTAAGGTCCAAGTAGTATGTGTCTGTCTTTGTGGACTTTAAGAAAGCATACGACTCCATTGACCGGGAAGTCCTGCTAAACATCTTAAATGAATTTGGAGTTGATTTGAAACTGCTGGCATTAATTAGAGCCACCCTGACCGATACAAAATCCATGGTGAAGTTCCACGGATGTCTCTCGCATTCCTTTGACATCAAAACAGGAGTCCGACAAGGTGATGGGCTATCCCCGATACTCTTCAACTGTGTTCTTGAAAAGATCATCAGAACCTGGCGGGTGAGATTACAGGAAAGCAACTACAGTCCATTGAGAATAGGAACCAAATCCAAGGGGATCGCAACAGACTGCTTAGCATTTGCCGATGATATTGCTGTTCTCTCAAACGACATAGAAACCGCTAGAGCTGAAGTTGAAATTTTAAAGGAAATTGCCGAACAAACTGGTTTGCAGATATCGTTTGAGAAAACAGGAGTAATGACTAACATCAAAGAGGCTCCACCAAAACTCCATACAAAATACGGGGACATCACCCGAGTACACAAATTCAAATACCTGGGTGAGATCATCATGAAAAATGGACTGGACAAAGAAGCACTTCAGGAGCGAGTACGCAAACTGGAAATAGCCTACCAAACATCCCGCACAATCTACAACAAAAAATGCCTTTCCCAAAACACCAAGATACGTCACTATGAAACAGTTCTGAAGCCAGTAGTTCTATATGCAGCCGAAACCCTGTCTCTAAATGCCAACAAAGGACTCCTTGAAGAACTGGAGAAAAGGGAACGCAAAATTCTGAGAGGAATCTTGGGATCAATGTACAGAAATGGAATCCATCAAAAGAGATCCAACAAGGAAGTCTACAGCAAAGAGAAAATTACCGACACAATCAGAAAAAGACGGGCACGATTTTACGGTCATCTGAAAAGAATGGACGGAAGAAAGTTAACTAGAGAAATCTTTCAGTTTTTTGATTCAAACCCCAAAACCACAATTCCCTGGTTTAGAAATACCAAAGAAGACCTGCAAATGGTACATATCTCAGCTGAAGACGCCCTTAACAGAGATCTCTTCCGCAAGAAAATATTGACGAACGGGCTAAACCGAGACGAGCAGCCGAAGAGAAGACACGGTGCCCCTTGGACAGAGGAGCGTAAGCAGGCCCACTCGCAAAGAATGAGGGAAATTTGGGCTCTAAAGAAGGCCAAGTTCAGTGTCAAATGCAACAAGACTTAACGTGGTCCTTGAAGGCCCCAGCGAATTATATATTATAATAATAATAATAATTGTTACCGTGTTTTGGTGGATCAGCAGAGGTGAAAGAAGGTGAGGGCTGGAATGCTGGAATGGGTCCAACTACAAGTCTTAAAGATGAATTTAAAATTTAAATAAAGGTTATATTTTCAACAGATAACAACATTGAACAATTTTCACTAGGTGAAATAACAAAGAAAATCAGGTACACTGCCACTTTACAAAAGAAAGCACAAGTTAAGGGGTCTTTACAAATTCTGGGCTACCAATCCAAATTCGTCAATCTTTGAGCCCTCAGCTCACTACCACAAAATACCAAAGGGCAGAATGCCCCTAATTACATGGAGCACTAGCTCCCAGCAATCAAAATGTCACGGCTCCCCGAAGCACCTTTCGAAATACCAGAAAGAGCTGACCCCCTCTCAATCTTACAAGCCTATTAATAGGCCATAAACGGACTTCACTACAAACTGCCGTCAAGGCACACTTATAAATAAACAGGGGGTAACTTGTACCCAACCTACAGGGCCTTCATATGAAGAAAAACAACAGGTTAAGTTACTGGCCCAAAATACAGTGAGGACTGGAGGCGTTTACATGCACTCCTAAAGACACCTTTAAGAACCAAAGTGGCGCTAGGCCGATTACACAGGGGCTAATCCCAAGCTAGGGAGGTGACTCGTATGAGAAAACTTTTAACACATAAAGGCAGAGTAGAAACGGTTATGGAAACGTAGTCACCTCAATTTCAAAATGAAGGGGAACTCGAGAGGGTAAAGCACTCTCTACCCGCCAATTACAGTTCAAGTTATGTGAAGTTTTTACAAGGATTGAAAAGGCTTACATATTTAATGATATAGGTTACATATTAAAGGTTTTGAACCTTCCCCGCGAGTTAAGCTGCTGAGCTAGCAAGAAATAAAGATGTTAAAAGGCTATTACCTTGTTGGAGAACTGCTGCCTGAAGAACGAGGCGCTCACACACTGAGCAAGATGTTATTAGAGTGGCCCGGAGACAAGGAAATCAGCAGTTTTTATACCCTCGTGGAAAATTCGAGACGTTTCCGGAATGAGTACACACACCCACTCAATTTTTATTGGTTTCCCGCAAAAGTTACACACAAAACGATGAAGAAACACCTTATTGGTGGAAAATTAATTACAGAATTTCGTGATTGGCTACATTCAAAACAGGCGGAAAGAAAGGATTAATATTGCCAATCCACAAATGACAGAACAAAATGCAATAAAGACAAAATTTATGAATACAAAATTTCTCCAAGAAGGTACATTCCTTCACACCAGAGTGCATTATCATAATTTTTGGGTAGAGACTTCTGTTAGAGAATGTCCACACTTCTTGATCAATGAAAAACAAAAGCAAATCAAAAACACACAGTGACATCTTCTAATAAACAGTAGAGTTAGTTCAGTTGTAAAGTTCAGGGTTTCTCCAGTAGAGGGGTACATTAAGGCAGAAAATTCAAATGTGCGGCGTAGAGGTGTACCAACCGGTACAGTAATAATAATAATAATAATAATAATAATAATAATAATAATAATAATAATAATAATAATAATAATAATTGCTACGGAGTATTGTGGATTTGCAGAGGTGAAAGAAGGTGCGGGTTGGAATAGGTCTCAACTACAGAAGCACGAAAGACGAATTAAAATTAAAATTTTAACAAGGTTATATTTTAAAAACTTAACGATGATAGCATAACATTTTGAGCATACAACAAATAACAACAAGTTAAATCAGGTACACAATTTAGAGAATATTTAACCGGTTCCCACTAGGGGAAATAAGAAAGACAATCAGGTATACAGCCGCTGTACCAAATACCAGTTAAGTGATTTTTACATATATTGGGCTACGGCCCGAATTCATTAACTCTTGAGCTCTCAGCTCATAATCACAAAAGCTGCAGGGCAGAAAACCCCTAAGTACAAGGAGCACTTGCTCCTAATTACAATGTTAACGAAAAGAGCAGAACCGCTCTCAATATTACCAGCCTACCAAAGGCTACAACCTTCATTTCAGACTGCCCTCAAGGCACACTAAGGAACAGGGGTATTTGATACCCAACCTACAGGGCCTTTACACGAGGAAAACAAAACATCAGGTTAAGTAACTGGCCTATGATATAAGATTGAATGGAGGCGATAACTTGCACTCCTACACAAAGCTTTTCTAAAATCTATGTGGCGCTAGGCCGATGATACAGGGGCTAATCCCAATCTATGGAGGTGACTAATTGGCAAATAAGTTTAAGACTTTAAGAAGGAAGAGAAAAACGGTTACGAAAACATAGTCACCTCAAATTCAAAATGAAGGGGAGTTCGAGAGGGTGAAGTACTCTCTATCCCCGCTTTACAGATTTGTAATTTGTAGATAGACAGAAAAGATTTTACATTTTAAAAGGGTAGGTTACATACAAAAGGTTTCGAACCCTCCCAGAGAGTTAAACTGCTGAGCTAGCAAGAAATGAAGATTTAACAGGCCATTACCTTGTAGATGAACTGCTGCTTGGAGAAAGAGGCGCTTCCCGACCCCTGCTATATATATTCACACACTGAGAAATATGTTACTGAAGTGGCCCTGAGACCAGAAAACCAGCAGTTTATATACCCTCGTGGAACATTCGAGACCTTTCATGAATGATAACAACCCGCCCACAAACTTTTATTAGTCGGCAAAAGATTACAAGTCAAAACTGAAGAGGAAATCTAGAATTGGTGGAAAATTAATTTCGAAAATTTAGGATTGGCTAAATTTAAAACTGGCGGAAACAGAGATCAATATTGCCAACCCAAAAAATGACAGAAAGAAATTTAACAAAGAACAAACTTATAGATACAAAATTTCTTCAAAAACAGTTCGTCCACTTCGCACCAGGCTGCACGGTTATAGTTTTTAAGTAGTGACATCTAGAAGAGAATGTCCACACTTCTTGCTACAGAGCAAACAAGCACAAATCGAAATAGACATAGTTCAGAACACTTCAAAATTTACAGTAGTGACATCTTCCAAGAAACCTTTGCTTTAATACAGATTTTAAAGTTCAGAGTTTCTCCTGTAGAGAGGTTTCAACTGGAGCAATATTTGAATTCGCGGCGTGGAGTTGTACCGCCCGGTACTGACCTCCCCCCCAAAAGTCCTTCCAAGGGGTGACACAGGAGAAAACAAAAAAAATTGTTTAAAAAAGAAGTCCAAGTTTTTTGCAGATTGGATGAAGAAAAATTTAGCAAAAAAATCCAATTTTTCAGTAGTCAGAGATCTCTTAGTCGGTTTGATATTGGTGGGTGCGACTAAATTAAGTCCAGTTTTTAAACTTTTGTAGTATATTTTGATGAAAGGTCTCCATGTTTTTAGGAGTTCGTTCAAAAACACTTTAATTCTTGATAGAAAATACTTTTTTAAGTCCACCAAAGGTTGATTTGAAGCAAAAAACTATTAATTGTAGCAATAAGGTGTCCAGGTAACTGAAGAAGAACTTTAGCTGTTGATTAAGTTTGACGGGCAGACCAGCCGCCGCTGTTTGTGTTCAGTGGAGGCCGCTCGGACCCCTCAAGTACCCTGAGATACACCTCTCCCGCTAATATGAGAGGGGTAGTGGTGTAGAAGCACGCAGCACGCGTGACGATTATTTACAGCCCGCGGGCTTTTTGCAGGTGGTGCACCTCACATCAGCCTTGGCCGGAAGGAGGACTCCGACTCGCCGTACATTGGTTGACCTCACTGGAGTGGAGCGGGCCCGTACCCCACCTCAGTGGCGGTACGGCGCCGCACGGCTGCGGGGGCACTGAAACATTAAGATCTCGGCGGCAGAATTTTGTTGGACCATAATGAGTTTAGGGTACAGTCTTTGTGGTGAGGCTGAGGGGCCAGCGGCGTGGAAGTTTTATTTCATTTTAATTAGCCACTGGCGTGGTTTAGCAGGAGACGGGAGCTTGGTAATGGCCTTACGGAGAGGACAGCAGAGTAACCTCAGGGAAGGTTTCACACTATTTATACAAGGCAGATTCAAACAAATGTAAAACAATAAGGGGCAGAAGGCCTTAAAATGAACTTAAAAATATAAACTTCAGGATTCTTACAAAATTATAAGGACCAAGTTAGCATGGAAATTACACAGGTTTCACCTGCGACAGATGAACCCTAAATATTCCCTCGGTGGCTGGATTGCTTAGTAACAACGTCACCGGGGTAAGGAAATCGAGAATAATACACGGCCCATGAATTCTGGGGCCAAGCTTGCCCGCGGGAACAAAATTCTTGACCATAACCTGGTCGCCTACCTTCAAATGGGTGGGTCTCCGTCCACGATCATATCCTTCCCTAACCTTTTCATGAGACACTTTAAGATTGGTCTTAGCCTTCTTCCAAAGATCTTTAATGTTATCAGGATCTATTGTCTCGGGAAGAATATCACTAAGAGACCAAAGGTTAGAGAGCGGCGTGTTGGGAACAAACTTGAACATCAAGAAGCTGGAGTAAATGTATGAGATTCATGAACCGCCGAATTCAAGGCGAAAGCTAACCAATGCAGGGACGTGTTCCACCTAGAATGATCGTCGTGATGATAGGCAATAAGAGCCGACCTCAGGTTACGATCGACCCGTTCAGCTAGAGATTTTTGAGGATAATAAGCAGAAGTAGTCACATGAGAGATGGACAAATCAAAACAGAATTTACGAAAGGGATTGTATGTGAAAGCTTTAGCATTATCCGACACAATATATTGACATATCCAAAAGAAGCAAAAATAGAATTTAAACAGGAAATAGTGGACTGAGCGGTAGCCAGCTTAGTCGGAAATGACCAAGAAAATCAAGTGAAGCCATCTACACACACAAGGATGAACTTGTTGGCATTCCCCTTTGACAGGGGGAAGGGTCCTACGTAGTCGATTTAAAGACGTTCCATGGGGTGCGACGCTTGATGAGAAGACAAAAGCCCTTGCTTAGTGGACATGGAGCTTTAACTAGTTCACGAATTTCACCGTCCATACCTTTCCAAATGAACATCTCCCTGATCATTTCTCTAGGTTTGAAGATACCTAAATGCCCCCCTAATGGGGTCCCATGATAGTACTTGAAGATCAACGGCTGGAACCACAACCTTCATCTTATTATTATGCCTCGACGGGCAACATAAAACACCATTCCTCAGCACATAAGGGACAACATGTTCCCCAGAAGAAAGGGTTTCCATGATAGGGCCCAGCGTCGGATCTTCACGTTGATATTTCTCAAGATCCCTAAACAACATGGGAGCATCTGTTAGAATGGCATTAACCTCAGGTCGTATGGACTTGGGGGGTGAAGAACTATCGACCACTTCATGGGTCACTACATCATTGGAAAACATGCGGCTTAGTCCGTCTGCCACAACATTTTCAGTACCTCTGATATGCCTAACGTCAAATTGGAAGGCAGAAATTCAGATGGCGCACCGGGCTATACGACCAGTAGGACGCGGCCTACCTAAGACCCAGCTTAAGGCTTGGTTATCAGTCTCCAAGTCGAACTTGTCATGTTGCAGAT
Source organism: Anabrus simplex (assembly GCF_040414725.1). NCBI lineage: Eukaryota > Metazoa > Arthropoda > Insecta > Orthoptera > Tettigoniidae > Anabrus > Anabrus simplex. The sequence goes on from NC_090269.1 coordinate 2,677,567, forward strand.
AAAGGCGGAACTTTTCTAGCGCAAACAAGACAGCCAAACCCTCAAGTTTATAGATGGAATACTTGGCTTCCTGAGCCGAAAGAGTCCTAGATGCATAGACGATGGGTCGCCTCCCTAGTTCGGTCTCTTGAAGAAGGACCGCAGCCACTGCCGACGACGACGCGTCGGTTTGTACGATGAATTTCTTCGAGAAATCAGGCATGGAGAGAACAATGGCATTACACAGAGCTAATCTGAGATCTTCAAAAGCGGCTTGTTGAGAATGTCCCCACTCAAATTTGACGCCTTTCCTACGAAGTAAGTTCAAGGGCGCCGCTCTGTTAGCGAAGTTAAGAATAAATTTCCTGAAGAAATTCACCATGCCAATGAATCTGTCAATACGTTTGATGTCCTTAGGAGGTTTGAACTCACGGATGGCCTGTGTTCTAGAGTGCTCGACTGCAACACCATCGGGCGACACAATATGCCCTAGGAATGACATGGAAGGCTTAGCGAAGGCGACCTTGGACAACTTCACAGTTAACCCAGCCTTACGAAGGTGATTGAGACCTTCTTTCAGATGATCAAGGTGTTCTTCAAAGGTCTCAGAAAACACGACATCATCAAGATAATGATACAAGTACTCAAATTTGAAGTCGGAGAAGACCCTATCTAGCAGTCTTGTAAGCACAGCTGCTCCTATGGGGAGCCCGAAAGGCACGCTTTTTTATTCGTACCAGTTCCAATCTGTGGCAAAAGCTGTCAGGTGTTTGGATTCCTCTGCTAGCGGTATCTGGTTATAAACCTGATTGAGGTCTAAAATGGTGAAGAACTTATCTTTACGAAACCATGAAAAACAAGAATGAAGGTCGGGAAGGCTCACAGATTGTAACACCACCTTCCGATTGAGAGCCCTATAATCAATCACAGGTCTGAAACCAACTTGCGGTTTCGAAACAAGGAAAATAGGCGACGAATACGCCGACTTAGAGGGCCGAATAATGCCATCCTTCAACATCTGATCAATGATCTCCTTCAGAGCCTTCATTTTAGTCGGAGATAGCCTATAAGGTGGAAATCTAACGGGGATGGAATCCGTAACCTCAATCTTGTATTCAATAAGGTCAGTAACACCAAGAGTATCAGAGAAAACCTCTGGAAACGACTGACATAACTTACGAATACTCTCTGCCTGCTCCTCAGGTAGATGTCTAAGGTCTAACAACATCTCATCCTGGGTAGGCGAAAGAGATGAACATGTTACAGAACTACATTTTAACAAAGGGATTTTGGAATTACTAACAAATTTGAAAGTGCACGACTTGCTCTGTAGGTCGAGCACTAGACCGGTGTGAGACATGAAATCAGCTCCCAATATAATGGGGCAAGACAAGTGCTTAGCCACAAACAGTTTTACTTTCCAACTGAATTTCAAAATGCGAATCATGGCCTACAGAGAACCTAAAATTTCTAATGGAGATGAGTTGGCCGAAACATATTGAACCGAAGTCGAACAAAAATCAGGAAGTTTACAAATAGATTTTAATTTGGAATACCATTCAGCCGAAATAATGGAACAAACACTGCCAGAATCTCTTAGTCCTTTAAAAGATAAATTTGAAGACTGAGGTTTCCCTGAAATTTCGAGATGTTTACTTGGGGCTGATTCTCGGGAAGATGGGTTCGCCGACTCAGCCGAAGCCACTAGTCACTTACTATTATGGGCATTGTTGGAAGTTGCACCAGAAGTTGAGCAGGAGGTGGTGCTATTCGAATTTGGGCAATTCTTGGCGATATGGGAAAACGCGCCGCATTTAAAACAGCCTTGAGATGACCCTGCTCCATTCCTTGTCCCACTAGACTTGATCAATGGACATTTATTGCGAAGATGATCAGGCGACCCGCAAGCGTAACATTTGCGGGGTGTGACGGGTCGGCGAGATGGAGGCCGAAAACTACTAGAGGATGGAGGGGGTTATATCGCGACACGCAATGTATCGGCGTATCTAACTCCTTCGGCTGAGACAGCCATAGCCTCTAACTCGGCGAAAGTTTGCGGACGCGAGGCAAAACACAAGTATGATCGGTATGATGGGGAAATACCTTCCACAATAGCCTGTACAATTTGATCTTCAGGGAAATGTAGAGCAAATACCCTAGTGTAGAACTTAATGTCTTGGATGATGTCTGCCAAATTTTCATACAACCGTTGTACTCGGTAGTAGTACTTTTGAATGAGCGATGAACTAGCTCGAGCGGGAATAAAATTTGCCAACAGATGGGCATGGAAGTCTTCTATGGATGACTGTTCAGCAATTGCTCTAACTATCTGGTCGGAGAGAACACCAATTGCATAGGGATAGATGATCTGCAAAATTTGACACGGAGAAAGAGAAAAAACCAGGGCATGATCCTGAAACTCAACTAAAAACATTAAGAAAGAAATTACGTCACTGGTAGAGTTAACGGAAAACTTAGAAATACCTCTTAGCAACATTGCTAAAGGATGGGGCAAACTGCTGAAACCCGGGGACGTAGTAGGAAGGGGCCTAAGTGGCGGAGAAGCAGATTCAGAAGGAACATTATTTATGACGAAGTGTGGAATGGACGTGCGACGATCGGACACAGTTTCTAATGGGGCAGATGTTCGTTGGGTAGCCTCCGCAGTACTACTTCCTTCCTCTTTAGAGGAATCCTCCCCACTTTCGATATTTACTACCATAGGCTGGTCGGTTTTTGGAATAGCAGATGGCTAACTTTACTAGACATTTTAGACAAGTTTTCGGCAACAGCACTAGCTTCCTTACCCTGAAGGTCATTTAACTTCAGGGACAATAGATCACATACCCTATTATAAAAGTGGTACAATCTGGCCTGTACTATTTCGAGTTGATTAGGAGATGGACCACTTACTTCAAAAAAACTAACTACAGATGCTAGTTCAGTAGTATTGTCAGTGATCGTGGAGAGAGCATCGTCAATCTCTTTCTCTCCCAGAGTGGGGATGGAAATAGGCAAATCCAGGGACTCTTTAAGCTTATTGGATTCTACTGCAAGCGTGCCTCCAGATTGCACATTTCTAATTGTCAATTCATATATCAATTCATCCTTGCGCAAATAGCCTGGATGAAGGACGTCGCGAGGGCCGGACATGATGACAGAATTTTTTTTAGAAAAATAAAAAATCCAACAACTGAGAAAAATGTTAGAGTTCGAATCGAAAACAATGTTTAGCCATCAAAAGGGGCTAAATTGAGACCCATTCAACCACGCTCTGCTACCAATTGTTACGGAGTATTGTGGATATGCAGAGGTGAAAGAAGGTGCGGGTTGAAATAGGTCTCAACTACAGAAGCACGAAAGATGAAATAAAATTTTAACAAGGTTATATTTTAAAAAACTTAACAATGATAGCATAGAATTTTGAGCATGCAACAAATAACAACAAGTTAAATCAGGTACACAATTTAGAGAATATTTAACCGGTTCCCACTAGGGGAAATAACAAAGGCAATCAGGTATACAGCCGCTGTACCAAAAACCAGTTGTGATTTTTACATATATTGGGCTACGGCCCGAATTCATTAACTCTTGAGCTCTCAGCTCATAATCACAAATGCTACAGGGCAGAAAACCCCTAAGTACAAGGAGCACTTGCTCGTAATTACAATGTTAACGAAAAGAGCAGAACCGCTCTCAATATTACCAGCCTATCAAAGGCTACAACCTTCATTTCAGACTGCCCTCAAGCCACACTAAGGAACAGGGGTATTTGATACCCAACCTACAGGGCTTTTACATGAGGAAAACAAAACATCAGGTTAAGTTACTGGCCCATAATACAAGATTGAATGGAGGCGATAACTTGCACTCCTACACAAAGATTTTCTAAAATCTATGTGGCGCTAGGCCGATGATACAGGGGCTAATCCCAATCTATGGAGGTGACTAGTTGGCAAATAAGTTTAAGACGTTAAGAAGGAAGAGAAAAACGGTTACGAAAACATAGTCACCTCAAATTCAAAATGAAGGGGAGTTTGAGATGGTGAAGCACTCTCTTTCCCCGCTTTACAGATTTGTAATTTGTAGATAGACAGAAAAGAATTTACATTTTAAAAGGGTAGGTTACATACAAAAGGTTTCGAACCCTCCCAGAGAGTTAAACTGCTGAGCTAGCAAGAAATGAAGATGTTAACAGGAAATTACCTTGTATTGTAGATTAACTGCTGCTTGGAGAAAGAGGCGCTTCCCGTCCCCTGCTATATATATTCACACACTGAGAAATATGTTACTGAAGTGGCCCCGAGACCAGAAAATCAGCAGTTTATATACCCTCGTGGAACATTCGAGACCTTTCAGGAATGATAACAACCCGCCCACAAACTTTTATTGGTCGGCAAAAGATTACAAGTCAAAACTGAAGAAGAAATCTAGGATTGGTGGAAAATTAATTTCGAAAATTTAGGATTGGCTAAATTTAAAACAGGCGGAAACAGAGATCAATATTGCCAACCCAAAAAATGAAAGAAAGAAATTTAACAAAGAACAAACTTATAGATACAAAATTTCTTCAAAAACAGTTCGTCCACTTCGCACCAGGCTGCACGGTTATAATTTTTAAGTAGTGACATCTATAAGAGAATGTCCACACTTCTTGCTACAGAGCAAACAAACACAAATCGAAATAGACATAGTTCAGAACACTTCAAAAGTTACAGTAGTGACATCTTCCAAGAAACCTTTGATTTAATACAGATTTTATTGTTCAGAGTTTCTCCTGTAGAGAGGTTTCAACTGGCGCAATATTTGAATCCGCGGCGTGGAGGTGTACCGCCCGGTACAATAATAATAATAATAATAATAATAATAATAATAATAATAATAATAATAATAATAATAATAATAATTGTACCGGGCGGTACAACTCCATGCTGCTCATTCAAATATTGCGCCGGTTTAAACTCCTCTACAGGAGAAGTTTAGAACCTTGAAAACTAAACTAATTCTACTATTTCTTAAAAGATGTCACTACGGTAAATGGTGTAATTTTGAAGTGTTCTGAACTGTGTCTATTTCGATTTGTGTTTGTTTATTCAGTATCAAGAAGTGTGGACATTCTCTTCTAGATGTCTCTACAGAGAAAAACCTAGGATTACGCACTCTGTTGCAAAGGAATGAACGTTCCTGAAGAAGTTTTGTGTTCATAAGTTTTTGACCTTACTAAATTTTGTTCTGTGGTTTATGGGTTGGCAACATTAATCATTTCTTCCCCCTTGTTTTGAATTTAGCCAATCCCGAATTTCTCTAATTAATTTCTGACCAATAACGTATGTCTTCTCCGATATGGAGATGTTGCTTTAAGCTATCCAATAAAGTTGAGGGGTGTGTGTGTACTCATTCTTGAAAGGTCTCGAATGTTCCACGAGGGTATTTAAACTGCTGATTTTCTTGTCTCGGTGCCACTTCATCGATATCTTGCTTAGTGTGTGATTATGTAGCAGGGGGCTGGAAGCGCCTCTTTCTTCGGGCAGCAGATCATCCACAAGGTAATGGCCGTTTAATAACTTTATTTCTTGCTAGCTCAGCAGTTAAACCCTCGGGGCAGGTTCGAAACTTTTCTCATGTAACCCATCTTTAAAATGTAATAGACCTTTGGTAAAAATTCCGTCTTTTTAACTACAAATTGGGATAGAGAGTGTCTAACCCTCTCGAGCTCCCACTCATATTGTTTTGAGGTGACTACGTTTTCATAATGTTTTTTCTTCTCTTCGTAATGTAATAAAGTTTTCTTATCGTGTCACCTCCTTAGTATGGGATTAGCCCTTGCGTAAGCGGCCTAGTGCCAAGTAGGTTTTAAAAGTGTATTAGGAGTGCAAGCTTCGCCTCCATTCTATTTGGTATTATGGCCCAGTAACTTAACCTGATATATTATTTTCCTCATGTAAAGGCCCTGTAGGTTGGGTATCAAATACCCCTGTTTCTTGGTGTGCCTTAAGGGCAGATAGAAATGAAATTTGTTGTAGCCTTGATAGGCTTGTCAAATTGAGAGCGGGTCTGCTCTTTTTCTTAACGCTATAATTAGGAGCAAGTGCTCCTTGTCCTTAGGGGTTTTATGCCCTTCAGCAATGGTAGTTGTGAGCTGAGAGCTCAGGAATTATATTTGGGGCTTGAAGCCCAGATTTTGGTAATAACCCCCGAAATCTTGTAATTTCTTTGTACCTGATTTTGGCTTGCTGCTGACTTGTTATTTGTTGAGTTTTGAAAGTCTATATGAAAATTGTTAAACCTTGTTGTCTGTTGAAAATATAACCTTTGTCAAAGTTTTAAATGAACTTTAATTCTGCAGTTGAAACCTATTCCAGCCAGCACCTTCTTTCACCTCTGCAAATCCACAAAATATCGTAACAAGTGGTAGCAGAGCGTGGTTGAATGGGTCTGAATTTAGCCCCTTTTGACGGCTAAACGTTGCTTTCATTCGAACTCTAACAATTTTCTCAGTCGCTGGGATTTTTTTTAATTTTTCAAAATTTTTCTGCCATCATGTCCGGCTCTCGCGAGGTCCTCCATCCTTTCTATTTACGTAAGGAGGAATTACTTTATGAACTATCTATTAGAAACGTTCAGTCTGGCGGCACGGTTGCGTTGGATGCCAATAAACTTAAAGATTCCCTTGATTTGCCTATTACCTCCCCAACGTTGGGAGAGAAAGAAATTGACGATGCTCTCTCCACGATCAATGACAATACTACTGAGCTAGCATCTGTAGTTAGTTTTTTTGAAGAAGGGAATCCATCCCCTAACCAACTTAAACGTGTGCAAGCTCGACTATTTCATTTTTATAATAGGCTTAATGATCTGTTGTCTCTCAAGTTGAGTGACATTCAGGGAAAGGAGGCTAGTGCCCTCATTGAAAATATTTCTAATTTGTCCAGTACTGTCGGTGAATTGCTATCGGGGGTAACGGCTCACAAAACTGACCTGCCCATGGCGGTAAACACTGTCAGCGAGGAAACTTCTTCCAAAGGGGAAGAAAATAGAACAGCTTGGGTTACTCAAAAGACTCCTGCCCATCTAGAAACCGGCCCTGATCGTCGGCCCTCAATTCCGCCCTTCTTTTGAATAATGCTCCCTCCGAGCCTCCGTCACCCCCTAGGCAGTTACTTACTATGTCACCTGGGTTCAGCAGTTTGCCTCATCCATTAGCCATGTTACTTAGGGGTATTTCTAAGTTTTCGGTCAACTCTACCAGTGATGTAATTTCTTTTTTGAGATTTTTGGTCGAATTCCAGGATCATGCTCTGGTGTTTTCCCTCTCTGCTTCGCAAATTCTTCAAATTATATATCCATATGCCATAGGGGTCCTCTCGGACAAGATTGTTACGGCAATAGCTGAACAGTCATCGATTGAAGACTTTCATGCACACCTCCCCGCACATTTCATTCCTGCGCGTGCGAGGTCATCTCTGATTCAGAAATACTATTATCGAGTACAGAGACTGGATGAAAATCTTGCGGATTTCATACAAGACATCAAATTCTATACCAGGTTGTTTGCTCTTCAATTTCCAGAAGATGAAATTGTTCATGCGATTGTGGAAGGAATATCACCATCCTATAGGTCATATCTGTATTTTGCGGCGCGCCCACAAACCTTTTCCGAGCTAGAAGCATTGGCTGTGTCAGCCGAAGGGATTAGGTATGCGGACACACTACGTGTCGCGAGGGAGCCCCCTCCGTCATCAAGTAACCTTCGACCTACACCTCGCCAAACCATCACTGCCCGTAAATGTTATGCTTGTGGGTCGCCTGACCATCTTCGGAACAGGTGTCCATCAGTTAAATCTAGTGGGACAAGGAATGGAGCAGGGTCATCCCAAAGCTGTTTTAAATGCGGCGCCTTTTCCCATATTGCCAAGAACTGCCCTAATGCCTACAGCACCCCTCCTGCTCAACTTCGGGTGCAACTTCCAACCACAAACATAAGTGACTAGTGGCTCCGGCTGATTCGGCAGATTCATCATTCCTAGGCTCAGCCGAGGTTAAATCCGGCGAAAGATCGGGGAAATGTCAGTCTTCTAATTTATCATTTGAAGGCCCTAAGGAAAGTTTAAGCATTGCGGCGGATTCCCCCGCACTAGTACCTTTCCTTAAAATTGAGGTTAATAATGAGCCTGTAACTGCTCTTTTAGATTCTGGCAGTGTTTGTTCTATTATTTCGGCTGAATGGTATTCGAAATTGAAATCTGTTTTTAAACTTCCTGACTATTGCTCGTCTTCGGTTCAATATGTTTCGACTAATTCTTCTCCATTAGAAATTTTAGGTTCCTTAAATGCCAAAATTCGTATTTCTAAATTTACTTGGAAAGTTAAATTGTTTGTGGCAAAGCACTTGTCTTGCCCCATTATATTGGGAGCCGACTTCATGTCCCATACTGGTCTAGTGCTCGATCTTCAGAGCAAGTCGTGCACATTCAAATTTGCTTCTAATTGTAGATTCCCTTTACTTAAATGTAGTTCTGTGTCATGCTTATCTGTTTCGCCTACCCAGGATGAGATGGTGTTAGATCTTGGACATCTATCTGAGGAGCAGGCTGATAGTATTCGTAAGTTGTGTCAGTCATTTCCAAAGCTGTTTTCTGATAATCTTGGTGTTACTGACCTTATTGAATACAAGCTTGAAGTTACGGATTCGATTCCAGTCCGGTTTCCGCCTTATAGGCTGTCTCCTCCTAAAATGAATGCTTTGAAGGAGATCATCGATCAAATGTTAAAAGATGGTATTATTCGGCCCTCTAAGTCGGCGTATTCATCGCCTATTTTCCTTGTTCCAAAACCCCAAGGTGGCTTCAGGCCTATGATTGATTATAGGGCTCTCAATTGGAAGGTGGTGTTACAATCTCTGCCCCTTCCTGACCTTAATTCCTGCTTTTCCTGGTTTCGTAAAGCTAAGTTCTTCACCTTCTTGGACCTCAAACAGGCTTCTAACCAGATACCATTAGCAGAGGAATCCAAGAACCTGACAGCGTTAGCCACGGATTGGAATTTGTATGAATACAACCGCGTCCCTTTCGGGCTCCTCACGGGAGCAGCTGTGCTTACGAGACTGCTAGACAGGGTCTTCTCCGACATCAAATTTGAGTACTTGTACCACTATCTCGATGATGTCGTCGTATTTTCGGAGACTTTCGAAGAACATTTAGATCATCTGAAAGAAATTTTTAGTCGCCTTCGTAAGGCTGGGTTAACGGTAAAGTTGTCCAAAGTCGCCTTCGCTAAGCCTTCCATGTCATTCCTAGGGCATATTGTATCGCCCGATGGTGTCGCAGTGGATCATTCCAGAACACAGGCCGTGAACAGGTGATTTCAAACCTCCCAAGGACATCAAAGGTATTGCCAGGTTCATTGGTATGGTGAATTTCTTCAGGAAATGTATTCCAAATTTCGCCAATAGAGCGGCGCACTTGAACTTGCTTGGTAGGAAAGGCGTCAAATTTGAGTGAGGACCTTCTCAACAAGCCGCTTTTGAAGATCTTAAACTAGTTCTGTGTAATGCCCCTGTCTTCGCTATGCCGGATTTCTCGAAGAAATTCATCGTACAAACCGACGCGTCGTCGTCGGCAGTGGCTGCGGTCCTTCTTCAAGAGACCGAACTTAGGGAGGCGACCCATCGCCTGTGCATCTAGGACTCTTTCGGCTCAAGAAGCCAAGTATTCCATCTATGAACTTGAGGGTTTGGCTGTCTTGTTTGCGCTAGAAAAGTTCCGCCTTTATCTGGAACATGTCAAATTCGACTTGGAGACTGATAACCAAGCCTTAAGTTGGGTCTTAGGTAGGCCGCGTCGTACTGGTCGTATAGCCCGGTGGGCCATCCGAATTTCTGCCATCCAATTTGATGTTAGGCATATAAGAGGTACTGAAAATGTTGTGGCAGACGGACTAAGCCGTACGTTTTCGAATGATGTAGAGCCCCTTGAACAGGTTCATAGTTCTTCACCTCCCGAGTCCATACTACCTGAGGTCAATGCCATTCTGACTGATGCTCCCATGTTATTTAGGGATATTGAAAAATATCAACGTGAAGATCCAGTACTGGCTCCCATTATGGAAACCCTTTCTTCTGGGGAACATGTTGTCCCTTATGTATTGAGGAATGGTGTTCTATGTTGCCCGTCGGGGCATGATAAGATGATGAAGGTAGTGGTTCCAGCTGTTCTTGTGCCCATGATCTTTAAGTACTATTATGAGACCCCATTGGGGGGGCATTTAGGCATCTTCAAAACTCGTGAAAATATCCGTGAAAGGTTCATCTGGAAAGGTATGGACGGTGAAATTCGTGAACTAGTAAGGGCTTGTAAATCTTGCTTGCTTAGTAAAACCACCATGTATACCAAGGTAGGCCTATTGTCCTCTCATCAAGCATCGCGCCCAATGGAACGTCTGTATATCGACTACGTCGGACAATTTCCCCAGTCAAAGGGGAATGCCAATAAATTCATCCTGGTGTGGGTAGATGGCTTCACTAGATTTTCTTGGTTATTTCCGACTAAGCTGGCTACCGCTCAGTCAACTATTTCTGGTTTAAATTCCATTTTTGCTTGTTTTGGTCCGTGTCAATATATTTTTTCAGAAAATGTTAAAGCTTTCACTTCCAATCTTTTCCGTAAATTCTGTTTTGATCTAGCCATCTCGCATGTAACAACCTCTGCATACTATCCTCAACCATCTCTGGCTGAACGGGTCAATCGTAATCTGAGGTCGGCTCTTATTGTCTATCATCATGAAGATCATTCTAGGTGGAACACGTCCCTGCATTGGTTAGCTTTTGCTTTGAATTCGGCGGTTAATGAATCCCATAAATTTACTGCAGCTTCCTTGATGTTCAAGTTTGTTCCCAACACGCCGCTCTCTAACCTTTGTTGTCTGAGTGATATTCTACCTGAGACAATAGATCTGGATAACATTAAAGATCTTTGGAAGAAGGCTAAGGCCAATCTTAAAATTTCTCATGAAAAGGTTAGTGAAAGATATGATCGTGGACGGAGACCCACCCATTTGAAGGTAGGCGACCAGGTTATGGTCAAGAATTTTGTTCCCGCGGGCAAGCTTGCCCCCAGATTTCATGGGCCGTGTATTATTCTCGATTTCCTCACACCCGTTACCTTATTACTAAGCAATCCAGTGACCGAGAGGATATTTAGTGTTCACCTGTCGCAGGTGAAACCTGTGTAATTTCAGTGCTAAATTGCTCCGTATAATTTTGAGAGAAATCTGAAGGTTATATTTTTTGTTTCATTTTGAGGCCTTCTGCCCTTGGAATTATGTCCTTTGTTTTTAAATATTCATTGTACAACCTCCCCTGTCAGTTAAACTGCTGTCCTGTCCTCCTAGGACATTACCAAGCTCCCGTCACCTGCTCAAACACACCAGTGGGTTTATGAGGAAAACCAAATGGCACGCCGCTGACCCCTCATCCTTAACTACATGACCGTACCCTAAACACAATGTCTCCAACAACATCTTTCTGCCGCCGAGATCTTACTGTTTCCGTGCCGCCGCAACCGTGCGGCGCCGTTCCGCCACTGTGGTGGAGTACGGGCCCGCTCTACTCCAGTGAGGTCAACCAGTGTACGGCGAGTCGGAGCCCTCCTTCCGGCCAAGGCTGATGTGCGGCGCACCACCTGCTAACTGCCTGCGGACTGTAAACAATCGTCGCGTGTGCGGCGTGCTTCACCACCACTTCCCCTCTCATAGTAGCGGGAGAGGTGTATCTCAGGGTACCTGAGGGGTCCGAGTGGCCTCCTCTGGACACAAGCAGCGGCGGCTGGTCTGGCCGTCAAAGTAATCGGCAACTAATGCACTTATGCAGCCACGTGGACATGCCATATCCACAATTACTACGTTCTTGGATTCAACATCAACATCTGGTAGACTTAGAAAAACTTTTTTCTCTTTTCTTCTTCCAAGAATTAAAGTTTTCCTTTGGAGTTCAACTACTACAACCATAAAGACCTTTCTTCAAAAGCTACTACTAAGAAATTCCAAAACTGGATTTTATTTAATCCCACTTATATCAAATAACTTCTGAGACCTTCGACTACTGCAAAATTTGATCTCTCTCTTCTAAATTCTGCAACTCATCAGCAAAACTTGGATCTTTTTGTAACAAAATTTTGTTTTCTTCGGTGTCACCCCTTGGAAGGACTTTCGGCGGGGGGGAGGCCTGTACCGGGCGGTACACCTCCATGCCGCTCATTCAAATATTGCGCCAGTTTAAACTCCTCTACAGGAGAAGTTTGGAACCTTGAAAACTAAACTAATTCTACTATTTCTTAAAAGATGTCACTCCGGTAAATGGTGTAATTGGAAGTGTTCTGAACTGTGTCTATTTCAATTTGTATTTGTTTATCCCGTATCAAGAAGTGTGGACATTCTCTTCTAGATATCTCTACAGAGAAAAACCTAGGATTACGCACTCTGTTGCAAAGGAATGAACCTTCTTGAAGAAGTTTTGTGTTCATAAGTTTTTGACCTTACTAAATTTTGTTCTGTGGTTTATGGGTTGGCAACATTAATCATTTCTTCCCCCTTGTTTTGAATTTAGCCAATCCCGAATTTCTCTAATTAATTTCTGACCAATAACATATGTCTTCTCCGATATGGAGATGTTGCTTTGAGCTATCCAATAAAGTTGAGAGGGGTGTGTGTACTCATTCTGGAAAGGTCTCGAATATTCCACGAGGGTATTTAAACTGCTGATTTTCTTGTCTCGGTGCCACTTCATCGACATCTTGCTTAGTGTGTGATTTTGTAGCAGGGGGTGGGAAGCGCCTCTTTCTTCGGGCAGCAGATCATCCCCAAGGTAATGGCCGTTTAATAACTTTATTTCTTGCTAGCTCAGCAGTTAAACCCTCGGGGCAGGTTCGAAACTTTTCTCATGTAACCAATCTTTAAAATGTAATAGACATACATACATACATACTACATTATCATTATAGACTGTTATGCCTTTCAGCGTTCAGTCTGCAAGCCTCTGAGAATTTACTAAACGTCGCCACAATCCTCGATTTGCAACTAGTGTTGTGGCCTCATTTAGTTCTATACCTCTTATCTTTAAATCGTTAGAAACAGAGTCTAACCATCGTCGTATTGGTCGCCCTCTACTTCTCTTACCCACCATAACAGAGTCCATTATTTTCCTAGGGAACCTATCGTCCTCCATTCGCCTCACATGACCCCCACCACCGAAGCCGGTTTATGCGTACAGCTTCATCCATCGAGTTCATTCCTAAATTAGCCTTTATCTCCTCATTCCGAGTTCCCTCCTGCCATTTTCCCACCTGTTTGTACCAGCAATCATTCTTGCTACTTTCATGTCTGTTACTTCTAACTTATGAAGAAGATATCCTGAGTCCACCCAGCTTTCGCTCCCATAAAGCAAAGTTGGTCTGAAAACAGACCGATGTAAAGATAGTTTCGTCTGGGAGCTGATTTCCTTCTTACAGAATACTGCTGATCGCAACTGCGAGCCCACTGCATTAGCTTTACTACACCTTGATTCAATCTCACTTACTATATTACCATCCTGGGAAAACACACAACCTAAATACTTGATATTATCGACCTGTTCTAGCTTTGTATCACCAATGTGACATTCAATCCTGTTGGATTTCTTACCTACTGACATCAATTTAGTCTTCGAGAGGCTAATTTTCATACCATACTCATTGCACCTATTTTCAAGTTCCAAGATGTTAGACTGCAGGCTTTCGGCACAGTCCGCTATTAAGACCAAGTCGTCAGCATAGGCGAGGCTTCTGACTACATTTCCACCCAACTGAATCCCTCCCTGCAATTTTATACCTTTCAGCATATGATCCATGTAAACTACAAACAGCAAAGGTGAAAGATTACAGCCTTGTCTAACTCCTGTAAATACTCTGAACCAAGAACTCATTCTACCATCAATTCTCACTGAAGCCCAATTGTCAACATAAATGCCTTTGATTGATTTTAATAATCTACCTTTAATTCCATAGTCCCCCAGTAAAGCGAACATCTTTTCCCTCGGTACCCTGTCATATGCTTTCTCTAGATCTACGAAACATAAACACAACTGCCTATTCCTCTCGTAGCATTTTTCAATTACCTGGCGCATACTGAAAATCTGATCCTGACAGCCTCTCTGTGGTCTGAAACCACACTGGTTTTCATCCAACTTCCTCTCAACGACTGATCGCACCCTCCCTTCCAAGATGCCTGTGAATACTTTGCCTGGTATACTAATCAATGAGATACCTCGATAGTTGTTGCAATCCTTCCTGTTCCCTTGCTTATAGATAGGTGCAATTACTGCTTTTGTCCAATCTGAAGGTACCTTACCAACACTCCACGCTAATTTGACTACTCTATGAAGCCATTTCATCCCTGCCTTTCCACTATACCTCACCATTTCAGGTCTATTTTCATCTATTCCTGCTGCCTTATGACAATTGAGTTTATTTACTATCCTTTCCACTTCCTCAAGCATAATTTCACCAACATCATTTTCCTCCTCCCCATGTGCTTGACTGTTTGCAACACCACCATGATGATTTCCTTTCACATTGAGAAGATGTTCAAAATATTCCCTCCACCTCTCCAGTGATTCCCTGGGATCTGTTATGAGTTCACCTGAATTACTCTAAACACTGTTCATTTCCTTTTTCCCTCCCTTCCTAAGATTCATCATTACTGTCCAGAAAGGTTTCCCTGCTGCTTGACCTAGCCTTTCCAGGTTATTACCGAAATCTTCCCATGACTTCTTTTTGGATTCAACAACTATTTGTTTCGCTCTGTTTCTTTCATCTACGTACAAATCCCTGTCTTCCTCGGCCCTTGTTTGGAGCCATTTCTGATAAGCCTTCTTTTTACGTTTACAAGCTACTCCCACTTCATCATTCCACCAAGATGTTCGCCTTTTCCCAAATTTACACACAGTTGTTCCTAGGCATTCCATTGCTGTTTCTACTACAGCATCCCTGTATGCCACCCATTCACTTTCTATATCCTGAACCTGCTTACTCTCTACGGTTCGAAACTTCTCACTAATCATATCCATGTGCTTCTGTCTAATTTCCTCGTCCTGGAGATTTTCTACCCTTATTCGTTTGCAGACAGATTTCACTTTCTCTACCCTAGGCCTAGAGATACATAGTTCACTACAGATCAGATAATGGTCTGTATCATCGAAAAATCGCCGAAAAACTCGTACATTCCTGACAGATTTCCTGAATTCGAAGTCTGTTAAGATATAGTCTATTATGGATCTGGTACCCCTAGCCTCCCATGTGTAGCGGTGAATAGCCTTATGAGTAGTATAATGGGAGAGTTCTGCGGCCTCCTCCTTTGGCGGGAAATTTGAATTTTGGCGGGAGATTTGAATTTTGGCGCGAGATTTGAATTTGTAAACAAAGCCACGTGCTTTTTGACAGCTGTCATCGACAACAACGCATCGCTAACCTCACTGCTGCCATCTTGACGGGCCTAAACCTCACTAGTGCCAACTTAACCTAACTAGCATGAGGTAAACAAAGCCACGTGTTTTTTGACAGCCACGTGCTTTTTGACAGACAACAACGCATCGCTAACCTCACTACTGCCATCTTGACGGGCCTAAACCTCAGTAGTGCCAACTTAACCACACTAGCATGTGGTAAACAAAGCCACGTGCTTTTTAACAGCCACGTGCTTTTTGACAGATTTGTAAACAAAGCCACGTGCTTTTTGACAGACAACAACGCATCGCTAACCTCAGTACTGCCATCTTGACGGGCCTAAACCTTAGTGGTACCAACTTAACCTAACTAGCGCGTGGTAAACAAAGCCACGTGCTTTTTGACAGCCACGTGCAACTGTCATCCGCCATCTTTAATCCAGAGAGAACAGTGCTGCCCTCTTTAGCTACTTACCCTTGACAGCTGTCATCCGCCATCCTTAATCTAGAGAGAACAATACTGCCCTCTATGTGGTGGCGGCAAATTCCACGTGCTCCTGTTTGGAAATAAAGCCACGTGCAGCTGTCATCCGCCATCTTTGAGCACCGTGCTGTCCTCTTTAGCTACTTACCTTTGAAATGTGGTACGTCATCCGCCATCTTGCATCCGAAACCACAGTGCTGCACTCTATGTAGTGGCGGCAAATTCCACGTGCTCTTGTTTGGAAACAAAGCCACGTGCAGCTGTCATCCGCCATCTTTGAGCACCGTGCTGCCCTCTTTAGCTACTTACCTTAGAAATGTGGTACGTCATCCGCCATCTTGCATCGCAAACCTCAGTGCTGCACTCTATGTAGTGACGGCAAATTCCACGTGCGCTTGTTTGGAAACAAACCTATGCGCTTTTTTGTCAGCTATCATCCGCCATCTTTAATCTAGAGAACACGGTGCTGCCCTCTATGTGGTGGTGGTAAATTCTACACGGTTTACAAACCCATGTGATTTTCTGACAGCTGTCATCCGCCAGAGAGAACAGTGCTACCCGGTGGCGGCAAATTCCACGTGCTCTTGTTTGGAAACAAAGCCATGTGCTTTTTTGACAGCAGCCATCTTTAATCACCGTGCTGCCCGGTGGCGGTAAATTCCACGTGCTTTACAAACCCATGTGATTTTCTGACAGCTGTCATCCGCCATCTTTAATCCAGAGAGAACAGTGCTGCCCTCTTTATGGCTACTGCCTTAAGCTCGTAGTAGCGGGCAATATGAAAAGTTCTGTTAGCTATCATCCGCCATCTTTGAGCGCCGTGCTGCCATCTTTAGTTGAAATGTGGTGGCGGATAATTTGAAAAATGCCTTTTGACAGCAGCTATATTTGAGCACCGTGCTACCCTCTTTGTGGTGGCGGTAAATTCCACGTGCTTTACAAACCCATGTGATTTTCTGACAGCTGTCATCCGCCATCTTTAATCCAGAGAGAACAGTGCTGCCCTCTTTATGGCTACTAACTTAAGCACGTAGTAGCGGGCAATTTGAAAAGTTCTGTTAGCTATCATCCGTCATCTTTGAGCGCCGTGCTGCCATCTTTAGTTGAAATGTGGTGGCGGATAATTTGAAAAATGCTTTTTGACAGCAGCTATCTTTGAGCACCCTGCTACCCTCTATGTGGTGGCGGCAAATTCTACATGCTTTACAAACCCACGCGCTTTTTTGACAGCCATCTTTAAGCAACAGAGTACAGTGCTGCCCTCTTTGTTGTGGCGGCAAATTCCACGTGCTCTACAAAGCCACATGCTCTTTTGACAGCTATCACCCGCCATCTTTAACCAACAGAGCACTATGCTGCGGGCAATTTCGTTAGCTGTCATCCGACATCTTTAATGAACAGAGCACCGTGCTGCCCTCATGCGGGGCAATTTCGTTAGCTGACATCAACCATCTTTAATGAACAGAGCACCGTGCTGCCCTCATGCGGGGCAATTTCGTTAGCTGTCATCCGCCATCTTTTAATGAACAGAGCACCGTGCTGCTCTCTGTAGTAGCGGGTAATTTGAAAAGTTCTGTTAGCTGTCATCCGCCATCTTACATCGCAAACCTCAGTGCTACACTCTTTAGATAATTTTAAAAAGAAAAATTCTACAGCAGTCATCTCTCGACGCTAATTGCACAAGATGGTGGCTATACATGACTCCTTAAAGGTGCTTATGCAAGATGATCGCTATACATAGACGTCCTTGGGATGCTTGCGCAAGATGGCGGTTATACAAGGCTCCTTATGAGGGATGCTTGCGCGAGATGGTGGTCGCTCTTATGAGGCGGCTTAAGGATCCTTGGCTAGAGACACCCTAAGGATGCTTGCGCAAGATGGCGGATGCAAGATGGCGGCTATACATAGCTCCTTATGAGACAGCCAGTACTCGATACAACATGTGATCAGAACATTGATTGATGTGTTCCGAACACAAAATAAGTAGAATCGAACACTGTACTCGATACAACATGTGATTAAAACATTGTCTGGTGTGTTCAGAACACTACATAAGTAGAATCGAACGCTGTACAACATGTTAGGGAATACCTTTGTTTAGAGTGAAACATAACAAGACTAGAATTGAACACTGCACATTGATTGATGTGTTCAGAACACAAAATAAGTAGAATCGAACACTGTACTCGATGTCGTTAACTTCAACATGTGATTAAAACATTGGCTGGTGTGTTCAGAACACTACATAAGTAGAATCGAACGCTGTACAGCATGTTAGGGGATACCTTTGTTTAGATTGAAACATAACAAGACTAGAATTGAACACTGCACTCGATGTCGGAAGATCAGATTGAAACATAACAAGACTAGAATTGAACACTGCACATTGATTGATGTGTTCAGAACACAAAATAAGTAGAATCGAACAATGTACTCGATGTCGTTAACTTCAACATGTGATTAAAACATTGTCTGGTGTGTTCAGAACACTACATAAGTAGAATCGAACGCTGTACAACATGTTAGGGGATACCTTTGTTCTAAGAAGATCAGATTGAAACATAACAAGACTAGAATTGAACACTGCACTCGATGTCGTTACATGTGATCAGAACAATGATTGATGTGTTCAGATCACTAAACAAGTAGAACCGAACACTGTACAACATGTTAGGGGATACCTTTGTTTAGATTGAAACTAACAAGACTAGAATCGAACACTGCACTCGATGTCGTTACATGTGATCCGATACAACATGTTAGGGGATACCTTTGTTTAGATTGAAACATAGCAAGCCTAGAATCGAACATTGTTTGATGTGTTCAGTACAACTTCAATGATTAACACACACTATGCACATATCGCATAGCTAAAACACACTGTGCACATATCGCATACCTAACACTTCAAATGATTTGCTTAGTACGAAAATAAAAAAAATAAAAAATCTATACCGCGTAGCTAACTCGTTCATCACACTGCTAAGACGCTTAGTAATTGTGAATACACTCATACGAAAATCAAGAAAGCACACTGCGTAGCCAACTCGCTCGGCTCACTCGCTTAGTAATTGCAACACTGATACACACACGGATAAGAATGTTCCGAGATACTTACATGTTTTTAAGGGAGGGTGAAAGATCATAAATTATATGTACACATGTTGTCTCCTCCAAGTTGTAAGATGAAATAGACGCAGTACTGCGAGTTTCCGCTCTAGCTGGCGAACGGAAGTAGCATGATATCTCAGCAAAAAATAAAAATACGCGTGAGCTTGCAAGTCAGATACAATGATGGATACCGCGATTCAAATCCTGGCAACTTATGCCGTCGGGAAGGGCATCCGGCTAGATCACGTTATAAGGATCGCGCATTCCCCTCACCTAGCATTTGCTATTTTTTACAGCTTCCAGTTCGAACCCGCTATCATCCGAAGTAGCGAGAATGATTGAAGAGTGTTTGAGTGTGATTCATTTGTTGGATGGAGGTGTTAAGCTGTGTGCAATCTTCTTCGGTAGGAGTAGGCTATGTTGGGATATCTAGTTATCGATTTAAAATCCTAGTCAGGAAGGGCAAGCGGTCGTGTAAAACTACTAAGATGCGGGGTGTGCAAAAAAGCCAGCATTAAGTAAGGGCTGTTGATGGGGGTGTTAAACCTTGTGCAGGCTCCTTCGAAAATGATTTTTGAGTACAAGACGTTGATGGTGATGCATCTGTCGGATGGAGGCGTTAAGCTATGTGCAGGCTTCTTCGGTAGAAGTAGGCTATGTCGGGATATCTAGTTATCGATTTAAAATGCTAGTCAGGAAGGGCAACCGTTCGTGTAAAACTACTAAGAGGCGGGGTGTGCAAAAAAGCCAGCATTAAGTAAGGGCTGTTGATGGGGGGTGTTAAACCGTATGCAGACTCCTTCGAAAATGATTTTTGAGTACAAGACGTTGATGGTGATTCATCTGTCGGATGGAGGCGTTAAGCTATGTGCAGGCTTCTTCGGTAGGAGTAGGCTATGTCGGGATATCTAGTTATCGATTTAAAATCCTAGTCAGGAAGGGTAACCGGTCGTGTAAAACTACTAAGAGGCGGGGTGTGCAAAAAAGCGTAAGGAAGGGTAACTCAACAAAATTCTTGCGATTTAAAATCTTAGTTTTACGTCAGGAAGGGCATCCGGCTGTCAAACAATAGCTCGTGATACAGCGATTTAAAATCTAAGAAGAGCATCTAGCTGTAAATCCCCGATTCTCGTGTCATATTCTTAATCCGAGTTCTTTGACGTCAGGAAGGGCAACCGGTCGAAAACAATAGTGTATGATGTAAGAGCTTAGATACTACCAGTTTTGCGTCAGGAAGGACAACTCGTCTTAAAACAAAACAGATTCTTAATCCTAGTTCTTTGACGTCAGGAAGGGCAACCGTCCGAAAACTATAGTGTATGATGTAAGAGGCTAGATACTGCTAGTTTTGCGTCAGGAAGGGCAACTCAACAAATTCTTGCGATTTAAACACATTTTTATTCCCAAGAGAATCGAACCCGAGACTACCTGGTGAGAGGCATGCACACTGTAGGCTATAGGTTTGTTCCACAGTCTTTGAAGAGCGAGCAGCGGAATGCATGTGTTAGCTGAAATTGTACACGTATCTTCCGGCTTGTGTAACCTTGAACGAAAACACGGTGTGCTGATAAGCGACTTGTAACTCACGAACGTCTTCTTAGCTGAGTAGCATTCAGCCCATGTAAGCTCTTAAAACACAGTACTAATTAAGGTTGTAAAATATTCTGAAATAGTCCTCTTCTGTGGTGTAGTAGTTAGTGTGATTAGCTGCTACCCCCGGAGGTCCGAGTTCGATTCTAGCCTACTCCTACCGAAGAAGCCTGCACAAGGATTATTACCGCCATCCGACAGATGAATCACACTCAACGTCTTGTACTCAAAATCATTTTTTCAGAGGAGCCTGCACAAGGTTTAACGCCCCCCATCAACAGCCCTTACTTAATGCTGGCTTTTTTGCACACCCCGCCTCTTAGTAGTTTTACACGACCGGTTGCCCTTCCTGACTAGGATTTTAAATCGATAACTAGATGTCCCGACATAGCCTACTCCTACCGAAGAAGCCTGCATACAGCTTAACGCCTCCATCCAACAAATGAATCACCCTCAACACTCTGGTACTCAAAATCGTTTTCGAAGGAGCCTGCACAAAGTTTAACGCACTCCCATCAACAGCCCTTACCTAATGCTGGCTTTTTCACACACCCCGCCTCTTAGATCATACACGATAGTTTTACGACCGGTTGCCCTTCCTGACTACGATTTTAAATCGCAGTATACGCGATAAATTTGTTGTTTTATAACTAGATGTACCGGTACCGGAACATAGCCTACTCCTACCGAATAAGCCTGCACAAGGCTGATTACCTCCATCCGACGGATGAATCACACTCAACGTCTTGTACTCAAAAATCATTTTCGAAGGAGCCTGCACAAGGTTTAACACCCCCATCAACAGCCCTTACTTAATGCTGGCTTTTTTGCACACCCCGCATCTTAGTAGTTTTACACGACCGGTTGCCCTTCCTGACTAGGATTTTAAATCGATAACTAGATATCCCAACATAGCCTACTCCTACCGAAGAAGATTGCACACAGCTTAACACCTCCATCCAACAAATGAATCACACTCAAACACTCTTCAATCATTCTCGCTACTTCGGATGATAGCGGGTTCGAACTGGAAGCTGTAAAAAATAGCAAATGCTAGGTGAGGGGAATACGCGATCGTCATAACGTGATCTAGCCGGATGCCCTTCCCGACGGCATAAGTTGCCAGGATTTGAATCGCGGTATCCATCATTGTGTCTGACTTGCAAGCTCACGCGTATTTTTATTTTTTGCTGAGATATCATGCTACTTCCGTTCGCCAGCTAGAGCGGAAACTCGCAGTACTGCGTCTATTTCATCTTACAACTTGGAGGAGACAACATGTGTACATATATTTTATGATCTTTCACCCTCCCTTAAAAACATGCAAGTATCTCGGAACATTCTTATCCGTGTGTGTATCAGTGTTGCAATTACAAAGCGAGTGAGCCGAGCGAGTTGGCTACGCAGTGTGCTTTCTTGATTTTCGTATGAGTGTATTCACAATTACTAAGAGTCTTAGCAGTGTGATGAACGAGTTAGCTACGCGGTATAGATTTTTTATTTTTTTTATTTTCGTACTAAGCAAATCATTTGAGGTGTTAGGCATGCGATATGTGCACAGTGTGTTTTTAGCTATGCGGTATGTGCACAGTGTGTGTTAATCATTGAAGTTGTACTAAACACATCAAACAATGTTCGATTCTAGGCTTGCTATGTTTCAATCTAGTAGTATAATGGGAGAGTTCTGCCGCACCCTTCGCCGCCTCCTCCACCCGCGGCGCGGGAAATTTGAATTTTGGCGAGAAATTTGAATTTTTGGCGGGAAATGTGAATTTTGGTGGGAGATTTGAATTTGTAAACAAAGCCACGTGCTTTTTGACAGCTGTCATCTACAACAACGCATCGCTAACCTCACTGCTGCCATCTTGACGGTCCTAAACCTCACTAGTGCCAACTTAACCTAACTAGCATGAGGTAAACAAAGCCACGTGTTTTTTGACAGCCACGTGCTTTTTGACAGACAACAACGCATCGCTAACCTCAGTACTGCCATCTTGACGGGCCTAAACCTCCGTAGTGCCAACTTAACCTCACTAGCGCGAGGTAAACAAAGCCACGTGTTTTTTGACAGCCACATGCTTTTTGACAGATTTGTAAACAAAGCCACGTGCTTTTTGACAGCTGTCATCGACAACAACGCATCGCTAACCTCAGTACTGCCATCTTGACGGGAATAAACCTCGGTGGTACCAACTTAACCTAACTAGCTCGAGATAAACAAATCCACGTGCTTTTTGACAGCTGTCATCCGCCATCTTTAAACTACAGAGCGATGTGCTGCCCTCTTGCGTCACCTGTCATCGGCAGTGCTGCCATCTTGGCGGGCCTAAACCTTAGTGCTACCAACTTAACCTCACTAGCTCGAGATAAACAAATCCACGTGCTTTTTAACAGCCACGTGCTTTTTTGACAGCTGTCATCCGCCATCTTTTATCCATAGAGCACAGTGCTGCCCTCTTTAGCTACTTACCTTTGAAATGTGGTGGCGGATAATTTGAAAAATGCTTTTTGACAGCAGCCATCTTGCATCGCAAACCTCAGTGCTGCCCTCTATAGCTAGATACCTGTGGTGGCAGACAATTCCATGTGACAGCAGCCATCCTTAATCAAGAGAGCACCGTGCTGCCCTCTATGTGGTGGCGGCAAATTGAAAAATTCCACGTGCTCTTGTTTGGAAACAAACTCACGTGCTTTTTAGACAGCTGTCATCTGCCATCTTTAATCTATAGAGCACAGTGCTGCCCTCTTTAGTTTGAAATGTGGTGGCGGCAAATTCCACGTGCTCTTGTTTGGAAACAAAGCCATGTGCTTTTTTGACAGCTGTCATCCGCCATCTTTAATCAACAGAGCACCGTGCTGCTATCATGCGGGCAATTTCATCACCTGTCATCCGCCATCTTTAATCCACAGAACACCGTGCTGCCCTCTTTATGGCTACTACCTTAAGCACGTAGTAGCGGGCAATTTGAAAAGTTCTGCTAGCTATCATCCACCATCTTTAATCAAGAGAGCACCGTGCTGCCAACTTTAGCTAGATTCCTTTGAAATGTGGTGGCGGCAAATTGAAAAATTCCACGTGCTCTTGTTTGGAAACAAACTCACATGCTTTTTTGAGAGCTACCATCCGCCATCTTTAATCAACAGAGCATAGTGCTGCCCTCTTTAGTTTGAAATGTGGTGGTGGTAAATTCTACGTGCTCTTGTTTGGTAAACATAGCCACGTGCTTTTTTGACAGCTGTCATCCACCATCTTTAATCCATAGAGCACCGTGCTGCCCTCTTTATCGTAGTAGATGTAAATTCGTCACCTGTCATCCGCAGTGCTGCCATCTTTAGCTAGACACCTTTGAAATGTGGTGGTGGATAATTTAAAAAGAGAAATTCTACAGCGGCCCTCTTTCGACGCTAATTGCATAAGATGGCGGCTATACATGACTCCTTAAGGGTGCTTACGCAAGATGTCTGCTATACACAGGTTCTTATGAGACGCCCTTGGGATGCTTGCTCAAGATGGTAGTTATACATGGCTCCTTATGAGATGCCCTAGGGATGCTTGCTCAAGATAGCGACTGCTCTTATGGGACGGCTTAAGTGTCCTTGCACAAGATGGCTTGAGACGCCCTAAGGATGCTTGCGCAAGATGGCGGACACAAGATGGCGGCTATACACGTCTCCTTATGAGACACCTTAAGGGTGCTTGCGCAAGATGGCTGCTGCTCTTAGCTTAGAGGCTAACGTGTCGTGCTAGTTCGATTCATTAAATTTGGGGCTTAAATGCATAATGTTAAATATCTCGAAAACGGTGCATCGTAGAGCAAAACGGACAAAAGTTTTCTACCCAATACCTCGGTTCGCAGTATGGGGAACAAGTAAAACATAGTCTAATGATGAGATCAACGGTTCGGTTCCTACTTAGGCCCTTTGGCATTCGCTCTGTTTTAGCTTGTATTGAAGCAAGTATTCGTAACATGATCAGGTTTAGCTATGGTAGAGAGTATAACGTGCCGTGCAGGTTCGATTCATTAAATTTGGGGCTTAAATGCAAAATGTTAAATATCTCGAAAACGGTGCATCGTAGAGCAAAACCTGATACCTAGGTTTGCAGTATCAGGAACAAGAAAAAAACATAGTCTAATGATGAGATCGACGGTTCGATCCCTACTTAGGCCCTTTGGCATTGGCAGCTATCTAATTCTACAAGATGGGGTCTATACATAGCTTCTTATGAGGCAGCTTAAGAGCGCTTGCACAAGATGGCTGTTGCTCTTATGAGACGCCCTAGGGGTGCTTGCGCAAGGTAGCAGCGACAAGACGGTGACTGTACACAGCTCCTTATGATACGGTCTAGAGGTGCTCACACAAGATGGTGGCTGCTCTGACGAACAAAGCTAGCTTTGCATCGTGCAGGTATCTTTACAGCACTAAACCTCATACCTTTGAAATGTAATTTGAAAAATTCTACGTGCTTTTTCTTAACAGCAGCTATCTTTAAACAATAGCGGCTATACATAAGCTGTTAAGGCCTCCTCTTATGTCAAGGCATAAACCTGCATCGAGATAGCTAGAGTAAGCACGTGCTGCAGTGATGACGTCATTATGCATGTTTAGACTTGCAAATCACTAAAGAAACATAACAAGACTAGAATCGAACACTGCACTCTATGCTGTTAACTTTATCATGTGATCGGAACATTGATTGAAGTGTTTAGAACACTAAATAAGTAGAACAGAACACTGTACTCGATACAACATGTCAGGGGATACCTTTGTTCTAAGAAGATTAGATTATCGCACATTCCTTGTAGCAGCATACTTATAAGGTTGTTGCACTCTCTGTTGGAAAAAGTTTAGTAAGAAAGATGATGCATGCAAAATCGATAGGTGATCTGTACACGCTTTGAACTTGGGTGTTCTTTGTGCTTAAACTTCGTGCACATAGGTTATGTTAAGATTGCAGCACACACAAGCGATGATCGCACGCTGTTGTGGAAGAAGTTTAGTACAAGAGTTAATGCGTGCAAAATTGACAGGTGTTGTGTACACGCTATTCTTTGTGCTTTAAGTTCACGCACATAGGTAGCAGCACACAATTGCGAACGTTGTACACTCTAGCGGTAGACGTTTAGTACGATAGTCGATGCATGCAAAATCGTTAGGTGATGTGTACACGCTTTGGAGTATAGCTATTCTTTGTGCTTTAACTTTATACACATACGTTAGCAATACACATATGCGATCGTTGTACACTCTGGCGGTAAAAAATAGTCGATGCATGCAAATCAATAGGTGATGTGTACACGCTGCTAACATCGTTATTTTTTGTGCTTTAAGTTCGTGCGTATAGGCTATGCTAAGATAGGAGTACAATCTAGCGGAAGAAGTTCAGGGTGATATGTACACGCTTTGAAACATGGTTATTCTTTGTACTTTAAGTTCATGCACATAGGTTATGCTAAGATAGCAGCACAATCTAGAGGAAGAAGTTTAGTACGAGAGTCGATGCTTGCAAAATCGATAAGTAATATGTACACGTTTTGAAACATGGCTATTCTTTGTACTATAAGTTCATGTGTATAAGTTATGCTAAGATACCAGCACAATCTACCTGAAGAAGTTCAGTACGAGATTCGATACATGCAAAATCGATAGTTGATGCGTACACGCTTTGAAACATGACTATTCATTGTACTTTAAGGTCATGCGTATAGGTTATGCTAAGATAGCAGCACGATCTAGCGGAAGAAGTTTAGTACGAGAGTCGATGCATGTAAAATCGATAGGTGATGTCTACACGCTTTAAAACATGGCTATTCATACTGCTGCTCTGTTCCTAAGATTTTTAAACATAGCTAATCCTAATGCTGCTCTTAACGACGTAGAGCTAAGGAATGATTACGTGACCGGGATCATGACCACGTGCTCTTGTTTGGTAAACATAGCCACGTGCTTTTTTGACAGCTGTCTTCTTGACGGACCCTAACCTCACTTTGAAGGACAATAGAGCATCGCTAACGTCACTGATGCCATCTTTACGGCAGTAAACCTCAAGGCTGCCACCTTATGCATGTTATAGCGCGGAATTTAAAATCCAACAGCAGAACGTCGCTAACCTCACTCTTGCCATCTTGATGGGCTTAAACCTTACTGTTGCTACCTTGGTTAAACGCTTTTGTGTTAGTTTACTGTTAATCGCTAAGCTGTTCGCATCATCGAAGTTGAGAGTAACAAATGTCGAGTAGATTTAAAGAAGAATCTGTTAGCAGAAGATAGAAGTCCGTCATGGAAAAACCTATTTCTAGGTATATTTGCGAAGAGTGTGGGAAAGCATTTTCCCGAAGCTATCACAGGAGACGTCATGAGATATCATGTAGGACGATTTTTCAATGCAAACATTGTAGAGGAGAGTTCAAGAACGCATACAACGATCAACGTCATGAAGCCGCGTGTAATGTAGCTTCATCGGGAACAAAATACAAAGAGCTCGACCATATTCCAGCGAACACTGATTTATGTTTAAAAAGTACACCTCTGCGAGAGATTTTTAATTCTCCCTTGTTGTCTAGGCCTGCAGCAAGTTCTGTTACTGAGCACAAACTTCAAGATAAAGAGAGGCAAGATCATGATTATGATAATAAGGATAATGTGTTGATCAAAACAGTAGTAAAGGGAAAGTAGAAGAAGAAGAAAATTCATTGCCATTACAGCTTGATGATTTTTCTTCATTTCCTAAGCCTACTACACGTTCTGTCGAAGTGCAAACATCTCAAGAAGAGATGCAAGGTAAAGAAGAAGGAAATTTCAACGCTTCATCGCTATCGAAACAAGTTATGTTTGTACCTAGAAACGCTACTGCTGAAGCACGTATTATATCAAAACAAGTCCCTGCACATCAACTGTCTGCATATAGACTCAAAGTTCACAACAAGCCTCTGTTACCCTATGTAGATATAAGCTACTGTAAAGAACCCAACGTACTGGTAAAACGTTTACAACTGCTAAGAGCCTATCATGATGCTGGTTACACACAGTACAAAGAAGATATTTTTGAAATAGAGCATGAATTACGTCGTGTTGGTATTATTAAGTAAGCGCTTACCCTCACCTAAGTCATCCATCTGTAGTATATATACGATCGAGTAGCTATATTCGTATAGATTATTTCCCAACATTTTCCCTTCCTTAGGGTGTTAACTCCGCCTCTAGTTGTAGAGCCGGTCTCAAGCCCGGATAAAGAGAGGAGAGGCACCCTAGCCCTTTAGCCCTTTAGCCCATTAGCCCTTTAGCCCTTTAGCCCATTAGCCCTTTTGCCCTTTTGCCCATTAGCCCTTTAGCCTATTAGCCCTACGAGGAATGTGCGGTAATCTAATCTTCTTAGAACAAAGGTATCCCCTGACATGTTGTATCGAGTACAGTGTTCTGTTCTACTTATTTAGTGTTCTAAACACTTCAATCAATGTTCCGATCACATGATAAAGTTAACAGCATAGAGTGCAGTGTTCGATTCTAGTCTTGTTATGTTTCTTTAGTGATTTGCAAGTCTAAACATGCATAATGACGTCATCACTGCAGCACGTGCTCACTCCAGCTATCCCGATGCAGGTTTATGCCTTGACATCAGAGGAGGCCTTAACAGCTTATGTATAGCGCTATTGTTTAAGATAGCTGCTGTTAAGAAAAAGAACGTAGAATTTTTCAAATTACATTTCAAAGGTACGAGGTTTAGTGCTGTAAAGATACCTGCACGATGCAAAGCTAGCATTCTTCAGCAGAGCAGCCACCATCTTGTGTGAGCACCTCTAGACCGTATCATAAGGAGCTGTGTATAGTCACCGTCTTGTCGCTGCTACCTTGCGCAAGCACCCCTAGGGCGTCTCATAAGAGCAACAGCCACCTTGTGCAAGCGCTCTTAAGCTGCCTCATAAGAAGCTATGTATAGCCCCCATCTTGTAGAATTAGATAGCTGCCAATGCCAAAGGGCCTAAGTAGGGATCGAACCGTCGATCTCATCATTAGACTATGTTTTTTTCTTGTTCCTGATACTGCAAACCTAGGTATTAGGTTTTGCTGTACGATGCACCGTTTTCGAGATATTTAACATTTTGCATTTAAGCTCCAAATTTAATGAATCGAACCTGCACGGCACGTTATACTCTCTACCATAGCTAAACCTGATCATATTACGAATACTTGCTTCAATAAAGCTAAAACAGAGCGAATGCCAAAGGGCCTAAGTAGGAACCGAACCGTTGATCTCATCATTAGACTATCTTTTACTTGTTCCCCATACTGCGAACCGAGGTACTGGGTAGAAAAATTTTGTCCGTTTTGCTCTACGATGCACCGTTTTCGAGATATTTAACATTATGCATTTAAGCCCCAAATTTAATGAATCGAAGTAGCACGACACGTTAGCCTCTAAGCTAAGAGCAGCAGCCATCTTGCGCAAGCACCCTTAAGGTGTCTCATAAGGAGACGTGTATAGCCGCCATCTTGTGTCCGCCATCTTGCGCAAGCATCCTTAGGGCGTCTCAAGCCATCTTGTGCAAGGACACTTAAGCCGTCCCATAAGAGCAGTCGCTATCTTGAGCAAGCATCCCTAGGGCATCTCATAAGGAGCCATGTATAACTACCATCTTGAGCAAGCATCCCAAGGGCGTCTCATAAGAACCTGTGTATAGCAGACATCTTGCGTAAGCACCCTTAAGGAGTCA
Organism: Anabrus simplex; assembly: GCF_040414725.1. Lineage (NCBI taxonomy): Eukaryota > Metazoa > Arthropoda > Insecta > Orthoptera > Tettigoniidae > Anabrus > Anabrus simplex. Next base: position 2,706,914 of record NC_090269.1, read on the forward strand.
TGTATAGCCGCCATCTTATGCAATTAGCGTCGAGAGAGGGCCGCTGTAGAATTTCTCTTTTTAAATTATCCACCACCACATTTCAAAGGTATCTAGCTAAAGATGGCAGCACTGCGGATGACAGGTGACGAATTTACATCTACTACGATAAAGAGGGCAGCACGGTGCTCTATGGATTAAAGATGGTGGATGACAGCTGTCAAAAAGCGCGTGGCTATGTTTACCAAACAAGAGCACGTAGAATTTACCACCACCACATTTCAAACTGAAGAGGGCAGCACTATGCTCTGTTGATTAAAGATGGCGGATGGTAGCTGTCAAAAAAGCATGTGAGTTTGTTTAGAAACAAGAGCACGTGGAATTTTTCAATTTGCCGCCACCACATTTCAAAGGTATCTAGCTAAAGATGGCAGCACGGTGCTCTCTTGATTAAAGATGGTGGATGATAGCTAGCAGAACTTTTCAAATTGCCCGCTACTACGTGCTTAAGGTAGTAGCCATAAAGAGGGCAGCACGGTGTTCTGTGGATTAAAGATGGCGGATGACAGGTGATGAAATTGCCCGCATGATAGCAGCACGGTGCTCTGTTGATGAAACATGGCGGATGACAGCTGTCAAAAAAGCACATGGCTTTGTTTCCAAACAAGAGCACGTGGAATTTGCCGCCACCATATTTCAAACTAAAGAGGGCAGCACTGTGCTCTATAGATTAAAGATGGCAGATGACAGCTGTCAAAAAAGCACGTGAGTTTGTTTCCAAACAAGAGCACGTGGAATTTTTCAATTTGCCCCCACCACATACAGGGCAGCACGGTGCTCTCTTGATTAAAGATGGCTGCTGTCACGTGGAATTGTCTGCCACCACAGGTATCTAGCTAAAGAGGGCAGCACTGAGGTTTGCGATGCAAGATGGCTGCTGTCAAAAGGCATTTTTCAAATTATCCGCCACCACATTTCAAAGGTAAGTAGCTAAAGAGGGCAGCACTGTGCTCTATGGATTAAAGATGGCGGATGACAGCTGTCAAAAAAGCACGTGGCTGTTAAAAAGCACGTGGATTTGTTATTCTCGAGCTAGTGAGGTTAAGTTGGTAGCACTAAGGTTTAGGCCCGCCAAGATGGCAGCACTGCCGATGACAGGTGACGCAAGAGGGCAGCACAGCGCTCTGTAGTTTAAAGATGGCGGATGACAGCTGTCAAAAAGCACGTGGCTGTCAAAAAACACGGGGATTTGTTTATCTCGAGCTAGTTAGGTTAAGTTGGAACCACCGAGGTTTATTCCCGTCAAGATGGCAGTACTGAGGTTAGCGATGCGTTGTTGTCGATGACAGCTGTCAAAAAGCACGTGGCTTTGTTTACAAATCTGTCAAAAAGCATGTGGCTGTCAAAAAACACGTGGCTTTGTTTACCTCGCGCTAGTGAGGTTAAGTTGGCACTACTGAGGTTTAGGCCCGTCAAGATGGCAGTACTGAGGTTAGCGATGCGTTGCTGTCTGTCAAAAAGCACGTGGCTGTCAAAAAACACGTGGCTTTGTTTACCTCATGCTAGTTAGGTTATGTTGGCACTAGTGAGGTTTAGGCCCGTCAAGATGGCAGCAGTGAGGTTAGCGATGCGTTGTTGTCGATGACAGCTGTCAATATGCATGTGGCTTTGTTTACAAATTCAAATCTCCCGCCAAAATTCAAATTTCCCGCCAAAAATTCAAATTTCCCGCCAAAATTCAAATTTCCCGCGCCGCGAGCGGAGGAGGAGGCGGCGGAGGGTGCGGCAGAACTCTCCCATTATACTACTAGATTGAAACATAGCAAGCCTAGAATCGAACATTGTTTGATGTGTTCAGTACAACTTCAATGATTAACACACACTGTGCACATACCGCATAGCTAAAAACACACTGTGCACATATCGCATGCCTAACACTTCAAATGATTTGCTTAGTACGAAAATAAAAAAAATAAAAAAATCTATACCGCGTAGCTAACTCGTTCATCACACTGCTAAGACGCTTAGTAATTGTGAATACACTCATACGAAAATCAAGAAAGCACACTGCGTAGCCAACTCGCTCGGCTCACTCGCTGTGTAATTGCAACGCTGATACACACATGGATAAGAATGTTCCGAGATACTTACATGTTTTTAAGGGAGGGTGAAAGATCATAAATTATATGTACACATGTTGTCTCCTCCAAGTTGTAAGATGAAATAGACGCAGTACTGCGAGTTTCCGCTCTAGCTGGCGCACGGAAGTAGCATGATATCTCAGCAAAAATTAAAAATACGCGTGAGCTTGCAAGTCAGACACAATGATGGATACCGCGATTCAAATCCTGGCAACTTATGCCGTCGGGAAGGGCATCCGGCTAGATCACGTTATGACGATCGCGCAGGCCCCTCACCTAGCATTTGCTATTTTTTACAGCTTCCAGTTCGAACCCGCTATCATCCGAAGTAGCGAGAATGATTGAAGAGTGTTTGAGTGTGATTCATTTGTTGGATGGACGTGTTAAGCTGTGTGCAATCTTCTTCGGTAGGAGTAGGCTATGTCGGGATATCTAGTTATCGATTTAAAATCCAAGTCAGGAAGGGCAACCGGTCGTGTAAAACTACTAAGAGGCGGGGTGTGCAAAAAAGCCAGCATTAAGTAAGGGCTGTTGATGGGGGTGTTAAACCTTGTGCAGGCTCCTTCGAAAATGATTTTTGAGTATAAGACGTTGATGGTGATGCATCTGTCGGATGGAGGCGTTAAGCTATGTGCAGGCTTCTTCGGTAGAAGTAGGCTATGTCGGGATATCTAGTTATCGATTTAAAATGCTAGTCAGGAAGGGCAACCGGTCGTGTAAAACTACTAAGAGGCGGGGTGTGCAAAAAAGCCAGCATTAAGTAAGGGCTGTTGATGGGGGGTGTTAAACCTTATGCAGACTCCTTCGAAAATGATTTTTGAGTACAAGACGTTGATGGTGATTCATCTGTCGGATGGAGGTAATAAGCCTTGTGCAGGCTTCTTCGGTAGGAGTAGGCTAGAATCGAACTCGGACCTCCGGGGGTAGCAGCTAATCACACTAACTACTACACCAAAGAGGAGGACTATTTCAGAATATTTTACAACCTTAATTAGTACTGTGTTTTAAGAGCTTACATGGGCTGAATGCTACTCAGCTAAGAAGACGTTCGTGAGTTACAAGTCGCTTATCAGCACACCGTGTTTTCGTTCAAGGTTACACAAGCCGGAAGATACGTGCACAATTTCAGCTAACACATGCATTCCGCTGCTCGCTCTTCAAAGACTGTGGAACAAACCTATAGCCTACAGTGTGCATGCCTCTCACCCGATAGTCTCGGGTTCGATTCTCTTGGGAATAAAAATGTGTTTAAATCGCAAGAATTTGTTGAGTTGCCCTTCCTGACGCAAAACTAGCAGTATCTATCCTCTTTCATCATACACTATAGTTTTCGGTCGGTTGCCCTTCCTGACGTCAAAGAACTCGGATTAAGAATCTGACACGAGAATCGGGGGATTTACAGCTAGATGCTCTTCTTAGATTTAAAATCGCTGTATCACGAACTATTGTTTTACAGCCGGATGCCCTTCCTGACGCAAAACTAAGATTTTAAATCGCAAGAATTTTGTTGAGTTACCCTTCCTTACGCTTTTTTGCACACCCCGCCTCTTAGTAGTTTTACACGACCGGTTGCCCTTCCTGACTAGGATTTTAAATCGATAACTAGATATCTCGACATAGCCTACTCCTACCGAAGAAGACTGGACATAGCTTAACGCTTCCATCCGATGAATCACCATCAACGTCTTGTACTCAAAAATCATTTTCGAAGGTGTCTGCATAAGGTTTAAGACCCCCCATCAACAGCCCTTACTTAAGGCTGGCTTTTTTGCACACCCCGCCTCTTAGTAGTTTTACACGACCGGTTGCCCTTCGTGACTAGCATTTTAAATCGATAACCAGATATCGCGACATAGCCTACTTCTACCGAAGAAGCCTGCACATAGCTTAACGCCTCCATCCGACAGATGCATCACCATCAACGTCTTGTACTCGAAAATCATTTTCGAAGGAGCCTGCCCAAGGTTTAACACCCTCCATCAACAGCCCTTACTTAATGCTGGCTTTTTTGCACACCCCGCCTCTTAGTAGTTTTACACGACCGGTTGCCCTTCCTGACTAGGATTTTAAATCGATAACTAGATATCCCGACATAGCCTACTCCTACCGAAGAAGATTGCACACAGCTTAACACCTCCATCCAACAAATGAATCACACTCAAACACTCTTCAATCATTCTCGCTACTTCGGATGATAGCGGGTTCGAACTGGAAGCTGTAAAAAATAGCAAATGCTAGGTGAGGGGCCTGCGCGATCGTCATAACGTGATCTAGCCGGATGCCCTTCCCGACGGCATAAGTTGCCAGGATTTGAATCGCGGTATCCAACATTGTGTCTGACTTGCAAGCTCACGCGTATTTTTATTTTTTGCTGAGATATCATTCTACTTCCGTTCGCCAGCTAGAGCGGAAACTCGCAGTACTGCGTCTATTTCATCTTACAACTTGGAGGAGACAACATGTGTACATATAATTTATGATCTTTCACCCTCCCTTAAAAACATGTAAGTATCTCGGAACATTCTTATCCGTGTGTGTATCAGTGTTGCAATTACAAAGCGAGTGAGCCGAGCGAGTTGGCTACGCAGTGTGCCTTCTTGATTTTCGTATGAGTGTATTCACAATTACTAAGCGTCTTAGCAGTGTGATGAACGAGTTAGCTACGCGGTATAGATTTTTATTTTTTTATTTTCGTACTAAGCAAATCATTTGAAGTGTTAGGTATGCGATATGTGCACAGTGTGTTTTTAGCTATGCGATATGTGCACAGTGTGTGTTAATCATTGAAGTTGTACTGAACACATCAAACAATGTTCGATTCTAGGCTTGCTATGTTTCAATCTAAACAAAGGTATCCCCTAACATGTTGTATCGGATCACATGTAACGACATCGAGTGCAGTGTTCGATTCTAGTCTTGTTAGTTTCAATCTAAACAAAGGTATCCCCTAACATGTTGTACAGTGTTCGGTTCTTAGGATAAAGGTATCCCCTAACATGTTGTATCGGATCACATGTAACGACATCGAGTGCAGTGTTCGAATCTAGTCTTGTTAGTTTCAATCTAAACAAAGGTATCCCCTAACATGTTGTACAGTGTTCGGTTCTTAGGACAAAGGTATCCCCTAACATGTTGTATCGGATCACATGTAACGACATCGAGTGCAGTGTTCGATTCTAGTCTTGTTAGTTTCAATCTAAACAAAGGTATCCCCCTAACATGTTGTACAGTGTTCGGTTCTACTTGATTCGTGATCTGAACACATCAATCAATGTTCTGCTTACATGTTGTATCGAGTGCAGTGTTCAATTCTGGTCTTGTTATGTTACAAGCTGATCTTCTTAGAACAAAGGTATCCCCTAACATGTTGTACAGTGTGCGGTTCTACTTGTTTAGTGATCTGAACACATCAATCAATGTTCTGATTACATGTTGTATCGAGTGCTGTGTTCAATTCTAGTCTTGTTATGTTTCAATCTAAACAAAGGTATCCCCTAACATGTTGTACAGTGTTCGGTTCTATTTGTTTAGTGATCTGAACACATCAATCATTGTTCTGATCACATGTAACGACATCGAGTGCAGTGTTCAATTCTAGTCTTGTTATGTTTCAATCTGATCTTCTTAGAACAAAGGTATCCCCTAACATGTTGTACAGCGTTCGATTCTACTTATGTAGTGTTCTGAACACACCAGACAATGTTTTAATCACATGTTGAAGTTAACGACATCGAGTACAGTGTTCGATTCTACTTATTTTGTGTTCTGAACACATCAATCAATGTGCAGTGTTCAATTCTAGTCTTGTAATGTTTCACTCTAAACAAAGATATTCCCTAACATGTTGTACAGCGTTCGATTCTATTTATGTAGTGTTCTGAACACACCAGACAATGTTTTAATCACATGTATCGAGTACAGTGTTAGATTATACTTATTTTGTGTTCTGAACACATCAATCAATGTTCTGATCACATGTTGTATCGAGTACTGGCTGTCTCATAAGGAGCTATGTATAGCCGCCATCTTGCATCCGCCATCTTGCGCAAGCATCCTTAGGGGGTCTCTAGCCAAGGATCCTTAAGCCGCCTCATAAGAGCGACCACCATCTCGCGCAAGCATCCCTCATAAGGAGCCTTGTATAACCGCCATCTTGCGCAAGCATCCCAAGGACGTCTATGTATAGCGATCATCTTGGATAAGCACCTTTAAGGAGTCATGTATAGCCACCATCTTGTGCAATTAGCGTCGAGAGATGACTGCTGTAGAATTTTTCTTTTTAAAATTATCTAAAGAGTGTAGCACTGAGGTTTGCGATGTAAGATGGCGGATGACAGCTAACAGAACTTTACAAATTACCCGCTACTACAGAGAGCAGCACGGTGCTCTGTTCATTAAAAGATGGCGGATGACAGCTAACGACATTGCCCCGCATGAGGGCAGCACGGTGCTCTGTTCATTAAAGATGGTGGATGTCAGCTAACGAAATTGCCCCGCATGAGGGCAGCACGGTGTTCTGTTCATTAAAGATGTCGGATGACAGCTAACGAAATTGCCCGCAGCATAGTGCTCTGTTGGTTAAAGATGGCGGGTGATAGCTGTCAAAAGAGCATGTGGCTTTGTAGAGCACGTGGAATTTGCCGCCACAACAAAGAGGGCAGCACTGTACTCTGTTGCTTAAAGATGGCTGTCAAAAAAGCGCGTGGGTTTGTAAAGCATGTAGAATTTGCCGCCACCACATAGAGGGTAGCACGGTGCTCAAAGATAGCTGCTGTCTAAAAGCATTTTTCAAATTATCCGCCACCACATTTCAACTAAAGATGGCAGCACGGCGCTCAAAGATGACGGATGATAGCTAACAGAAATTTTCAAATTGCCCGCTACTACGTGCTTAAGGTAGTAGCCATAAAGAGGGCAGCACTGTTCTCTCTGGATTAAAGATGGCGGATGACAGCTGTCAGAAAATCACATGGGTTTGTAAAGCACGTGGAATTCACCGCCACCACAAAGAGGGTAGCACGGTGCTCAAAGATAGCTGCTGTCAAAAAGCATTTTTCAAATTATCCGCCACCACATTTCAACTAAAGATGGCAGCACGGCGCTCAAAGATGGCGGATGATAGCTAACAGAACTTTTCAAATTGCCCGCTACTACGTGCTTAAGGTAGTAGCCATAAAGAGGGCAGCACTGTTCTCTCTGGATTAAAGGTGGCGGATGACAGCTGTCAGAAAATCACATGGGTTTGTAAAGCACGTGGAATTTACCGCCACCGGGCAGCACGGTGATTAAAGATGGCTGCTGTCAAAAAAGCAGATGGCTTTGTTTCCAAACAAGAGCACGTGGAATTTGCCGCCACCGGGTAGCACTGTTCTCTCTGGCGGATGACAGCTGTCAGAAAAGCACATGGGTTTGTAAAGCGTGTAGAATTTAGCACCACCACATAGAGGGCAGCACGGTGCTCTCTAGATTAAAGATGGCGGATGATAGCTGACAAGAAAGCGCATAGGATTGTTTCCAAACAAGAGCACGTGGAATTTGTCGTCACTACATAGAGTGCAGCACTGAGGTTTGCGATGCAAGATGGCGGATGACGTACCACATTTCAAAGGTAAGTAGCTTAAGAGGGCAGCACGGTGCTCAAAGATGGCGGATGACAGCTGCACGTGGCTTTGTTTCCAAACAAGAGCACGTGGAATTTGCCGCCACCACATAGAGGGCAGTATTGTTCTCTCTAGATTAAAGATGGCGGATGACAGCTGTCAAAGGTAAGTAGCTAAAGAGGGCAGCACTGTTCTCTCTGGATTAAAGATGGCGGATGACAGCTGCACGTGGCTGTCAAAAAGCACGTGGCTTTGTTTACCACTCGCTAGTTAGGTTAAGATGGTACCACTAAGGTTTAGGCCCATCAAGATGGCAGTACTGAGGTTAGCGATGCGTTGTTGTCTGTCAAAATGCACGTGGCTGTCAAAAAACACGTGGCTTTGTTTACCTCATGCTAGTTAGGTTAAGTTGGCACTACTGAGGTTTAGGCCCGTCAAGATGGCAGCAGTGAGGTTAGCGATGCGTTGTTGTCGATGACAGCTGTCAAAAAGCACGTGGCTTTGTTTACAAATCTGTCAAAAAGCACGTGGCTGTCAAAAAACACCTGGCTGTGTTTACCTCATGCTAGTGAGGTTAAGTTGGCACTACTGAGGTTTAGGCCCGTCAAGATGGCAGTACTGAGGTTAGCGATGCGTTATTGTCTATCAAAAAGCACGTGGCTGTCAAAAAACACGTGGCTTTGTTTACCTCATGCTAGTTAGGTTAAGTTGGCACTAGTGAGGTTTAGGCCCGTCAAGATGGCAGCTGTGAGGTTAGCGATGCGTTGTTGTCGATGACAGCTGTCAAAAAGCACGTGGCCTTGTTTACAAATTCAAATCTCCCGCCAAAATTCAAATTTCCCACCAAATATTCAAATTTCCCGCCAAAATTCAAATACGCGTGAGCTTGCAAGTCAGACACAATGATGGATACCGCGATTCAAATCCTGGCAACTTATGTCGTCGGGAAGGGCATCCGGCTAGATCACGTTATGACGATCGCGCAGGCCCCTCACCTAGCATTTGCTATTTTTTACAGCTTCCAGTTCGAACCCGCTATCATCCGAAGTAGCGAGAATGATTGAAGAGTGTTTGAGTGTGATTCATTTGTTGGATGGAGGTGTTAAGCTGTGTGCAGGCTTCTTCGGTAGGAGTAGGCTATGTCGGGATATCTAGTTATCGATTTAAAATCCTAGTCAGGAAGGGCAACCGGTCGTGTAAAACTACTAAGAGGCGGGGTGTGCAAAAAAGCCAGCATTAAGTAAGGGCTGTTGATGGGGGGGTGATAAACCTTGTGCAGGCTCCTTCGAAAATGATTTTCGCGTACAAGACGTTGATGGTGATGCATCTGTCGGATGGAGGCGTTAAGCTATGTGCAGGCTTCTTCGGTAGAAGTAGGCTATGTCGGGATATCTAGTTATCGATTTAAAATGCTAGTCACGAAGGGCAACCGGTCGTGTAAAACTACTAAGAGGCGGGGTGTGCAAAAAAGCCAGCATTAAGTAAGGGCATTTGATGGGGGTGTTAAACCTTATGCAGACTCCTTCGAAAATGATTTTTGAGTACAAGACGTTGATGGTGATTCATCTGTCGGATGGAGGTAATAAGCCTTGTGCAGGCTTCTTCGGTAGGAGTAGGCTAGAATCGAACTCGGACCTCCGGGGGTAGCAGCTAATCACACTAACTACTACACCAAAGAGGAGGACTATTTCAGAATATTTTACAACCTTAATTAGTACTGTGTTTTAAGAGCTTACATGGGCTGAATGCTACTCAGCTAAGAAGACGTTCGTGAGTTACAAGTCGCTTATCAGCACACCGTGTTTTCGTTCAAGGTTACACAAGCCGGAAGATACGTGCACACTTTCAGCTAACACATGCATTCCGCTGCTCGCTCTTCAAAGACTGTGGAACAAACCTATAGCCTACAGTGTGCATGCCTCTCACCCGGTAGTCTCGGGTTCGATTCTCTTGGGAATAAAAATGTGTTTAAATCGCAAGAATTTGTTGAGTTGCCCTTCCTGACGCAAAACTAGCAGTATCTAGCCTCTTCCATCATACACTATAGTTTTCGGTCGGTTGCCCTTCCTGACGTCAAAGAACTAGGATTAAGAATCTGTTTTGTTTTAAGACTAGTTGTCCTTCCTGACGCAAAACTGGTAGTATCTAAGCTCTTACATCATACACTATTGTTTTCGACCGGTTGCCCTTCCTGACGTCAAAGAACTCGGATTAAGAATCTGACACGAGAATCGGGTATTTACAGCTAGATGCTCTTCTTAGATTTTAAATCGCTGTATCACGAACTATTGTTTTACAGCCGGATGCCCTTCCTGACGCAAAACTAAGATTTTAAATCGCAAGAATTTTGTTGAGTTACCCTTCCTTACGCTTTTTTGCACACCCCGCCTCTTAGTAGTTTTACACGACCGGTTGCCCTTCCTGACTATGATTTTAAATCGATAACTAGATATCCCGACATAGCCTACTCCTACCGAAGAAGCCTGCACACAGCTTAACACCTCCATCCAACAAATGAATCACACTCAAACACTCTTCAATCATTCTCGCTACTTCGGGTGATAGCGGGTTCGAACTGGAAGCTGTAAAAAATAGCAAATGCTAGGTGAGGGGCCTGCGCGATCGTCATACGTGATCTAGCCGGATGCCCTTCCCGACGGCATAAGTTGCCAGGATTTGAATTGCGGTATCCATCATTGTGTCTGACTTGCAAGCTCACGCGTATTTTTATTTTTTGCTGGGATATCATGCTACTTCCGTTCGCCAGCTAGAGCGGAAACTCGCAGTACTGCGTCTATTTCATCTAACAACTTGGAGGAGACAACATGTGTACATATAATTTATGATCTTTCACCCTCCCTTAAAAACATGTAAGTATCTCGGAACATTCTTAACCGTGTGTGTATCAGTGTTGCAATTACTAAGCGAGTGAGCCGAGCGAGTTGGCTACGCAGTGTGCCTTCTTGATTTTCGTATGAGTGTATTCACAATTACTAAGCGTCTTAGCAGTGTGATGAACGAGTTAGCTACGCGGTATAGATTTTTTATTTTTTTATTTTCGTACTAAGCAAATCATTTGAAGTGTTAGGTATGCGATATGTGCACAGTGTGTTTTTAGCTATGCGATATATGCACAGTGTGTGTTAATCATTGAAGTTGTACTGAACACATCAAACAATGTTCGATTCTAGGCTTGCTATGTTTCAATCTAAACAAAGGTATCCCCTAACATGTTGTATCGGATCACATGTAACGACATCGAGTGCAGTGTTCGATTCTAGTCTTGTTAGTTTCAATCTAAACAAAGGTATACCCTAACATGTTGTACAGTGTTCGGTTCTTAGAACAAAGGTATCCCCTAACATGTTGTATCGGATCACATGTAACGACATCGAGTGCAGTGTTCGATTCTAGTCTTGTTAGTTTCAATCTAAACAAAGGTATCCCCTAACATGTTGTATCGGATCACATGTAACGACATCGAGTGCAGTTTTCGATTCTAGTCTTCTTAGTTTCAATCTAAACAAAGGTATCCCCTAACATGTTGTATCGGATCACATGTAACGACATCGAGTGCAGTGTTCGATTCTAGTCTTGTTAGTTTCAATCTAAACAAAGGTATCCCCTAACATGTTGTATCGGATCACATGTAACGACATCGAGTGCAGTTTTCGATTCTAGTCTTGTTAGTTTCAATCTAAACAAAGTTATCCCCTAACATGTTGTACGGTGTTCGGTTCTACTTGATTCGTGATCTGAACACATCAATCAATGTTCTGTTTACAAGTTGTATAGAGTGCAGTGTTCAATTCTAGCCTTGTTATGTTTCAAGCTGATCTTCTTAGAACAAAGGTATCCCCTAACATGTTGTACTGAACCCATAATTCTACGGTGAGAAAAATATTTTTTTCTTCAATATTTATTTGGTGTTAAGAAAGTACTTTTATGTTTGAAAGCAGCCATGTTGCGCTCCTACGAGCCCCGATGTCGCGTGGGAAGGTTCTACCTCACGGCAAGCTCGTGAATTGCCGGGACACCTCGGTGGGACTAGAGTGCCCGACAATTCTTTAAATTCATGGAATTCTGCACAACGAGGGATTTTGATAATATAGTAAATGAAGAAATAAATAATCAAAATTATTCGTACACCCTCCGTGAAGATAGAGACACCAGGGAAAAACTTAAATGCAGTTAAGCCCAAGTACATGTTAGCGTGAGACCAGCGAACCAGCGACACGTGCCAAGGTCAGGGAAGGAAGAAAACGCGCGAAACGCACTGGCAGAAACAATTTATTTCCCCTGTTGTGAGTGTAGAAAAATTATAAAATTAACATCTAACATAAGTGCAAGTCTGTCCGGAGTTCTGGGACAAGTCTTATCAAAATCGGTCTATTAGACGCAAATTTGGCAGATTACACAACCAAGCCTCATAGAGGGGATAGCGTCCTTCCTGAAATTATAAAAGAAACCCCCCACCGTAGATTTTGCAGTGTCGATCTGGAACTTGAAGACGCGGGAGCTTGCGCCCGTCGCCATTGGAAATTCGCGCCAGATTGACCGACAATAATTAAATACATGTCCGTGGCTAAGGTCCATATACTTAGTTAAGAAGAAAAAGTGATTGGGAAAGTTTGAACGTTTGCCGACGAACTAGGAAGGTGTAGGCTGGTTGAAATATACGCAGTAGGTTATTTATATCATCTCAGGTACATTTGAAAGTGAAGCAGAGTCTTGGAGGAAGCTAGTCAAAGTAGTTTTGCTCCCTTATCGGCCGAACACCTGTTTATTGAGGTAATGGAGAGAGAAACCACTCTGGGAACGCATCAGACAGTTGTAGTCGACTGCAGGACGAGGGAAGTTCGTGGTGCAAGTTACAGAGAAAGTGCCTGATTTATGTGGTAAATGTAATATCGTGTGTGTGAAGGGTAGTGTTTGTGTGAGTGAGATTTTGGAAATGAAAAAGTTATCTGTGAAAATGAGCGGCTAAGCCTGAGGTCAGCTGGCGACGATGTAATCAGAATGCTGAGAATGTCACCATTGTGCAGGTCTGTCTATTTTATATTATGTTGTAATTAGTTAGTCATCGTCTGTCCCAACCAACTTTTCCAGATGATTGTCGGGTTGATATGCGTAATTATCAGGCGAAAAGTGTTGTAATTGTTGGTCAGCTTGTGAAAATTTCAGTGTGTCAAGTTCATGTCAAGAACGGTAAAATGCGACGCTTTAAAATTTTGTGTTGAATGTTCGATGAGATATCATCTCAAGCGGGGATTTTTGGAACGTTATAAGTGTAAATTTGTCGTGGCGAATATCTTAATCTCAGATGCCAGTTGAATTCAGAAATGTTGGTCGATAATAATAATAATAATAATAATAATAATAATAATAATAATAATAATAATAATAATAATAATAATAATAATAATAATAATGTCTACTGCGGGATAAGGAAATTTTTCTATGTTAAAGTGCATTTAACCAGTATATTTTTACAAGGATCGCAGGCATATTTAGATGATTTCGGTGAAATTTGTTAGAGTCACTGTCATTAATGGGAAGGAAAATTTGAGACATCGTGTATATCAATGATACGAAAAGTCGCTGGGTGCTCTTGGACTCTCGAGGTTCGAAAGTCGTAATAATAGTAAAGTAAGAGATGTGTTTAATAATGGTTGTCGTTTCCACCAGGGGATCGAAGTATGAAAAAGGGTCTTGAAGGAAAAGGAATTGAGAGCGATGAATTGATATGTATGTGGAGACGAGATAGATGGAAGTGATACCGCTGGAATAAAGCGAGGAGAAGGAGTTTAAGACGAGCTATATTTTTGTAGAGGAAGTATTTAGGAACAGGTTGTGTTGAGACAGGCTGTATTGTTTTCCGCAATCAATCCGAATTTGAGACGACTATGGTGTGAAGCATAGAAATTTTATAGAAAGATTCCAAGTGAAAACGACTCTAGTAAAATGTTAAAGTCTGGGTAGTACAATATCCAGTGATTTTTGGTACATAAAGCCCGTATGGATAATAAGATAATGAACGACCTCAAGGATCGAAGAGCACTTTGGACCCATGGTTGGGTTGTATTGAATTGGTTCACTGGATAGGTCATTGGTAATATATAGTTGGATTTGATGATAGGCGATTTGAGAATTTCGAATGCGGTAGTGATGATTATTATTTTTGAAGGTATCCACTAAATGGTAAAATATGTGTTGGGAGTTTTCATTTGCTTCCCTAACACTTCAGTGCACAGGCTGAGAGTGTGTTCGAGGTGGAGAATCGTTCGTCACGTATATTTATTTTTGAGTTCATGTATTGTAATGGTAGAGACTCACTGTGTTTTTCGACTTGCATTCATTTGATAGTAAGAGACGTAGTTCCGTCGTGCGTATTTTGTCTGACCAGATTTTGTGTTAAATGTTGGAGGTGTTTGAAATTGCTAGTTCGCCTGATATGTTAAGGGAGGCGTGTTACGACCCACTTTGACGCCCGACGATAGGATTAGGACGTCAGATGTTATTCTTGGAGTCACTGATGATGAGACGTCCTAGGTCACGCCCGACGATAGAATTTGGAAGGCATCATGTACATAATGATTAGTGTTAGGGTGTACAGATTTCAAGTGAGCCCGACGATAGGTCTGGGATGGTAGCTGTACATACTCAAGTCTCAGTTTAGATGTTTCTTTTGTTTGTTTGTTGAAGTGGCCTGGAGGAAGCAGTTACAGTACGATATGATTTATTGTAGAGGGTCAATGCGTAGCTCTCCATTGAGATAACGGGACTGCTGTTGACAAGTGAGGGCTGTCCAAGTGTTGGATATCGGCTCGATATAGATTAAATATTTTTACTGTGATTCTTCGTGCGTGTTAAGCTGTATGACTTCGAGATGTTAATTTATTTTTACGGACTTCATTGGTTCTCGTTTTAACGTCCGTTTTCGTTTGATAGTGTGCATATTGACACTCAGAGTATTAGAGTGAGACTTGAGTTGCGAATGCGGTTTCGATTCATCAGTCAGTATTTTATTTTATTTTCATCTTGTCGTACTTTCATTTTAATTATAATTAGTTAGAATAAGTAAGTAATCACTTTACCAGTAGTGTGTTGGGACAGACAGTAAATAGAGAGATCCGTACTGGTAGCATTGTTTTCAAGGGAAAGAATTCCTTAAAGTGGTAGTAAATTTTAGCGTGGACTGGTAATTTTATTAAGCATAACAAACCCATTTCTAACCTGAAAATCGGTTCGATAATAATACTTTTCAAGTGACTTTCCACTTTTTATTTAACCTCAGTGTTTGGCATTTCTTCTAAATGCATGATTAGTAATTGTTTCCTGCATTTCGCAGTTTTGTTCCTTTAGAACGACATAACGTAAGATCCTCTCGGATCATGTTGTTGTTGGTTCCTTCCGAACAGCTGTTTGGGGTGATGCACATTTAGCATCGGGATTATCTTATCACTTAAGGGTGTCATGAATGACAAATACATGGTGGAATTTTATTTTAATTGTGAATGATGTTGTTAACTTGTAGTGAACACCATGCTTTCCCATAATATTTCGCAACCTATCCAAAGCAACTGATAGTTTGGTTCGATTAAGGGTCCATTCGGCGGGTGTTCCGTATCCGTGAAGGGTATTTGACTGGTGGATAACCTTAATAGAGAGAAAATCAGGCGTTCTACTTGTTGAAGGTCAGATTTTCCACGGATCGTGTGGATTAACTCTCAGTTCTCGTTTGGAATAATAGGTGCCCGGTTTTCAGGTCTTCCCTTTTTCAGTTTTTCAGTTTCGCTGTCCACTAACATATTAGCTTCTTCAAAGCAACTCTTCGACATTGTAAGAAACAAAGTGACGGTATGTAATGTGACTGTGTTTGAAACATTCAAAAATCAATAATATATATATTTTTTATTTGCAAGAATGCATATTAAATTAATGATGTTATCGCGCTCTTTCAATTTAATAAAAGTTAGTAAGCACATTTTTGCTCCTCATTTCAAGTAGTTAGGCTCTCTTCTGAACCCCATCGTTTGGTTAAGATCGTGACCGAATTTATTCCCGCAACGACCCAGGATTTAAGAGTTCTAAATTGTTCTACTGTAGCAGCCGTGGCCGACCAACGATGGAATGGTAAGTTCAAGGTTTCAGTAAGAAGTGGCGCCCAACGTGGGGCTTAAGTCACGATAAGGAGGATGATAATATTCCACGTTGGAGGACAGTAAGAAATAACACCAACGTGATGGCTTAAGTCACTTAACAGAGAGGGCTTGAGTGCATTAAAGGAAGAACTACGAGTCATGTTGGTTGACATCAGTAAAATGATGACCAATTGTAGAATAATAGTACACGTTGGGCCTCAGTAAGAAGTGGCGCCATCAACGTTAGGGCTTATGTCACGATAACGATGAGGAGCCCAAAGCCACGATAACGATACGATGCCACGATAACGATGATGAAATTATATATTGAAAATAAATGTTAGGAAAATATAAAATAATGTTGAGGCCTAAGCCACATTATAAATAATACAAGCGGGTGAGAACTATGGCTGAGCCACAGTTAAACGAATTATGCCCAATGAGAGTGCTAGATATTATCACGTTTAACGAGGAGCGTAACTACTTGGTAGATAATAATAATAATAACAGTCACAATGCATTTTAGGAAACCGATACTTAAAGTTTTATTGAAGCTTATGTCATGTTGCCAATATAAATTTTGGAAGTGGTAACGCTGAATTACATTCAAAGTTTATGCGTTAACATGTTCTTTGTTTAATTAATTTACGGAAGCGAAACTATTTGGGATATTTATCCAGAGTAACTTATTAACTTCAGAATTTTCTTTGTATTAAACAATTTTGTGATACCAGCCACATAAACAAAATTTTATAAGACAACTGTTGGAATGTTGTCAGTTTCGGTATTAAATTATAATAGCGTTTGTATGTGAAAACGCAGTAGATGGTGAATTCTTTCCTTAGTAGTTTGGAGTATTCTGGTTGCGTCAACAGCCAGCGTACTCATTATTGTATTCTTTGTGGTATTGTGAGATGGAGGATCAGGCGATGATGGAGAGGTTAATGCAGATGATGAAGGACATGAAAGTCCAAAATGAGTGTTTAAATAGTAAGATGGAGGACACGAAAGTCCAGAATGAGAATTTAAATAGTAAAATGGAGGATGTGAAAATTCAAAGTGAATGTTTGGCAGCTAGTTTGAAAGACACTCGTGAGGAGTTACAGTCTAGTTTGAAAGACACTAGTGACGAGTTAAAGAGTAGTATTGAGGATACCCAGGCTAGGTGTAAAGAGTCTAGTGATGAGTTGAAGGCTGGATTGAAGAACGTAGTTCATGAGACACACACTATGTGCACCGAACTTAAAGAGGAAGTTAGGGGTGAGATAGGTAAACTCAACCAGCGTTTTGATGATAGCCAAGTGGAAATTAGGAATGAAATTGATAAACAATTTGCGGAAGTGCAGGTCAATTTAAAGAACGATTTTGATAAACAGTTTTCCAAAATCCATGACAGTTTAAAAACCGATATGGACAAGCGTTTTGACGAAAGCCACGACATGTACAGTAGGCTATGCGATAGTCAGGAGGAGATGAGGAAGGAACTTGACAGGCATTTACTGGAAAGCCAGGCAGCGCACAAACGGCTGATCGACAGTCAGGTCGAATTTAAGGACGACATTACACAACAGGTCGTAGAGATGCGGAATTCCATTGATAAGGAAAAGGGGAAAACGCTAACTATAATAGAAGAACAACGTCAATTATTATCTGCGGACATTGAGTCACTGAACAACAAGGTAGATAAAATTAGTGTGGAATTGGATAGTCAAGTATTGTCAAAAACCGAAACCATGGAGAAGAAACTGTTGCAAATTAATGAGGAAGCAATTAGTAAACTCCAAGTGGCTAATGAGGACTCTGAAATTTTAATTAAAGAAATTCAAGAGGAGTTAGTTGAAATGAAAAATGAACACACCCGGGAATTCAACGACAGGCAAAATAGTATAGAACAGGACTTAAGGGAAATTACGTCAGCCCAGGAAGAAACGGACAAGAAAGTTGGATTCATTAAGAGCGAAGTGAGCAGTTGGATTAGCAGCGTGGTAGACATGCAGTCCAAGATGGACAAAGTATTGAGTCAAACCTCGACAGCTGTTAACTCTGACCTCAGTGGTCAATTGCCGAATATCAGTCATGTAAATAATAACGGTCAGAGCTCGAATGTAGATACCAGTCGATCTCAAGGCTCGGGGGTCACCAACGTTATTAACATGATTAAGTTACAAGAGGACCAGCCTAAGAAATTTAATGGAGGTCCATATACCACGCCGAAGGGATTTCTTAAGGATCTCAGGGAGTACATCCGGGACGCCAAGATTCCTGAGGAACGTCAGTTGAGGGTAGCTGAAAGATATTTAGAGGGGGCACCACTTTTATGGTTCAAAGGCTTCCGATACCACTTTGATACCTTTGATGAATTCCAGAGGGCGTTTCTAAATAAATTTTGGAGTACGGAAATTCAGCAGAGTCTCAGATTAGAACTATACTCACGTCGTTATACTGCAATAGGCCCTACTAAATTCAGTGAGTACTTTATTGCACAAATGGTAAAGTTCAGAGAACTTGAGGCGCCGCCCTCGGAGCAGGAATTGGTACAGGCCATCCAAAAGCAGCTACCTCCCGAAGTACAAAGGATACTCATTGCATCAAAGGTAGAGACCCCAATGCAAGCAGAAATGATCCTTAGGCAACTGGATCATACCCATAATCAAATAGCACCCAGAGGGGGACGATCACACGAGCAACATGTAAACACTGTTAGCCAGGTTCCAGAGGGAAGTCAAGAGGCACCTGAGCAGGGGAAACCACAGTCGACTGAGCGGAGGCGTGAGTTTCGTAATAACTGGGAACCCTCGCATCCACGAAATGAGGATTGGAAAAGGCGTAGGGGTAACTGGAATTATCCACAAAGGAGGAACCCTTACTGGAGGCGATACGATGGCGGCGGAGAAACCCAGAGGAATTTCAGAAATGGATATAATAACCGCAGGGACTGGGGAAATAATCGAACCCAGAACTTCCGCCGTGATGATGATGAAAGGTACCGCGAACGTGCTCAGTATACCGAAGGGTTAAGGAAGGACCACGAAAGGGAAAAATGGAAGGGGTCTATACAGCGCCAGGAAGTCAACACCGATTGTTTCGGGGCTGAAAGTCTGGAATTCCAGAAGGCACATAGGCAAGACCAGCGAAACTCCGGTCTGAACCCGTTTGCGCCGAATTTCGAGCAAGAGTCAATGTCGACTCTTGAGAGAAAAAAACTTCAAATTCCCAGTAGGAAATGTTTCAGAGTCTTTCATCCCAGATTCTGAAGGAGAGACGTCAGATGAGTGGGTGGTCGCACAGATAGATTCGTGGATCATTACCTCTGATGACTTGGTGGAAGACCACTTAAAACAGGAGAGCAATCAAGTAAAGAAACTGCCTTTAATAAATGTCCGCATCTGTAATATTCATGTCAAAAGTTTGGTAGATACCGGGGCCAGTATCAGCATCATCTCCCAAGCTCTTTTCGACGATTTGAGACAACGAAATAAATTGCCAATAATTCCGGTGTCAAATGTAAAAATTCGAGGGGTCATTCCTGACAAAATTGCTGTTTGTAAGGTACAAACTTATTTGGACGCACAAATTGGAAATTCCACTTTCGCTCATGCATTCGTAGTCATGTCCAAAATGCACTACAATGTAATTTTAGGGGCTGATTTTATCCGTGAGACCAACGCAGTCATTGATTTGAGCAGGAACCAGATAAGGTTCAGGAAAGAAGAGGGAGCAGAAGTCTTACACTAAACGAGGAATTGGGAGAAGATAGAACATTAGAATATGGCGAAGAGGAGGCCCAATGTGTAGACCTCGTAAATTCATTAGAGGGAGTCGCTGGTGACATTGACAGTGTAGATGACGAAGGGATTCATCATGAAGAGTTGCATGACGTCTTGGAAGCTGAGGTTGACACTGATTACGAGGCCTTAATTGGGTTAAAGGTCGCTGAATGCCCTGGTACTGTAGAAGAGAAGGAAAAACTTAGAGCTCTCTTAATGGAATTTATATCTGTGTTCGATTCCAAACGGGGTCTAATCCCTAATTTCACATATGCGCTAGCTGTTACGGATTGGACATCGTTTAAGAGGAGACCATACCCTATACCGGACAAGTATTATGCTCAAGCTGCTAAAATTATTAAGGAAATGGAGGAGAACGGGCTAATTTCCAAGCAGCCCACTCCATATTTGAATCCGTTGGTCGGGGTTCAAAAACCGGACGGGTCTCTGCGCGTGTGTTTGGACGCACGTACTCTCAACGAGCGCTTACTCCCCGAGCATGACCATGCCCCTCCTATTAAAGAGGTTATCAAACGTTTCAGAGGAAAAACACGTTTTATTAGCGTAGATTTGACATCCTCGTATCATCACATCGGTTTGGAACTCAAGTCTAAATTATTTACTGGCTTCATTTTTGACCAACAGACGTATGTTTTCAATCGTCTCCCATTCGGGTTGAAAACCGCCGGTGCAGCTCTCATACGCGCCCTAGATCGATGTCTAACTGATGAAGTTAAAGCCACTACAACTCGGTATGTCGATGACATCTTGCTAGCTTCATCAAGTTTTGAGGAAAATATCAGGGATTTGAGGAAACTACTGGAGAATTTAAGGGCATCAGGTTTCAAAATCAACTTGAAGAAATCACATTTTTGTCAAAAGGAGGTCCTGTTTCTCGGCCATGTCATTGATGGTGAAGGAGTTCGCCCGAACCCGGTGAAGCTCCAAGCCATAGACAAGTTCCCAAGACCGCTCAAAATTAAGAACGTTAGGCAATTCCTTGGAATGTGAAATTTTTTTTTCGGACCATTGCATGAATTACACGGAGGTTGTAGCCCCACTTCAGAGCTTGCTTCACAAGAACAACAGATGGAAATGGAGTCCCGAGCACGAGGAGGCGTTCAGAAAGACCAAAGAGCTCTTGCTAAACAGCGTTAAGCTAGGGTATCCGGATTTCGAGAAACCATTTATTGTACAGACTGATGCATCGACCGTAGGAATCGGGGCACTCCTATATCAGGAATGTTTGGACCAGCCTCATAATAGAAATTATTTATCTTTCTACAGCCGAAAGTTGAGATCACACGAAGTCAAATACAGCGTGACCGAATTGGAAATGTTGGCTATTGTTCAGGCATTGCAACATTGGAGGAAAATGATTTATGGTTTTCACATAATCATTAAAACCGACCACAAGGCGCTGACCTTTATAATGAAAACAGCTGTCGCTAGTGAACGAGTGGCTAGGTGGGCCCTGTTCATACAACAATTTGACTTCGAAATTGAGCACTGTTCCGGAAAATCGAACATCTTGGCAGACCTGTTAAGCCGAAATCCTAATGAGGAAGAACACGCCGTGAATCATTTGGACTTAGTTCAGGAAGACCACGATTTCCTATCAGAGTTGAGACAACTGGGAGACTTGCAATTGAGAGATCCTTTCTGCGGAAAAATGATTTCTTTCCTCCGAGGGACACTTCCGGCTGACGATCCACGGTACTTTGCCATCCAGAAATTGTCAAATAACTACTTGTACGTGAATAACATGTTGGTGAAATTCGTGGACAGCGATCACGTGAAATCCCGAATTTTGGTACCACCGCAACTTCGAAAGGGATTAATCTGGCACGTGCACAGGGTTATTGGTCATGGAGGGATTGATAAGGTTGTGTCAACCATCCAAGAAACGTTCACCTGGGTGAATTTGAGGGAAAATGTCAGAGACATCATCATCACATGCGATACATGTCAACGGGTTAAGGCAAACCCTTATCTGATCAGGCAGGCGCCTATTCCTCTCTTACCTTCACAACCTAAAGAGCTGTTCGCGATGGATATCTATGGGCCGCTCGTGAAAGGAAAGCGGGGGAACAAGTTCGTGCTGGTAACCATCGATGTTTTCTCCAAGTATACGACTCTGTTTCCCATGCAAAAAGCTAACACTAAGCTAGTCTTGAGGTGTATTTCCCGAAATATCATTCCGGAAATGGGCACACCGAAATTCCTTCTAACAGATCATGGTCCCCAGTTCACCTCTGCACAGTTCAAAACTGCCCTTCAGAATATGGAAATTCATCACATCCTGAGCAGCGTGAGACATCCTGAGGGAAATCCTAGCGAAAGGGTAATGCAAGTAATTGCAAAATTCTGTAGAATTTATTGCGCCCAAGAACATTTCAAGTGGGTTGATGTACTACCCCTAATAGTAACTTGTGTAAATAACACCATACACGAATCTATTGGGAGGATTCCCTCTATCGTGCACTTCAATAGGTATCCTGTGAGATCCTGGCATCCAGTGTCCCATCGATCCCCGCCCGTCACAGGAATTATGCATTCAAAGTACGGCAGAACATCTACGTCGACAAGCAGACCGCAGGTTGCGCAGGGTGAGGAACCGGAGATTCCACCGTCCCTTAGAGGAAGGCGAATTGGTGCTTGTTAGGAGACCCATGATGTCAAAACCGCAGGAAAACATCAATGCTAAATTTGCTCCCTTATATGTTGGGCCTTTCAAGGTGGTCAAAAGTTTCAGGAATAATTCCTATAGAATTAAGAGTCCGGATGGCAGCAGCAGCGAAGCTATATTCAATGCAGCCAACTTAAAGGTTTATCATAGAGCAGAAGAAAGAATCCCATTACAGGATGACGCAGCCTTACCAGCTGGGGAAATGGTGACCGAAGAAGAAGAAGAAGAAGAAGAAGAAGTGCAACCCGTAAATATGATCGTCACGTCGAGAGGAAGACAGGTCGAGGCACAACTCCAAGGACAGGCAAGCAGCGGGAGTAAAGAAGAGGAAGGCGTTGAATGTTTACAATGTTCGTTTTTAAGAGAAGATTTTATTGATGATATCTGTAACGCAATTCTATTGTTGGAAGAAGAAAACAGGGAAATACGTGAAAGTAACAGAGCCCTACGTCAAGAATGAGATCGGCTGGGAAATTTTACGGAGAATCATGGTTCATTTGTATCAAAATTCCCATGTACAATTCAGAATTTTGAAGGAATATGTCTGTTTAAATATTTCCCCTTTCTGGGTAAACATTTCGTCGTTGTAGGTGGATTATGAACCCATAATTCTACGGTGTGAAAAATATTTTTTTTTCTCCAATATTTATTTGGTGTTAAGAAAGTACTTTTATGTTTGAAGGCAGCCATGTTGCGCTCCTACGAGCCCCGATGTCGCGTGGGAAGGTTCTCCCTCACGGCAAGCTCGTAAATTGCCGGGACACCTCGGTGGGACTCGAGTGCCCGACAATTCTTTAAATTCATGGAATTCTGCACAACGAGGGATTTTGATAATATAGTAAATGAAGAAATAAATAAGCAAAATTATTCGTACACCCTCCGTGAAGACAGATACACCAGGGAAAAACTTAAATGCAGTTAAGCCCAAGTACATGTTAGCGTGAGACCAGCGAACCAGCTACACGTGCCAAGGTCAGGGAAGGAAGAAAACGCGCGAAACGCACGGGCAGAAACAATTTATTTCCCCTGTTGTGAGTGTAGAAAAATTATAAAATTAACATCTAACATAAGTGCAAGTCTGTCCGGAGTTCTGGGACAAGTCTTATCAAAATCGGTCTATTAGACGCAAATTTGGCAGATTACACAACCAAGCCTCATAGAGGGGATAGCGTCCTTCCTGAAATTATAAAAGAAACCCCCCACCGTAGATTTTGCAGTGTCGATCTGGAACTTGAAGCCGCGGGAGCTTGCGCCCGTCGCCATTGGAAATTCGCGCCAGATTGACCGACAATAATTAAATACATGTCCGTGGCTAAGGTCCATATACTTAGTTAAGAAGAAAAAGTGATTGGGAAAGTTTGAACGTTTGCCGACGAACTAGGAAATTGTGGGCTGGTTGAAATATACGCAGTAGGTTATTTATATCATCTCAGGTACATTTGAAAGTGAAGCAGAGTCTTGGAGGAAGCTAGTCAAAGTAGTTTTGCTCCCTTATCGGCCGAACACCTGTTTATTGAGGTAATGGAGAGAGAAACCACTCTGGGAACGCATCAGACAGTTGTAGTCGACTGCAGGACGAGGGAAGTTCGTGGTGCAAGTTACAGAGAAAGTGCCTGATTTATGTGGTAAATGTAATATCGTGTGTGTGAAGGGTAGTGTTTGTGTGAGTGAGATTTTGGAAATGAAAAAGTTATCTGTGAAAATGAGCGGCTAAGCCTGAGGTCAGCTGGCGACGATGTAATCAGAATGCTGAGAATGTCACCATTGTGCAGGTCTGTCTATTTTATATTATGTTGTAATTAGTTAGTCATTGTCTGTCCCAACCAACTTTTCCAGATGATTGTCGGGTTGATATGCGTAATTATCAGGCGAAAAGTGTTGTAATTGTTGGTCAGCTTGTGAAAATTTCAGTGTGTCAAGTTCATGTCAAGAACGGTAAAATGCGACGCTTTAAAATTTTGTGTTGAATGTTCGATGAGATATCATCTCAAGCGGGGATTTTTGGAACGTTATAAGTGTAAATTTGTCGTGGCGAATATCTTAATCTCAGATGCCAGTTGAATTCAGAAATGTTGGTCGATAATAATAATAATAATAATAATAATAATAATAATAATGTCTACCGCGGGATAAGGAAATTTTTCTATGTTAAAGTGCATTTAACCAGTATATTTTTACAAGGATCGCAGGCATATTTAGATGATTTCGGTGAAATTTGTTAGAGTCACTGTCATTAATGGGAAGGAAAATTTGAGACATCGTGTATATCAATGATACGAAAAGTCGCTGGGTGCTCTTGGACTCTCGAGGTTCGAAAGTCGTAATAATAGTAAAGTAAGAGATGTGTTTAATAATGGTTGTCGTTTCCACCAGGGGATCGAAGTATGAAAAAGGGTCTTGAAGGAAAAGGAATTGAGAGCGATGAATTGATATGTATGTGGAGACGAGATAGATGGAAGTGATACCGCTGGAATAAAGCGAGGAGAAGGAGTTTGAGACGAGCTATATTTTTGTAGAGGAAGTATTTAGGAACAGGTTGTGTTGAGACAGGCTGTATTGTTTTCCGCAATCAATCCGAATTTGAGACGACTATGGTGTGAAGCATAGAAATTTTATAGAAAGATTCCAAGTGAAAACGACTCTAGTAAAATGTTAAAGTCTGGGTAGTACAATATCCAGTGATTTTTGGTACATAAAGCCCGTATGGATAATAAGATAATGAACGACCTCAAGGATCGAAGAGCACTTTGGACCCATGGTTGGGTTGTATTGAATTGGTTCACTGGATAGGTCATTGATAAATATAGTTGGATTTGATGATAGGCGATTTGAGAATTTCGAATGCGGTAGTGATGATTATTATTTTTGAAGGTATCCACTAAATGGTAAAATATGTGTTGGGAGTTTTCATTTGCTTCCCTAACACTTCAGTGCACAGGCTGAGAGTGTGTTCGAGGTGGAGAATCGTTCGTCACGTATATTTATTTTTGAGTTCATGTATTGTAATGGTAGAGACTCACTGTGTTTTTCGACTTGCATTCATTTGATAGTAAGAGACGTAGTTCCGTCGTGCGTATTTTGTCTGACCAGATTTTGTGTTAAATGTTGGAGGTGTTTGAAATTGCTAGTTCGCCTGATATGTTAAGGGAGGCGTGTTACGACCCACTTTGACGCCCGACGATAGGATTAGGACGTCAGATGTTATTCTTGGAGTCACTGATGATGAGACGTCCTAGGTCACGCCCGACGATAGAATTTGGAAGGCATCATGTACATAATGATTAGTGTTAGGGTGTACAGATTTCAAGTGAGCCCGACGATAGGTCTGGGATGGTAGCTGTACATACTCAAGTCTCAGTTTAGATGTTTCTTTTGTTTGTTTGTTGAAGTGGCCTGGAGGAAGCAGTTACAGTACGATATGATTTATTGTAGAGGGTCAATGCGTAGCTCTCCATTGAGATAACGGGACTGCTGTTGACAAGTGAGGGCTGTCCAAGTGTTGGATATCGGCTCGATATAGATTAAATATTTTTACTGTGATTCTTCGTGCGTGTTAAGCTGTATGACTTCGAGATGTTAATTTATTTTTACGGACTTCATTGGTTCTCGTTTTAACGTCCGTTTTCGTTTGATAGTGTGCATATTGACACTCAGAGTATTAGAGTGAGACTTGAGTTGCGAATGCGGTTTCGATTCATCAGTCAGTATTTTATTTTATTTTCATCTTGTCGTACTTTCATTTTAATTATAATTAGTTAGAATAAGTAAGTAATCACTTTACCAGTAGTGTGTTGGGACAGACAGTAAATAGAGAGATCCGTACTGGTAGCATTGTTTTCAAGGGAAAGAATTCCTTAAAGTGGTAGTAAATTTTAGCGTGGACTGGTAATTTTATTAAGCATAACAAACCCATTTCTAACCTGAAAATCGGTTCGATAATAATACTTTTCAAGTGACTTTCCACTTTTTATTTAACCTCAGTGTTTGGCATTTCTTCTAAATGCATGATTAGTAATTGTTTCCTGCATTTCGCAGTTTTGTTCCTTTAGAACGACATAACGTAAGATCCTCTCGGATCATGTTGTTGTTGGTTCCTTCCGAACAGCTGTTTGGGGTGATGCACATTTAGCATCGGGATTATCTTATCACTTAAGGGTGTCATGAATGACAAATACATGGTGGAATTTTATTTTAATTGTGAATGATGTTGTTAACTTGTAGTGAACACCATGCTTTCCCATAATATTTCGCAACCTATCCAAAGCAACTGATAGTTTGGTTCGATTAAGGGTCCATTCGGCGGGTGTTCCGTATCCGTGAAGGGTATTTGACTGGTGGATAACCTTAATAGAGAGAAAATCAGGCGTTCTACTTGTTGAAGGTCAGATTTTCCACGGATCGTGTGGATTAACTCTCAGTTCTCGTTTGGAATAATAGGTGCCCGGTTTTCAGGTCTTCCCTTTTTCAGTTTTTCAGTTTCGCTGTCCACTAACATATTAGCTTCTTCAAAGCAACTCTTCGACATTGTAAGAAACAAAGTGACGGTATGTAATGTGACTGTGTTTGAAACATTCAAAAATCAATAATATATATATTTTTTATTTGCAAGAATGCATATTAAATTAATGATGTTATCGCGCTCTTTCAATTTAATAAAAGTTAGTAAGCACATTTTTGCGACCCAGGATTTAAGAGTTCTAAATTGTTCTACTGTAGCAGCCGTGGTCGACCAACGATGGAATGGTAAGTTCAAGGGTTCAGTAAAGTGTTCGGTTCTACTTGTTTAGTGATCTGAACACATCAATCAATGTTCTGATCACATGTTGTATCGAGTGCTGTGTTCAATTCTAGTCTTGTTATGTTTCAATCTGATCTTCTTAGAACAAAGGTATCCCCTAACATGTTGTACAGCGTTCGATTCTACTTATGTAGTGTTCTGAACACACCAGACAACGTTTTAATCACATGTTGAAGTTAACGACATTGAGTACAGTGTTCGATTCTACTTATTTTGTGTTCTGAACACATCAATCAATGTGCAGTGTTCAATTCTAGTCTTGTTATGTTTCAATCTAAACAAAGGTATTCCCTAACATGTTGTACAGCTTTCGATTCTACTTATGTAGTGTTCTGAACACACCAGACAATGTTTTAATCACATGTTGTATCGAGTACAGTGTTCGATTCTACTTATTTTGTGTTCTGAACACATCAATCAATGTTCTGATCACATGTTGTATCGAGTACTGGCTGTCTCATAAGGAGCTATGTATAGCCGCCATCTTGCATCCGCCATCTTGCGCAAGCATCCTTAGGGTGTCTCTAGCCAAGGATCCTTAAGCCGCCTCATAAGAGCGACCACCATCTCGCGCAAGCATCCCTCATAAGGAGCCTTGTATAACCGCCATCTTGCGCAAGCATCCCAAGGACGTCTATGTATAGCGATCATCTTGCATAAGCACCTTTAAGGAGTCATGTATAGCCACCATCTTGTGCAATTAGCGTCGAGAGATGACTGCTGTAGAATTTTTCTTTTTAAAATTATCTAAAGAGTGTAGCACTGAGGTTTGCGATGTAAGATGGCGGATGACAGCTAACAGAACTTTTCAAATTACCCGCTACTACAGAGAGCAGCACGGTGCTCTGTTCATTAAAAGATGGCGGATGACAGCTAACGAAATTGCCCCGCATGAGGGCAGCACGGTGCTCTGTTCATTAAAGATGGTGGATGTCAGCTAACGAAATTGCCCCGCATGAGGGCAGCACGGTGCTCTGTTCATTAAAGATGTCGGATGACAGCTAACGAAATTGCCCGCAGCATAGTGCTCTGTTGGTTAAAGATGGCGGGTGATAGCTGTCAAAAGAGCATGTGGCTTTGTAGAGCACGTGGAATTTGCCGCCACAACAAAGAGGGCAGCACTGTACTCTGTTGCTTAAAGATGGCTGTCAAAAAAGCGCGTGGGTTTGTAAAGCATGTAGAATTTGCCGCCACCACATAGAGGGTAGCACGGTGCTCAACGATAGCTGCTGTCAAAAAGCATTTTTCAAATTATCCGCCACCACATTTCAACTAAAGATGGCAGCACGGCGCTCAAAGATGACGGATGATAGCTAACAGAACTTTTCAAATTGCCCGCTACTACGTGCTTAAGGTAGTAGCCATAAAGAGGGCAGCACTGTTCTCTCTGGATTAAAGATGGCGGATGACAGCTGTCAGAAAATCACATGGGTTTGTAAAGCACGTGGAATTCACCGCCACCACAAAGAGGGTAGCACGGTGCTCAAAGATAGCTGCTGTCAAAAGGCATTTTTCAAATTATCCGCCACCACATTTCAACTAAAGATGGCAGCACGGCGCTCAAAGATGGCGGATGATAGCTAACAGAACTTTTCAAATTGCCCGCTACTACGTGCTTAAGGTAGTAGCCATAAAGAGGGCAGCATTGTTCTCTCTGGATTAAAGATGGCGGATGACAGCTGTCAGAAAATCACATGGGTTTGTAAAGCACGTGGAATATACCGCCACCGGGCAGCACGGTGATTAAAGATGGCTGCTGTCAAAAAAGCACATGGCTTTGTTTCCAAACAAGAGCACGTGGAATTTGCCGCCACCGGGTAGCACTGTTCTCTCTGGCGGATGACAGCTGTCCTAAAAGCACATGGGTTTGTAAAGCGTGTAGAATTTAGCACCACCACATACAGGGCAGCACGGTGCTCTCTAGATTAAAGATGGCGGATGAGAGCTGACAAAAAAGCGCATAGGTTTGTTTCCAAACAAGAGCACGTGGAATTTGTCGTCACTACATAGAGTGCAGCACTGAGGTTTGCGATGCAAGATGGCGGATGACGTACCACATTTCAAAGGTAAGTAGCTAAAGAGGGCAGCACGGTGCTCAAAGATGGCGGATGACAGCTGCACGTGGCTTTGTTTCCAAACAAGAGCACGTGGAATTTGCCGCCACCACATAGAGGGCAGTATTGTTCTCTCTAGATTAAAGATGGCGGATGACAGCTGTCAAAGGTAAGTAGCTAAAGAGGGCAGCACTGTTCTCTCTGGATTAAAGATGGCGGATGACAGCTGCACATGGCTGTCAAAAAGCACGTGGCTTTGTTTACCACGCGCTAGTTAGGTTAAGTTGGTACCACTAAGGTTTAGGCCCGTCAAGATGGCAGTACTGAGGTTAGCGATGCGTTGTTGTCTGTCAAAATGCACGTGGCTGTCAAAAAACACGTGGCTTTGTTTACCTCATGCTAGTTAGGTTAAGTTGGCACTAGTGAGGTTTAGGCCCGTCAAGATGGCAGCAGTGAGGTTAGCGATGCGTTGTTGCCGATGACAGCTGTCAGAAAGCACGTGGCTTTGTTTACAAATCTGTCAAAAAGCACGTGGCTGTCAAAAAACACGTGGCTGTGTTTACCTCATGCTAGTGAGGTTAAGTTGGCACTACTGAGGTTTTGGCCCGTCAAGATGGCAGTACTGAGGTTAGCGATGCGTTGTTGTCTGTCAAAAAGCACGTGGCTGTCAAAAAACACGTGGCTTTGTTTACCTCATGCTAGTTAGGTTAAGTTGGCACTAGTGAGGTTTAGGCCCGTCAAGATGGCAGCAGTGAGATTAGCGATGCGTTGTTGTCGATGACAGCTGTCAAAAAGCACGTGGCTTTGTTTACAAATTCAAATCTCCCGCCAAAATTCAAATTTCCCGCCAAAATTCTAATTTCCCGCGCCTCGAGCGGCGGAGGAGGCCGCAGAACTCTCCCATTATACTACTCTTATGCTTGAAGAATGTATTCGTAACTGCTAAACCCATACTAGCACAGAAGTCCAGCAAACGCTTCCCATTCCCATTAGCTTCCATATCTTCCCCACATTTGCCAATCACCCTTTCGTATCCTTCAGTTCTATTCCCAACTCTCGCATTGAAATCGCCCATTAGCACTATTCTATCCTTGCTGTTGACCCTGACCACGATGTCACTCCATGCTTCATAAAACTTATCAACTTCATTCTCATCTGCACCCTCACATGGTGAATACACGGACACAATTCTTGTCCTAATTCCTCCCACTGACAAATATACCCACATCATTCGCTCATTTACGTGCCTAACAGAAACTATGTTGCGTGCAATGGTATTCCTGCTAAAGAGCCCTACCCCAGACTCTGCCCTTCCCTTTCTAACACCCGTCAAGTACACTTTATAATCTCCTATCTCTTCCTCATTATCTCCCCTTACCCGAATATCACTTACTCCTAGCACATCCAGATGCATCCTCTTTGCTGACTCAGCCAGTTCTACCTTCTTTCTTCCATAAGCCCCATTAATATTGATAGCTCCCCATCGAATTCCATTTCGTTCGCCAAGTTGTTTCCAAGGATTCCCTCGCCTGTCAAATGGGAGTGGGACTCCATTACTCCCATAGGTCCGAGGCTTGCTTAAATTGTTCTGAGCTCGGTTAATTCATGAAGCAGGAAGCTACCCTACTTGCACATAGTCAAAGTGAGGATCTCTCCTCTAACGGGTTATGGACCACCGGTGAATTGTATAGTCCTAGCCGTCTGAGCGCAAGGAGGCCCACGACTCAGAATATGTCGGAGATGCCCACTCCCATTCCATAGCAACTGGTATCCCGACCGTCAGGACCACTTACTAGGCCACTCAGCCGTTGCCCTTGGTTCACGAACTAGGACGTGACTACAGTAACCCACAAACATGAACCATTTGGTAAAATTTCGTCTCTTTAACTACAAATTGGGATAGAGTGTGCCTAACCGTCTCGAGCTCCCACTCATATTGTTTTGAGGTGACTACGTTTTCATAACCGTGTTTCTTCTCTTCGTAATGTAATAAAGTTTTCTTATCGTGTCACCTCCTTAGTATGGGATTAGCCCTTGCGTAAGCGGCCTAGTGCCAAGTAGGTTTTAAAAGTGTATTAGGAGTGCAAGCTTCGCCTCCATTCTATTTTGTATTATGGGCCAGTAACTTAACCTGATGTTTTATTTTCCTCATGTAAAGGCCCTGTAGGTTGGGTATCAAATACCCCTGTTTCTTGGT
Source organism: Anabrus simplex (assembly GCF_040414725.1). Classification (NCBI taxonomy): domain Eukaryota; kingdom Metazoa; phylum Arthropoda; class Insecta; order Orthoptera; family Tettigoniidae; genus Anabrus; species Anabrus simplex. The sequence goes on from NC_090269.1 coordinate 2,738,283, forward strand.
GTGCATTAAGGGCAGATAGAAATGAAGTTTGTTGTAGCCTTGATAGGCTTGTCAAATTGAGAGCGGGTCTGCTCTTTTTCTTAACACTGTAATTAGGAGCAAGTGCTCCTTGTACTTAGGGGTTTTATGCCCTTCAGCAATGGTAGTTGTGAGCTGAGAGCTCAGGAATTATATTTGGGGCTTGAAGCCCAGATTTTGGTAATAACCCCCGAAATCTTGTAATTTCTTTGTACCTGGTTTTGGCTTGTTCCTACTTGTTATTTGTTGAGTTTTCAAAGTCTATATGAAAATTGTTAAACCTTGTTGTCTGTTGAAAATATAACCTTTGCCAAAGTTTTAATGAACTTTAATTCTGTAGTTGAACCTATTCCAGCCAGCACCTTCTTTCACCTCTGCAAATCCACAAAACATCGTAACAAGAATAATAATATAATATAATATATAATATATTATTATTATTATTATTATTATTATTATTATTATTATTATTATTATTATTATTATTACAATAACAATAATAATAGGCCAACTGCTCTTCTCTGCACGCACCGTGCGGTTAGGTGCCCTCAGTTGTGAGCTCTAATTTTCAAATTTTGTGGTAGAGCTGGGAATCGAACTCGGGCCTCTAGCGGTGGCAGCTTATCACGCTAACCACAACACTACAGTCCAGATTACATTACATATTGTTTGGATTAAACAAACGATATAAACAGTAATTGATGATTTTAGATTTGAGTGAACATCACCGTGTATATGTCTCCACGACTGCATGTGTGTACATGGTGACCGCCGACTTGTGGGAAATTAGATACTTCGCTTCCTCCTCCTCGCAGTGTGCCTGGCGTAAGAGACGGCTAAGGGGGTATCTATAGGCTCCCAACTTGAATGTACGAATGGTATCCCCTGCCTGTCGTGAGAGGCGGCTAAAAGAGACACCCATGGGTCTCAGCTTGAGAGTAGACATTGTATCACCTGCCTGTCGTAAGAGACGGCTTAAATAGTCACCCATGGGCTCTCAACTTGAGAGTAGACATGGTATCCCCTGCATGTCGCAAGAGACGGCTAAAAGAGCCACCCATGGGTCTCAGCTTGAGAGTAGACATTGTATCCCCTGCCTGCCGTAAGAGACGGCTTAAATAGTCACCCATGGGCTCTCAACTTGAGAGGAGACATGGTATCCCCTGCCTGTCGTAAGAGACGGCTTAAATAGTCACCAATGGGCTCTCAACTTGAGAGGAGACATGGTATCTCCTGCCTGTCGTAAGAGACGGCTAAAAGAGCCACCCATGGGCTCTCAACTTGAGAGTAGACATGGCATCCCTGCCTGTCGTAAGAGACGGCTAAAAGAGTCACACATGGGCTCACAACTTAAATGTACACATGGTATCCCTGCCTGTCGTAAGAGACGGCTAAAAGAGCCACCCATGGGCTCTCAACTTGAGAGTAGACATGGTATCCCCTGCCTGTCGTAAGAGGCGGCTAAAAGAGCCACCCATGGGCTCTCAACTTGAGAGTAGACATGGTATCCCCTGCCTGTCGTAAGAGACGGCTAAAAGAGCCACCCACGGGCTCTCAACTTGAGAGTAGATATGGTATCCCCTGCCTGTCGTAAGAGACGGCTAAAAGAGCCTCCCATGGGCTCTCAACTTGAGAGTAGACATGATATCCCCTGCCTGTCGTAAGAGACGGCTAAAAGAGCCACTCACGGGCTCTCAACTTGAGAGTAGACATGGTATCACCTGCCTGTCGTAAGAGACGACTAAAAGAGCCCCCCATGTGTGCTCAACTGGGGAGTAGACATGGTATCCCCTGCCTGTCGTAAGAGACGGCTAAAAGAGCCACTCACGGGCTCTCAACTTGAAAGTAGACATGGTATCCCCTGCCTGTCGTAAGAGACGGCTAAAAGAGCCACTCACGGGCTCTCAACTTGAGAGTAGACATGGTATCCACTGAATGTCGTGAGAGGCGGCTAAAAGAGCCACCCATGGGCTCTCAACTTGAGAGTAGACATGGTATCCCCTGCCTGTAGTGAGAGGCGGCTAAAAGTGCCACCCATGGGCTCTCAACATGAGAGTAGACATGGTATCCCCTGCCTGTCGTAAGAGAAGGCTTACAGAGCCACCCATGGGCTCTCAACTTGAGAGTAGACATGGTATCCCCTGCCTGTCGTACGAGGCGGCTAAAAGAGCCACCCATGGGCTTTCAACTTGAATGTACATATGGTATCCCCTGCCTGTCGTAAGAGACGGCTAAGAGAGCCACCCATGGGCTCTCAACTTGAGAGTAGACATGGTATCCCCTGCCTGTCGTAAGAGACGGCTAAAAGAGCCACACATGGGCTCACAACTTAAATGTACACATGGTATCCCTGCTTGTCGTAAGAGACGGCTAAAAGAGCCACCCATGTGCTCTCAAGTTGAGAGTAGACACGGTATCCCCTGCCTGTCGTAACAGACGGCTAAAAGAGCCACCCATGGGCTCTCAACTTGAGAGTAGACATGGTATCCCCTGCCTGTCGTAAGAGACGGCTAAAACAGAGACCCACGGGCCCTCAACTCGAGAGTAGACATGGTATCCACTGCCTGTCGTGAGAGGCGGCTAAAAGAGTCACCCATGGGCTCTCAACTTGAGAGTAGACATGGTATCCCCTGCCTGTCGTAAGAGACGGCTAAAAGAGCCACCCATGGGCTCTAACTTGAATGCACACATGGTATCCCTGCCTGTCGTAAGAGACGGCTAAAAGAGCCACCCATGGGCTCTCAACTTGAGAGTAGACATGGTATCCCCTGCCTGTCGCAAGAGACGGCTTAAAGAGCCACCCACCGGCTCTCAACTTGAGAGTAGATATGGTATCCCCTGCCCGTCGTGAGAGGCGGCTAAAAGAGCCACCCATGGGCTCTCAACTTGAGAGTAGACATGGTATTCCCTGCCTGTCGTAAGAGAAGGCTAAAAGAGCCACCCATGAGCTCCCAACTTGAGAGTAGACATGGTAACCCCTGCCTGTCGTAGGAGACGGCTAAAAGAGCCAATCATGGGCTTTCAAATTGAATGTACATATGGTATCCCTGCCTGTCGTAAGAGACGGCTAAAAGAGCCACCAATGGGCTCTCAACTTGAGAGTAGACATGGTATCCACTGCCTGTCGTAAGAGACGGCTAAAAGAGCCACCCATGGGCTCTCAACTTGAGAGTAGACATGGTATCACCTGCCTGTCGTAAGAGACGGCTAAAGGAGCCACCCATGGGCTCTCAACTTGAGAGTAGACATGGTATCCCCTCCCTGTCGTAACAGACGGCTAAAAGAGCCCCCCATGGGCTCTCAACTTGAGAGTAGACATGGTATCCCCTGCCTGTCGTAGGAGACGACTAAAAGAGAGACCCACGGGCCCTCAACTTGAGAGTAGACATGGTATCCACTGCCTGTCGTGAGAGGCGGCTAAAAGAGTCACCCATGGGCTCTCAACTTGAGAGTAGACATGGTATCCCCTGCCTGTCGTAAGAGACGGCTAAAAGAGCCACCCATGGGCTCTCAATTTGAATGCACACATGGTATCCCTGCCTGTCGTAAGAGACGGCTAAAAGAGCCACACATGGGCTCTCAACTTGAGAGTAGACATGGTATCCCCTGCCTGTCGCAAGAGACGGCTAAAAGAGCCACCCACCGGCTCTCAACTTGGGAGTAGATATGGTATCCCCTGCCCGTAGTGAGAGGCGGCTAAAGGAGCCACCCATGGGCTCTCAACTTGTGAGTAGACATGGTATTCCCTGCCTGTCGTAAGAGAAGGCTAAAAGAGCCACCCATGAGCTCCCAACTTGAGAGTAGACATGGTAACCCCTGCCTGTCGTAGGAGACGGCTAAAAGAGCCAATCATGGGCTTTCAAATTGAATGTACATATGGTATCCCTGCCTGTCGTAAGAGACGGCTAAAAGAGCCACCCATGGGCTCTCAACTTGAGAGTAGACATGGTATCCCTTGCCTGTCGTAAGAGACGGCTAAACGAGCCACACATGGGCTCTCAACTTGAATGTACACATGGTATTTCTGCCTGTCGTAAGAGACTTCTAAAATAGCCACCCATGGGCTGTCAACTTGAGAGTAGACATGGTATCCCCTGCCTGTCGCAAGAGACGGCTATAAGAGCCACCCACGGGCTCTCAACTTGAGAGTAGATATGGTATCCACTGCCTGTCGTAAGAGACGGCTAAAAGAGCCACTCACGGGCTCTCAAATTGAGAGTAGACATGGTATCCACTGCCTGTCGTGAGAGGCGGCTAACAGAGCCACCCACGGGCTCTCAACTTGAATGTACACATGGTATCCCCTGACTGTAGTGAGAGGCGGCTAAAAGAGCCACCCATGGGCTCTCAACTTGAGAGTAGACATGGTATCCCCTGCCTGTCGTAAGAGACGGCTAAAAGAGCCACCCATGTGCTCTCAACTTGAGAGTAGACATGGTATCCCCTGACTGTAGTGAGAGGCGGCTAAAAGAGCCACCCATGGGCTCTCAACTTGAGAGTAGACATGGTATCCCCTGCCTGTCGTAAGAGACGGCTAAAAGAGCCACCCACGGGCTCTCAACTTGAATGTACACATGGTATCCCCTGACTGTAGTGAGAGGCGGCTAAAAGAGCCACCCATGGGCTCTCAACTTGAGAGTAGACATGGTATCCCCTGACTGTAGTGAGAGGCGGCTAAAAGAGCCACCCATGGGCTCTCAACTTGAGAGTAGACATGGTATCCCCTGCCTGTCGTATGAGACGGCTAAAAGAGCCACCCATGGGCTCTCAACTAGAGAGTAGACATGGTATCCCCTGACTGTAGTGAGAGGCGGCTAAAAGAGCCACCCATGGGCTCTCAACTTGAGAGTAGACATGGTATCCCCTGCCTGTCGTAAGTGACGTCACAAAGAGCCACCCCTGGGCTCTCAACTTGAGAGTAGACATGGTATCCCCTGCCTGTCGTAAGAGACGACTAAAAGAGCCACCCATGTGTGCTCAACTTGGGAGTAGACATGGTATCCCCTGCCTGTCGTAAGAGACGGCTAAAAGAGCCACTCACGGGCTCCCAACTTGAGAGTAGACATGGTATCCACTGCCTGTACTGAGAGGCGGCTAAAAGAGCCACCCATGTGTGCTCAACTTGGGAGTAGACATGGTATCCCCTGCCTGTCGTAAGAGACGACTAAAAGAGCCACGCATGTGTGCTCAACTTGGGAGTAGACATGGTATCCCCTGCCTGTCGTAAGAGACGGCTAAAAGAGCCACTCACGGGCTCTCAACTTGAGAGTAGACATGGTATCCCCTGCCTGTCGTAAGAGACGGCTAAAAGAGCCACTCACGGGCTCTCAACTTGAGAGTAGACATGGTATCCCCTGCCTGTCGTAAGAGACGGCTAAAAGAGCCACTCACGGGCTCTCAACTTGAGAGTAGACATGGTATCCACTGAATGTCGTGAGAGGCGGCTAAAAGAGCCACCCATGGGCTCTCAACTTGAGAGTAGACATGGTATCCCCTGCCTGTAGTGAGAGGCGGCTAATAGTGCCACCCATGGGCTCTCAACATGAGAGTAGATATGGTATCCCCTGCCTGTCGTAAGAGAAGGCTTACAGAGCCACCCATGGGCTCTCAACTTGAGAGTAGACATGGTATCCCCTGCCTGTCGTACGAGGCGGCTAAAAGAGCCACCCATGGGCTTTCAACTTGAATGTACATATGGTATCCCCTGCCTGTCGTAAGAGACGGCTAAGAGAGCCACCCATGGGCTCTCAACTTGAGAGTAGACATGGTATCCCCTGCCTGTCGTAAGAGACGGCTAAAAGAGCCACACATGGGCTCACAACTTAAATGTACACATGGTATCCCTGCTTGTCGTAAGAGACGGCTAAAAGAGCCACCCATGTGCTCTCAAGTTGAGAGTAGACACGGTATCCCATGCCTGTCGTAACAGACGGCTAAAAGAGCCACCCATGGGCTCTCAACTTGAGAGTAGACATGGTATCCCCTGCCTGTCGTAAGAGACGGCTAAAACAGAGACCCACGGGCCCTCAACTTGAGAGTAGACATGGTATCCACTGCCTGTCGTGAGAGGCGGCTAAAAGAGTCACCCATGGGCTCTCAACTTGAGAGTAGACATGGTATCCCCTGCCTGTCGTAAGAGACGGCTAAAAGAGCCACCCATGGGCTCTCAACTTGAATGCACACATGGTATCCCTGCCTGTCGTAAGAGACGGCTAAAAGAGCCACCCATGGGCTCTCAACTTGAGAGTAGACATGGTATCCCCTGCCTGTCGCAAGAGACGGCTAAAAGAGCCACCCACCGGCTCTCAACTTGAGAGTAGATATGGTATCCCCTGCCCGTCGTGAGAGGCGGCTAAAAGAGCCACCCATGGGCTCTCAACTTGAGAGTAGACATGGTATTCCCTGCCTGTCGTAAGAGAAGGCTAAAAGAGCCACCCATGAGCTCCCAACTTGAGAGTAGACATGGTAACCCCTGCCTGTCGTAGGAGACGGCTAAAAGAGCCAATCATGGGGTTCCAAATTGAATGTACATATGGTATCCCTGCCTGTCGTAAGAGACGGCTAAAAGAGCCACCCATGGGCTCTCAACTTGAGAGTAGACATGGTATCCACTGCCTGTCGTAAGAGACGGCTAAAAGAGCCACCCATGGGCTCTCAACTTGAGAGTAGACATGGTATCACCTGCCTGTCGTAAGAGACGGCTAAAAGAGCCACCCATGGGCTCTCAACTTGAGAGTAGACATGGTAACCCCTGCCTGTCGTAACAGACGGCTAAAAGAGCCACCCATGGGCTCTCAACTTGAGAGTAGACATGGTATCCCCTGCCTGTCGTAAGAGACGACTAAAAGAGAGACCCACGGGCCCTCAACTTGAGAGTAGACATGGTATCCACTGCCTGTCGTGAGAGGCGGCTAAAAGAGTCACCCATGGGCTCTCAACTTGAGAGTAGACATGGTATCCCCTGCCTGTCGTAAGAGACGGCTAAAAGAGCCACCCATGGGCTCTCAACTTGAATGCACACATGGTATCCCTGCCTGTCGTAAGAGACGGCTAAAAGAGCCACCCATGGGCTCTCAACTTGAGAGTAGACATGGTATCCCCTGCCTGTCGCAAGAGACGGCTAAAAGAGCCACCCACCGGCTCTCAACTTGGGAGTAGATATGGTATCCCCCGCCCGTCGTGAGAGGCGGCTAAAGGAGCCACCCATGGGCTCTCAAATTGTGAGTAGACATGGTATTCCCTGCCTGTCGTAAGAGAAGGCTAAAAGAGCCACCCATGAGCTCCCAACTTGAGAGTAGACATGGTAACACATGCCTGTCGTAGGAGACGGCTAAAAGAGCCAATCATGGGCTTTCAAATTGAATGTACATATGGTATCCCTGCCTGTCGTAAGAGACGGCTAAAAGAGCCACCCATGGGCTCTCAACTTGAGAGTAGACATTTTATCCCTTGCCTGTCGTAAGAGACGGCTATTCGAGCCACACATGGGCTCTCAACTTGAATGTACACATGGTATTTCTGCCTGTCGTAAGAGACTTCTAAAATAGCCACCCATGGGCTCTCAACTTGAGAGTAGACATGGTATCCCCTGACTGTCGTAAGAGACGGCTAAAAGAGCCACCCACGGGCTCTCAACTTGAATGTACACATGGTATCCCTGCCTGTCGTAAGTGACGTCACAAAGAGCCACCCCTGGGCTCTCAACTTGAGAGTAGACATGGTATCCCCTGCCTGTCGTAAGAGACGACTAAAAGAGCCACCCATGTGTGCTCAACTTGGGAGTAGACATGGTATCCCCTGCCTGTCTTAAGAGACGGCTAAAAGAGCCACTCACGGGCTCTCAACTTGAGAGTAGACATGGTATCCACTGCCTGTCGTGAGAGACGGCTAAAAGAGCCACCCATGGGCTCTCAACTTGAGAGTAGACATGGAATCCCCTGCCTGTAGTGAGAGGCGGCTAAAAGTGCCACCCATGGGCTCTCAACATGAGAGTAGACATGGTATCCCCTGCCTGTCGTAAGAGAAGGCTTACAGAGCCACCCATGGGCTCTCAACTTGAGAGTAGACATGGTATCCCCTGCCTGTCGTACGAGACGGCTAAAAGAGCCACCCATGGGCTTTCAACTTGAATGTACATATGGTATCCCCTGCCTGTCATAAGAGACGGCTAGGAGAGCCACCCATGGGCTCCCAACTTGAGAGTAGACATGGTATCCCCTGCCTGTCGTAAGAGACGGCTAAAAGAGCCACACATGGGCTCACAACTTAAATGTACGCATGGTATCCCTGCTTGTCGTAAGAGACGGCTAAAAGAGCCACCCATGTGCTCTCAACTTGAGAGTAGACATGGTATCCCCTGACTGTAGTGAGAGGCGGCTAAAAGAGCCACCCATGGGCTCTCAACTTGAGAGTAGACATGGTATCCACTGCCTGTCGTGAGAGGCGGCTAAAAGAGCCACCCACGGGCTCTCAACTTGAATGTACACATGGTATCCCCTGACTGTAGTGAGAGGCGGCTAAAAGAGCCACCCATGGGCTCTCAACTTGAGAGTAGACATGGTATCCCCTGACTGTAGTGAGAGGCGGCTAAAAGAGCCACCCATGGGCTCTCAACTTGAGAGTAGACATGGTATCCCCTGCCTGTCGTATGAGACGAATAAAAGAGCCACCCATGGGCTCTCAACTAGAGAGTAGACATGGTATCCCCTGACTAGTGAGAGGCGGCTAAAAGAGCCACCCATGGGCTCTCAACTTGAGAGTAGACATGGTATCCCCTGCCTGTCGTAAGTGACGTCACAAAGAGCCACCCCTGGGCTCTCAACTTGAGAGTAGACATGGTATCCCCTGCCTGTCGTAAGAGACGACTAAAAGAGCCACCCATGTGTGCACAACTTGGGAGTAGACATGGTATCCCCTGCCTGTCGTAAGAGACGGCTAAAAGAGCCACTCACGGGCTCTCAACTTGAGAGTAGACATGGTATCCACTGCCTGTCGTGGGAGGCGGCTGAAAGAGCCACCCATGGGCTCTCAACTTGAGAGTAGACATGGTATCCCCTGCCTGTAGTGAGAGGCGGCTTAGAGAGCCACCCATGTGTGCTCAACTTGGGAGTAGACATGGTATCCCCTGCCTGTCGTAAGAGACGACTAAAAGAGCCACGCATGTGTGCTCAACTTGGGAGTAGACATGGTATCCCCTGCCTGTCGTAAGAGACGGCTAAAAGAGCCACTCATGGGCTCTCAACTTGAGAGTAGACATGGTATCCCCTGCCTGTCGTAAGAGACGGCTAAAAGAGCCACTCACGGGCTCTCAACTTGAGAGTAGACATGGTATCCCCTGCCTGTCGTAAGAGACGGCTAAAAGAGCCACTCACGGGCTCTCAACTTGAGAGTAGACATGGTATCCACTGAATGTCGTGAGAGGCGGCTAAAGGAGCCACCCATGGGCTCTCAACTTGAGAGTAGACATGGTATCCCCTGCCTGTAGTGAGAGGCGGCTAATAGTGCCACCCATGGGCTCTCAACATGAGAGTAGACATGGTATCCCCTGCCTGTCGTAAGAGAAGGCTTACAGAGCCACCCATGGGCTCTCAACTTGAGAGTAGACATGGTATCCCCTGCCTGTCGTACGAGGCGGCTAAAAGAGCCACCCATGGGCTTTCAACTTGAATGTACATATGGTATCCCCTGCCTGTCGTAAGAGACGGCTAAGAGAGCCACCCATGGGCTCTCAACTTGAGAGTAGACATGGTATCCCCTGCCTGTCGTAAGAGACGGCTAAAAGAGCCACACATGGGCTCACAACTTAAATGTACACATGGTATCCCTGCTTGTCGTAAGAGACGGCTAAAAGAGCCACCCATGTGCTCTCAAGTTGAGAGTAGACACGGTATCCCATGCCTGTCGTAACAGACGGCTAAAAGAGCCACCCATGGGCTCTCAACTTGAGAGTAGACATGGTATCCCCTGCCTGTCGTAAGAGACGGCTAAAACAGAGACCCACGGGCCCTCAACTTGAGAGTAGACATGGTATCCACTGCCTGTCGTGAGAGGCGGCTAAAAGAGTCACCCATGGGCTCTCAACTTGAGAGTAGACATGGTATCCCCTGCCTGTCGTAAGAGACGGCTAAAAGAGCCACCCATGGGCTCTCAACTTGAATGCACACATGGTATCCCTGCCTGTCGTAAGAGACGGCTAAAAGAGCCACCCATGGGCTCTCAACTTGAGAGTAGACATGGTATCCCCTGCCTGTCGCAAGAGACGGCTAAAAGAGCCACCCACCGGCTCTCAACTTGAGAGTAGATATGGTATCCCCTGCCCGTCGTGAGAGGCGGCTAAAAGAGGCACCCATGGGCTCTCAACTTGAGAGTAGACATGGTATTCCCTGCCTGTCGTAAGAGAAGGCTAAAAGAGCCACCCATGAGCTCCCAACTTGAGAGTAGACATGGTAACCCCTGCCTGTCGTAGGAGACGGCTAAAAGAGCCAATCATGGGCTTTCAAATTGAATGTACATATGGTATCCCTGCCTGTCGTAAGAGACGGCTAAAAGAGCCACCCATGGGCTCTCAACTTGAGAGTAGACATGGTATCCACTGCCTGTCGTAAGAGACGGCTAAAAGAGCCACCCATGGGCTCTCAACTTGAGAGTAGACATGGTATCACCTGCCTGTCGTAAGAGACGGCTGAAAGAGCCACCCATGGGCTCTCAACTTGAGAGTAGACATGGTATCCCCTGCCTGTCGTAACAGACGGCTAAAAGAGCCACCCATGGGCTCTCAACTTGAGAGTAGACATGGTATCCCCTGCCTGTCGTAAGAGACGACTAAAAGAGAGACCCACGGGCCCTCAACTTGAGAGTAGACATGGTATCCACTGCCTGTCGTGAGAGGCGGCTAAAAGAGTCACCCATGGGCTCTCAACTTGAGAGTAGACATGGTATCCCCTGCCTGTCGTAAGAGACGGCTAAAAGAGCCACCCATGGGCTCTCAACTTGAATGCACACATGGTATCCCTGCCTGTCGTAAGAGACGGCTAAAAGAGCCACCCATGGGCTCTCAACTTGAGAGTAGACATGGTATCCCCTGCCTGTCGCAAGAGACGGCTAAAAGAGCCACCCACCGGCTCTCAACTTGGGAGTAGATATGGTATGCCCCGCCCGTCGTGAGAGGCGGCTAAAGGAGCCACCCATGGGCTCTCAACTTGTGAGTAGACATGGTATTCCCTGCCTGTCGTAAGAGAAGGCTAAAAGAGCCACCCATGAGCTCCCAACTTGAGAGTAGACATGGTAACCCCTGCCTGTCGTAGGAGACGGCTAAAAGAGCCAATCATGGGCTTTCAAATTGAATGTACATATGGTATCCCTGCCTGTCGTAAGAGACGGCTAAAAGAGCCACCCATGGGCTCTCAACTTGAGAGTAGACATGGTATCCCTTGCCTGTCGTAAGAGACGGCTATTCGAGCCACACATGGGCTCTCAACTTGAATGTACACATGGTATTTCTGCCTGTCGTAAGAGACTTCTAAAATAGCCACCCATGGGCTGTCAACTTGAGAGTAGACATGGTATCCCCTGCCTGTCGCAAGAGACGGCTAAAAGAGCCACCCACGGGCTCTCAACATGACAGTAGATATGGTATCCACCGCCTGTCGTAAGAGACGGCTAAAAGAGCCACTCACGGGCTCTCAAATTGAGAGTAGACATGGTATCCCCTGCCTGTCGTAAGAGACGGCTAAGAGAGCCACCCATGGGCTCTCAATCTGAGAGTACACCTGGTATCCCTGCCTGTCGTAAGAGGTTACTAAAAGGGGTATCTATAGGCTAATAACTTGAGAGTACACATGGTATCTCTGCCTGTCGTAAGAGACTTCTAAAATAGACACCCATGGGCTGTCAACTTGAGAGTAGACATGTTATCCCCTGCCTGTCGCAAGAGACGGCTAAAAGAGCCACCCACGTGCTCTCAACTTGAGAGTAGATATGGTATCCCTGCTTGTCGTAAGAGACGGCTTAAAGAGCCACCCATGGACTCTCAACTTGAGAGTAGACATGGTATCCCCTGCCTGTCGTAAGAGAAGGCTAAAAGAGCCACCCATGGGCTCTCTACTTGAGAGTAGACATGGTACCCCGTGCCTGTCGTAAGAGACGGCTAAAAGAGCCACCCATGGACTCTCAACTTGAGAGTAGACATGGTATCCCCTGCCTGAGGCAAGAGACGGCTAAAAGAGCCACCCACGGGCTCTCAACTTGAGAGTAGATATGGTATCCACTGCCTGTCGTGAGAGGCGGCTAAAAGCGCCTCCCATGGGCTCTCAACTTGAGAGTAGACATGGTATCCCCTGCCTGTAGTGAGAGGCGGCTAAAAGAGCCACCCATGGGCTCTCAACTTGAGAGTAGACATGGTATCCCCTGACTGTCGTAAGAGACGGCTAAAAGAGCCACCCACGGGCTCTCAACTTGAATGTACACATGGTATCCCTGCCTGTCGTAAGTGACGTCACAAAGAGCCACCCCTGGGCTCTCAACTTGAGAGTAGACATGGTATCCCCTGCCTGTCGTAAGGGACGACTAAAAGAGCCACCCATGTTTGCTCAACTTGGGAGTAGACATGGTATCCACTGCCTGTCGTGAGAGACGGCTAAAAGAGCCACCCATGGGCTCTCAACTTGAGAGTAGACATGGTATCCCCTGCCTGTAGTGAGAGGCGGCTAAAAGAGCCACCCATGGGCTCTCAACTTGAGAGTAGACATGGTATCCCCTGCCTGTAGTGAGAGGCGGCTAAAATTGCCACCCATGGGCTCTCAACATGAGAGTAGACATGGTATCCCCTGCCTGTAGTGAGAGGCGGCTAAAATTGCCACCCATGGGCTCTCAACATGAGAGTAGACATGGTATCCAATGCCTGTCGTAAGAGAAGGCTTACAGAGCCACCCATGGGCTCTCAACTTGAGAGTAGACATGGTATCCCCTGCCTGTCGTAAGGGACGACTAAAAGAGCCACCCATGTTTGCTCAACTTGGGAGTAGACATGGTATCCACTGCCTGTCGTAAGCGACGGCTAAAAGAGCCACTCACGGGCTCTCAACTTGAGAGTAGACATGGTATCCACTGCCTGTCGTGAGAGACGGCTAAAAGAGCCACCCATGGGCTCTCAACTTGAGAGTAGACATGGTATCCCCTGCCTGTAGTGAGAGGCGGCTAAAATTGCCACCCATGGGCTCTCAACATGAGAGTAGACATGGTATCCCCTGCCTGTCGTAAGAGAAGGCTTACAGAGCCACCCATGGGCTCTCAACTTGAGAGTAGACATGGTATCCCCTGCCTGTCGTACGAGACGGCTAAAAGAGCCACCCATGGGCTTTCAACTGGAATGTACATATGGTATCCCCTGCCTGTCATAAGAGACGGCTAAGAGAGCCACCCATGGGCTCTCAACTTGAGAGTAAACATGGTATCCCCTGCCTGTCGTAAGAGACGGCTAAAAGAGCCACACATTGGCTCACAACTTAAATGTACACATGGTATCCCTGCTTGTCGTAAGAGACGGCTAAAAGAGCCACCCATGTGCTCTCAACTTGAGAGTAGACATGGTATCCCCTGACTGCAGTGAGAGGCGGCTAAAAGAGCCACCCATGGGCTCTCAACTTGAGAGTAGACATGGTATCCACTGCCTGTCGTGAGAGGCGGCTAAAAGAGCCACCCACGGGCTCTCAACTTGAATGTACACATGGTATCCCCTGACTGTAGTGAGAGGCGGCTAAAAGAGCCACCCATGGGCTCTCAACTTGAGAGTAGACATGGTATCCCCTGACTGTAGTGAGAGGCGGCTAAAAGAGCCACCCATGGGCTCTCAACTTGAGAGTAGACAAGTTATCCCCTGCCTGTCGTATGAGACGGCTAAAAGAGCCACCCATGGGCTCTCAACTTGAGAGTAGACATGGTATCCCCTGACTGTAGTGAGAGGCGGCTAAAAGAGCCACCCATGGGCTCTCAACTTGAGAGTAGACATGGTATCCCCTGCCTGTCGTAAGTGACGTCACAAAGAGCCACCCCTGGGCTCTCAACTTGAGAGTAGACATGGTATCCCCTGCCTGTCGTAAGAGACGACTAAAAGAGCCACCCATGTGTGCTCAACTTGGGAGTAGACATGGTATCCCCTGCCTTTCGTAAGAGACGGCTAAAAGAGCCACTCACGGGCTCTCAACTTGAGAGTAGACATGGTATCCACTGCCTGTCGTGGGAGGCGGCTGAAAGAGCCACCCATGGGTTCTCAACTTGAGAGTAGACATGGTATCCCCTGCCTGTAGTGAGAGGCGGCTAAAAGAGCCACCCATGTGTGCTCAACTTGGGAGTAGACATGGTATCCCCTGCCTGTCGTAAGAGACGACTAAAAGAGCCACGCATGTGTGCTCAACTTGGGAGTAGACATGGTATCCCCTGCCTGTCGTAAGAGACGAATAAAAGAGCCACCCATGGGCTCTCAACTTGAGAGTAGGCATGGTATCCCCTGCCTGTCGTAAGAGACGACTAAAAGAGCCACCCATGTGTGCTCAACGTGGGAGTAGACATGGTATCCCCTGCCTGTCGTAAGAGACGGCTAAAAGAGCCACTCACGGGCTCTCAACTTGAGAGTAGACATGGTATCCACTGCCTGTCGTGAGAGGTGGCTAAAAGAGCCACCCATGGGCTCTCAACTTGAGAGTAGACATGGTATCCCCTGCCTGTAGTGAGAGGAGGCTAAAAGTGCCACCCATGGGCTCTCAACATGAGAGTAGACATGGTATCCCCTGCCTGTCGTAAGAGAAGGCTTACAGAGCCACCCATGGGCTCTCAATTTGAGAGTAGACATGGTATCCCCTGCCTGTCGTACGAGACGGCTAAAAGAGCCACCCATGGGCTTTCAACTTGAATGTACATATGGTATCCCCTGCCTGTCGTAAGAGACGGCTAAGAGAGCCACCCATGGGCTCTCAACTTGAGAGTAGACATGGTATCCCCTGCCTGTCGTAAGAGACGGCTAAAAGAGCCACACATGGGCTCACAACTTAAATGTACACATGGTATCCCTGCTTGTCGTAAGAGACGGCTAAAAGAGCCACCCATGTGCTCTCAAGTTGAGAGTAGACATGGTATCCCCTGCCTGTCGTAACAGACGGCTAAAAGAGCCACCCATGGGCTCTCAACTTGAGAGTAGACATGGTATCCCCTGCCTGTCGTAAGAGACGGCTAAAAGAGAGACCCACGGGCCCTCAACTTGAGAGTAGACATGGTATCCACTGCTTGTCGTGAGAGGCGGCTAAAAGAGTCACCCAAGGGCTCTCAACTTGAGAGTAGACATGGTATCCCCTGCCTGTCGTAAGAGACGGCTAAAAGAGCCACCCATGGGCTCTCAACTTGAATGCACACATGGTATCCCTGCCTGTCGTAAGAGACGGCTAAAAGAGCCACCCATGGGCTCTCAACTTGAGAGTAGACATGGTATCCCCTGCCTGTCGCAAGAGACGGCTAAAAGAGCCACCCACCGGCTCTCAACTTGAGAGTAGATATGGTATCCCCTGCCCGTCGTGAGAGGCGGCTAAAAGAGGCACCCATGGGCTCTCAACTTGAGAGTAGACATGGTATTCCCTGCCTGTCGTAACAGAAGGCTAAAAGAGCCACCCATGAGCTCCCAACTTGAGAGTAGACATGGTAACCCCTGCCCGTCGTAGGAGACGGCTAAAAGAGCCAATCATGAGCTTTCAAATTGAATGTACATATGGTATCCCTGCCTGTCGTAAGAGACGGCTAAAAGAGCCACCCATGGGCTCTCAACTTGAGAGTAGACATGGTATCCCTTGCCTGTCGTAAGAGACGGCTAAACGAGCCACACATGGGCTCTCAACTTGAATGTACACATGGTATCTCTGCCTGTCGTAAGAGACTTCTAAAATAGCCACCCATGGGCTGTCAACTTGAGAGTAGACATGATATCCCCTGCCTGTCGCAAGAGACGGCTAAAAGAGCCACCCACGGGCTCTCAACTTGAGAGTAGATATGGTATCCACTGCCTGTCGTGAGAGACGGCTAAAAGAGCCACCCATGGGCTGTCAACTTGAGAGTAGACATGGTATCCCCTGCCTGTCGCAAGAGACGGCTAAAAGAGCCACCCACGGGCTCTCTACTTGAGAGTAGATATGGTATCCACTGCCTGTCGTAAGGGACGGCTAAAAGAGCCACCCACGGGCTCTCAACTTGAGAGTAGACATGGTATCCACTGCCTGTCATGAGAGACGGCTAAAAGAGCCACTCATGGGCTCTCAACTTGAGAGTAGACATGGTATCGCCTGCCTGTAGTGAGAGACGGCTAAAAGAGCCACCCATGGGCTCTCAACTTGAGAGTAGACATGGTATCACCTGCCTGTCGTAAGAGACGGCTAAAAGAGTCACACATGGGCTCACAACTTAAATGTACACATGGTATCCACTGCCTGTCGTAAGAGACGGCTAAAAGAGCCATCCATGGGCTCTCAACTTGAGAGTAGACATGGTATCCCCTGCCTGTCGTAAGAGACGGCTAAAAGAGCCACCCATGGGCTCTCAACTTGAGAGTAGACCTGGTATCCCCTGCCTGTCGTAAGAGACGGCTAACAGAGCCACCCACGGGCTCTCAACTTGAGAGTAGATATGGTATCCACTGCCTGTCGTGAGAGGCGGCTAAAAGAGCCTCCCATGGGCTCTCAACTTGAGAGTAGACATGGTATCCCCTGCCTGAAGTGAGAGGCGGCTAAAAGAGCCACCCATGGGCTCTCAACTTGAGAGTAGACATGGTATCCCCTGCCTGTCGTAAGAGACGGCTAAAAGAGCCACCCACGGGCTCTCAACTTGAATGTACACATGGTATCCCTGCCTGTCGTAAGTGACGTCACAAAGAGCCACCCCTGGGCTCTCAACTTGAGAGTAGACATGGTATCCCCTGCCTGTCGTAAGAGACGACTAAAAGAGCCACCCATGTGTGCTCAACTTGGGAGTAGACATGGTATCCCCTGCCTGTTGTAAGAGACGGCTAAAAGAGCCACTCACGGGCTCTCAACTTGAGAGTAGACATGGTATCCACTGCCTGTCGTGAGAGACGGCTAAAAGAGCCACCCATGGGCTCTCAACTTGAGAGTAGATATGGTATCCCCTGCCTGTAGTGAGAGGCGGCTAAAAGTGCCACCCATGGGCTCTCAACATGAGAGTAGACATGGTATCCCCTGCCTGTCGTATGAGAAGGCGTACAGAGCCACCCATGGGCTCTCAACTTGAGAGTGGACATGGTAACCCCTGCCTGTCGTACGAGACGGCTAAAAGGGCCACCCATGGGCTTTCAACTTGAATGTACATATGGTATCCCCTGCCTGTCGTAAGAGACGGCTAAGAGAGCCACCCATGGGCTCTCAACTTGAGAGTAGACATGGTATCCCCTGCCTGTCGTAAGAGACGGCTAAAAGAGCCACACATGGGCTCACAACTTAAATGTACACATGGTATCCCTGCTTGTCGTAAGAGACGGCTAAAAGAGCCACCCATGTGGTCTCAAGTTGAGAGTAGACATGGTATCCCCTGCCTGTCGTAGCAGACGGCTAAAAGAGCCACCCATGGGCTCTCAACTTGAGAGTAGACATGGTATCCCCTGCCTGTCGTAAGAGACGGCTAAAAGAGAGACCCACGGGCCCTCAACTTGAGAGTAGACATGGTATCCACTGCTTGTCGTGAGAGGCGGCTAAAAGAGTCACCCATGGGCTCTCAACTTGAGAGTAGACATGGTATCCCCTGCCTGTCGTAAGAGACGGCTAAAAGACCCACACATGGGCTCTCAACTTGAATGTACACATGGTATCTCTGCCTGTCGTAAGAGACTTCTAAAATAGCCACCCATGGGCTGTCAACTTGAGAGTAGACATGATATCCCCTGCCTGTCGCAAGAGACGGCTAAAAGAGCCACCCACGGGCTCTCAACTTGAGAGTAGATATGGTATCCACTGCCTGTCGTGAGAGACGGCTAAAAGAGCCACCCATGGGCTGTCAACTTGAGAGTAGACATGGTATCCCCTGCCTGTCGCAAGAGACGGCTAAAAGAGCCACCAATGGGCTCTCAACTTGAGAGTGGACATGGTATCCCTGCCTGTCGTAAGAGACGGCTAAAAGAGCCACCCATGGGCTCTCAACTTGAGAGTAGACATGGTATCCCCTGCCTGTCGCAAGAGACGGCTAAAATAGCCACCCACGGGCTCTCAACTTGAGAGTAGACATGGTATTCCCTGCCTGTCGTAAGAGAAGGCTAAAAGAGCCACCCATGAGCTCCCAACTTGAGAGTAGACATGGTAAGCCCTGCCTGTCGTAGGAGACGGCTAAAAGAGCCAATCATGAGCTTTCAAATTGAATGTACATATGGTATCCCTGCCTGTCGTAAGAGACGGCTAAAAGAGCCACCCATGGGCTCTCAACTTGAGAGTAGACATGGTATCCCTTGCCTGTCGTAAGAGACGGCTAAACGAGCCACACATGGGCTCTCAACTTGAATGTACACATGGTATCTCTGCCTGTCGTAAGAGACTTCTAAAATAGCCACCCATGGGCTGTCAACTTGAGAGTAGACATGATATCCCCTGCCTGTCGCAAGAGACGGCTAAAAGAGCCACCCACGGGCTCTCAACTTGAGAGTAGATATGGTATCCACTGCCTGTCGTGAGAGACGGCTAAAAGAGCCACCCATGGGCTGTCAACTTGAGAGTAGACATGGTATCCCCTGCCTGTCGCAAGAGACGGCTAAAAGAGCCACCCACGGGCTCTCTACTTGAGAGTAGATATGGTATCCACTGCCTGTCGTAAGGGACGGCTAAAAGAGCCACCCACGGGCTCTCAACTTGAGAGTAGACATGGTATCCACTGCCTGTCATGAGAGACGGCTAAAAGAGCCACTCATGGGCTCTCAACTTGAGAGTAGACATGGTATCGCCTGCCTGTAGTGAGAGACGGCTAAAAGAGCCACCCATGGGCTCTCAACTTGAGAGTAGACATGGTATCACCTGCCTGTCGTAAGAGACGGCTAAAAGAGTCACACATGGGCTCACAACTTAAATGTACACATGGTATCCACTGCCTGTCGTAAGAGACGGCTAAAAGAGCCACCCATGGGCTCTCAACTTGAGAGTAGACATGGTATCCCCTGCCTGTCGTAAGAGACGGCTAAAAGAGCCACCCATGGGCTCTCAACTTGAGAGTAGACCTGGTATCCCCTGCCTGTCGTAAGAGACGGCTAACAGAGCCACCCACGGGCTCTCAACTTGAGAGTAGATATGGTATCCACTGCCTGTCGTGAGAGGCGGCTAAAAGAGCCTCCCATGGGCTCTCAACTTGAGAGTAGACATGTTATCCCCTGCCTGAACTGAGAGGCGGCTAAAAGAGCCACCCATGGGCTCTCAACTTGAGAGTAGACATGGTATCCCCTGCCTGTCGTAAGAGACGGCTAAAAGAGCCACCCACGGGCTCTCAACTTGAATGTACACATGGTATCCCTGCCTGTCGTAAGTGACGTCACAAAGAGCCACCCCTGGGCTCTCAACTTGAGAGTAGACATGGTATCCCCTGCCTGTCGTAAGAGACGACTAAAAGAGCCACCCATGTGTGCTCAACTTGGGAGTAGACATGGTATCCCCTGCCTGTTGTAAGAGACGGCTAAAAGAGCCACTCACGGGCTCTCAACTTGAGAGTAGACATGGTATCCACTGCCTGTCGTGAGAGACGGCTAAAAGAGCCACCCATGGGCTCTCAACTTGAGAGTAGATATGGTATCCCCTGCCTGTAGTGAGAGGCGGCTAAAAGTGCCACCCATGGGCTCTCAACATGAGAGTAGACATGGTATCCCCTGCCTGTCGTATGAGAAGGCGTACAGAGCCACCCATGGGCTCTCAACTTGAGAGTAGACATGGTAACCCCTGCCTGTCGTACGAGACGGCTAAAAGAGCCACCCATGGGCTTTCAACTTGAATGTACATATGGTATCCCCTGCCTGTCGTAAGAGACGGCTAAGAGAGCCACCCATGGGCTCTCAACTTGAGAGTAGACATGGTATCCCCTGCCTGTCGTAAGAGACGGCTAAAAGAGAGACCCATGAGCTCCCAACTTGAGAGTAGTCATGGTAACCCCTGCCTGTCGAAGGAGACGGCTAGAAGAGCCAATCATGAGCTTTCAAATTGAATGTACATATGGTATCCCTGCCTGTCGTAAGAGACGGCTAAAAGAGCCACCCATGGGCTCTCAACTTGAGAGTGGACATGGTATCCCTTGCCTGTCGTAAGAGACGGCTAAACGAGCCACACATGGGCTCTCAACTTGAATGTACACATGGTATCTCTGCCTGTCGTAAGAGACTTCTAAAATAGCCACCCATGGGCTGTCAACTTGAGAGTAGACATGATATCCCCTGCCTGTCGCAAGAGACGGCTAAAAGAGCCACCCACGGGCTCTCAACTTGAGAGTAGATATGGTATCCACTGCCTGTCGTGAGAGACGGCTAAAAGAGCCACCCATGGGCTGTCAACTTGAGAGTAGACATGGTATCCCATGCCTGTCGCAAGAGACGGCTAAAAGAGCCACCCATGGGCTCTCAACTTGAGAGTGGACATGGTATCCCTGCCTGTCGTAGGAGACGGCTAAAAGAGCCACCCATGGGCTCTCAACTTGAGAGTAGACATGGTATCCCCTGCCTGTCCCAAGAGACGGCTAAAATAGCCACCCACGGGCTCTCAACTTGAGAGTAGATATGGTATCCACTGCCTGTCGTAAGAGACGGCTAAAAGAGCCACTCACGGGCTCTCAAATTGAGAGTAGACATGGTATCCCCTGCCTGTCGTAAGAGACTTCTAAGAGAGCCACCCATGGGCTCTCAATCTGAGAGTACACCTGGTATCCCTGCCTGTCGTAAGAGGTTACTAAAAGGGGTATCTATAGGCTAATAACTTGAGAGTACACATGGTATCTCTGCCTGTCGTAAGAGACTTCTAAAATAGACACCCATGGGCTGTCAACTTGAGAGTTGACGTGGTATCCCCTGCCTGTCGCAAGAGACGGCTAAAAGAGCCACCCACGGGCTCTCAACTTGAGAGTAGTTATGGTATCCCTGCTTGTCGTAAGTGACGGCTTAAAGAGCCACCCATGGACTCTCAACATGAGAGTAGACATGGTATCCCCTGCCTGTCGTAAGAGAAGGCTACAAGAGCCACCCATGGGCTCTCAACTTGAGAGTAGACATGGTACACCGTGCCTGTCGTAAGAGACGGCTAAAAGAGCCACCCATGGACTCTCAACTTGAGAGTAGACATGTTACCCCGTGCCTGTCGTAAGAGACGGCTAAAAGAGTCACACATGTTCTCACAACTTAAATGTACACATGGTATGCCTGCCTGTCGTAAGAGACGGCTAAAAGAGCCACCCATGGGCTCTCAACTTGAGAGTAGACATGGTATCCCCTGCCTGTCGTAAGAGACGGCTAAAAGAGCCACCCATGGGCTCTCAAGTTGAGAGTAGACATGGTATCCCCTGCCTGTCGTAACAGACGGCTGAAAGAGCCACCCATGGGCTCTCAACTTGAGAGTAGACATGGTATCCCCTGCCTGTAGTGAGAGGCGGCTAAAAGAGCCACCCATGGGCTCTCAACTTGAGAGTAGACATGGTATCCACTGCCTGTCGTGAGAGGCGGCTAAAAGAGCCACCCACGGGCTCTCAACTTGAATGTACACATGGTATCCCTGCCTGTCGTAAGTGACGTCACAAAGAGCCACCCCTGGGCTCTCAACTTGAGAGTAGACATGGTATCCCTTGCCTGTCGTAAGAGACGACTAAAAGAGCCACCCATGTGTGCTCAACTTGGGAGTAGACATGGTATCCCCTGCCTGTCGTAAGAGACGGCTAAAAGAGCCACTCACGGGCTCTCAACTTGAGAGTAGACACGGTATCCACTGCCTGTAGTGACAGGCGGCTAAAAGAGCCACCCATGTGTGCTCAACTTGGGAGTAGACATGGTATCCCCTGCCTGTCGTAAGAGACGACTAAAAGAGCCACCCATGTGTGCTCAACTTGGGAGTAGACATGGTATCCCCTGCCTGTCGTACGAGACGGCTAAAAGAGCCACCCATGGGCTCTCAACTTGAGAGTAGACATGGTATCCCTTGCCTGTCGTAAGAGACGGCTAAACGAGCCACACATGGGCTCTCAACTTTAATGTACACATGGTATCTCTGCCTGTCGTAAGGGACTTCTAAAATAGCCACCCATGGGCTGTCAACTTGAGAGTAGACATGGTATCCCCTGCCTGTCGCAAGAGACGGCTAAAATAGCCACCCACGGGCTCTCAACTTGAGAGTAGATATGGTATCCACTGCCTGTCGTAAGAGACGGCTAAAAGAGCCACTCACGGGCTACCAAATTGAGAGTAGACATGGTATCCCCTGCCTGTCGTAAGAGACGGCTAAGAGAGCCACCCATGGGCCCTCAACTTGAGAGTAGACACGGTATCCACTGCCTGTCGTGGGAGGCGGCTAAAAGAGCCACCCATGAGCTCTCAACTTGAGAGTAGGCATGGTATCCCCTGCCTGTAGTGAGAGGCGGCTAAAAGAGCCACCCATGTGTGCTCAACTTGGGAGTAGACATGGTATCCCCTGCCTGTCGTAAGAGACGACTAAAAGAGCCACCCATGTGTGCTCAACTTGGGAGTAGACATGGTATCCCCTGCCTGTCGTAAGAGACGACTAAAAGAGCCACCCATGGGCTCTCAACTTGAGAGTAGACATGGTATCCCCTGCCTGTCGTAAGAGACGACTAAAGGAGCCACCCATGTGTGCTCAACTTGGGAGTAGACATGGTATCCCCTGCCTGTCGTAAGAGACGGCTAAAAGAGCCACTCACGGGCTCTCAATTTGAGAGTAGACATGGTATCCACTGCCTGTCGTGAGAGGCGGCTAAAAGAGCCACCCATGGGCTCTCAACTTGAGAGTAGACATGGTATCCCCTGCCTGTAGTGAGAGGCGGCTAAAAGTGCCACCCATGGGCTCTCAACTTGAGAGTAGACATGGTATCCCCTGCCTGTCGTACGAGACGGCTAAAAGAGCCACCCATGGGCTTTCAACTTGAATGTACATATGGTATCCCCTGCCTGTCGTAAGAGACGGCTAAGAGAGCCACCCATGGGCTCTCAACTTGAGAGTAGACATGGTATCCCCTGCCTGTCGTAAGAGACGGCTAAAAGAGCCACACATGGGCTCACAACTTAAATGTACACATGGTATCCCTGCTTGTCGTAAGAGACGGCTAAAAGAGCCACCCATGTGGTCTCAAGTTGAGAGTAGACATGGTATCCCCTGCCTATCGTAACAGACGGCTAAAAGAGCCACCCATGGGCTCTCAACTTGAGAGTAGACATGGTATCCCCTGCCTGTCGTAAGAGACGGCTAAAAGAGAGACCCACGGGCCCTCAACTTGAGAGTAGACATGGTATCCACTGCTTGTCGTGAGAGGCGGCTAAAAGAGTCACCCATGGGCTCTCAACTTGAGAGTAGACATGGTATCCCCTGCCTGTCGTAAGAGACGGCTAAAAGAGCCACCCATGGGCTCTCAACTTGAATGCACACATGGTATCCCTGCCTGTCGTAAGAGACGGCTAAAAGAGCCACCCATGGGCTCTCAACTTGAGAGTAGACATGGTATCCCCTGCATGTCGCAAGAGACGGCTAAAAGAGCCACCCACCGGCTCTCAACTTGAGAGTAGATATGGTATCCCCTGCCCGTCGTGAGAGGCGGCTAAAAGAGGCACCCATGGGCTCTCAACTTGAGAGTAGACATGGTATTCCCTGCCTGTCGTAAGAGAAGGCTAAAAGAGCCACCCATGAGCTCCCAACTTGAGAGTAGACATGGTAACCCCTGCCTGTCGTAGGAGACGGCTAAAAGAGCCAATCATGAGCTTTCAAATTGAATGTACATATGGTATCCCTGCCTGTCGTAAGAGACGGCTAAAAGAGCCACCCATGGGCTCTCAACTTGAGAGTGGACATGGTATCCCTTGCCTGTCGTAAGAGACGGCTAAACGAGCCACACATGGGCTCTCAACTTGAATGTACACATGGTATCTCTGCCTGTCGTAAGAGACTTCTAAAATAGCCACCCATGGGCTGTCAACTTGAGAGTAGACATGATATCCCCTGCCTGTCGCAAGAGACGGCTAAAAGAGCCACCCACGGGCTCTCAACTTGAGAGTAGATATGGTATCCACTGCCTGTCGTGAGAGACGGCTAAAAGAGCCACCCATGGGCTGTCTACTTGAGAGTAGACATGGTATCCCCTGCCTGTCGCAAGAGACGGCTAAAAGAGCCACCCACGGGCTCTCAACTTGAGAGTAGATATGGTATCCACTGTCTGTCGTAAGAGACGGCTAAAAGAGCCACCCACGGGCTCTCAACTTGAGAGTAGACGTGGTATCCACTGCCTGTCATGAGAGACGGCTAAAAGAGCCACTCATGGGCTCTCAACTTGAGAGTAGACATGGTATCGCCTGCCTGTAGTGAGAGACGGCTAAAAGAGCCACCCATGGGCTCTCAACTTGAGAGTAGACGTGGTATCACCTGCCTGTCGTAAGAGACGGCTAAAAGAGTCACACATGGGCTCACAACTTAAATGTAAACATGGTATCCACTGCCTGTCGTAAGAGACGGCTAAAAGAGCCACCCATGGGCTCTCAACTTGAGAGTAGGCATGGTATCCCCTGCCTGTCGTAAGAGACGGCTAAAAGAGCCACCCATGGGCTCTCAACTTGAGAGTAGACCTGGTATCCCCTGCCTGTCGTTAGAGACGGCTAACAGAGCCACCCACGGGCTCTCAACTTGAGAGTAGACATGGTATCCACTGCCTGTCGTGAGAGGCGGCTAAAAGAGCCTCCCATGGGCTCTCAACTTGAGAGTAGACATGGTATCCCCTGCCTGTAGTGAGAGGCGGCTAAAAGAGCCACCCATGGGCTCTCAACTTGAGAGTAGACATGGTATCCCCTGCCTGTCGTAAGAGACGGCTAAAAGAGCCACCCACGGGCTCTCAACTTGAATGTACACATGGTATTCCTGCCTGTCGTAAGTGACGTCACAAAGAGCCACCCCTGGGCTCTCAACTTGAGATAAGACATGGTATACCCTGCCTGTCGTAAGAGACGACTAAAAGAGCCACCCATGTGTGCTCAACTTGGGAGTAGACATGGTATCCCCTGCCTGTTGTAAGAGACGGCTAAAAGAGCCACTCACGGGCTCTCAACTTGAGAGTAGACATTGTATCCACTGCCTGTCGTGAGAGACGGCTAAAAGAGCCACCCATGGGCTCTCAACTTGAGAGTAGATATGGTATCCCCTGCCTGTAGTGAGAGGCGGCTAAAAGTGCCATCCATGGGCTCTCAACATGAGAGTAGACATGGTATCCCCTGCCTGTCGTATGAGAAGGCGTACAGAGCCACCCATGTGCTCTCAACTTGAGAGTAGACATGGTATCCCCTGCCTGTCGTACGAGACGGCTAAAAGAGCCACCCATGGGCTTTCAACTTGAATGTACATATGGTATCCCCTGTCTGTCGTAACAGACGGCTAAGAGAGCCACCCATGGGCTCTCAACTTGAGAGTAGACATGGTATCCCCGGCCTGTCGTAAGAGACGGCTAAAAGGGCCACACATGGGCTCACAACTTAAATGTACACATGGTATCCCTGCTTGTCGTAAGAGACGGCTAAAAGAGCCACCCATGTGCTCTCAACTTGAGAGTAGACAAGGTATCCACTGCCTGTCGTGAGAGGCGGCTAAAAGAGCCACCCATGGGCTCTCAACTTGAGAGTAGACATGGTATCCCCTGCCTGTAGTGAGAGGCGGCTAAAAGTGCCACCCATGGGCTCTCAACATGAGAGTAGACATGGTATCCCTTGCCTGTCGTAAGAGACGGCTAAACGAGCCACACATGGGCTCTCAACTTTAATGTACACATGGTATCTCTGCCTGTCGTAAGAGACTTCTAAAATAGCCACCCATGGGCTGTCAACTTGAGAGTAGACATGCTATCCCTTGCCTGTCGCAAGAGACGGCTAAAATAGCCACCCACGTGCTCTCAACTTGAGAGTAGATATGGTATCTACTGCCTGTCGTAAGAGACGGCTAAAAGAGCCACTCACGGGCTCTCAAATTGAGAGTAGACATGGTATCCCCTGCCTGTCGTAAGAGACGGCTAAGAGAGCCACCCATGGGCTCTCAATCTGAGAGTACACCTGGTATCCCTGCCTGTCGTAAGAGGTTACTAAAAGGGGTATCTATAGGCTAATAACTTGAGAGTACACATGGTATCTCTGCCTGTCGTAAGAGACTTCTAAAATAGACACCCATGGGCTGTCAACTTGAGAGTTGACGTGGTATCCCCTGCCTGTCGCAAGAGACGGCTAAAAGAGCCACCCACGGGCTCTCAAATTGAGAGTAGATATGGTATCCCTGCTTGTCGTAAGTGACGGCTTAAAGAGCCACCCATGGACTCTCAACATGAGAGTAGACATGGTATCCCCTGCCTGTCGTAAGAGAAGGCTAAAAGAGCCACCCATGGGCTCTCAACTTGAGAGTAGACATGGTACACCGTGCCTGTCGTAAGAGACGGCTAAAAGAGCCACCCATGGACTCTCAACTTGAGAGTAGACATGGTACTACGTGCCTGTCGTAAGAGACGGCTAAAAGAGTCACACATGGGCTCACAACTTAAATGTACACATGGTATGCCTGCCTGTCGTAAGAGACGGCTAAAAGAGCCACCCATGGGCTCTCAACTTGAGAGTAGACATGGTATCCCCTGCCTGTCGTAAGAGACGGCTAAAAGAGCCACCCATCGGCTCTCAAGTTGAGAGTAGACATGGTATCACCTGCCTGTCGTAACAGACGGCTAAAAGAGACACCCATGGGCTGTCTACTTGAGAGTAGACATGGTATCCCCTGCCTGTAGTGAGAGGCGGCTAAAAGAGCCACCCATGGGCTCTCAACTTGAGAGTAGACATGGTATCCACTGCCTGTCGTGAGAGGCGGCTAAAAGAGCCACCCACGGGCTCTCAACTTGAATGTACACATGGTATCCCTGCCTGTCGTAAGTGACGTCACAAAGAGCCACCCCTGGGCTCTCAACTTGAGAGTAGACATGGTATCCCTTGCCTGTCGTAAGAGACGACTAAAAGAGCCACCCATGTGTGCTCAACTTGGGAGTAGACATGGTATCCCCTGCCTGTCGTAAGAGACGGCTAAAAGAGCCACTCACGGGCTCTCAACTTCAGAGTAGACACGGTATCCACTGCCTGTCGTGGGAGGCGGCTAAAAGAGCCACCCATGAGCTCTCAACTTGAGAGTAGACATGGTATCCCCTGCCTGTAGTGAGAGGCGGCTAAAAGAGCCACCCATGTGTGCTCAACTTGGGAGTAGACATGGTATCCCCTGCCTGTCGTAAGAGACGACTAAAAGAGCCACCCATGTGTGCTCAACTTGGGAGTAGACATTGTATCCCCTGCCTGTCGTAAGAGACGACTAAAAGAGCCACCCATGGGCTCTCAACTTGAGAGTAGACATGGTGTCCCCTGCCTGTCGTAAGAGACGACTAAAAGAGCCACCCATGTGTGCTCAACTTGGGAGTAGACATGGTATCCCCTGCCTGTCGTAAGAGACGGCTAAAAGAGCCACTCACGGGCTCTCAACTTGAGAGTAGACATGGTATCCACTGCCTGTCGTGAGAGGCGGCTAAAAGAGCCACCCATGGGCTCTCAACTTGAGAGTAGACATGGTATCCCCTGCCTGTAGTGAGAGGCGGCTAAAAGTGCCATCCATGGGCTCTCAACATGAGAGTAGACATGGTATCCCCTGCCTGTCGTAAGAGAAGGCTTACAGAGCCACCCATGGGCTCTCAACTTTAGAGTATACATGGTATCCCCTGCCTGTCGTAAGAGACGGCTAAAAGAGCCACACATGGGCTCACAACTTAAATGTACACATGGTATCCCTGCTTGTCGTAAGAGACGGCTAAAAGAGAAACCCATGTGGTCTCAAGTTGAGAGTAGACATGGTATCCCCTGCCTGTCGTAACAGACGGCTAAAAGAGCCACCCATGGGCTCTCAACTTGAGAGTAGACATGGTATCGTCTGCCTGTCGTAAGAGACGGCTAAAAGAGAGACCCACGGGCCCTCAACTTGAGAGTAGACATGGTATCCACTGCCTGTCGTGAGAGGCGGCTAAAGGAGTCACCCATGGGCTCTCAACTTGAGAGTAGACATGGTATCCCCTGCCTGTCTTAAGAGACGGCTAAAAGAGCCACCCATGGGCTCTCAACTTCAATGCACACATGGTATCCCTGCCTGTCGTAAGAGACGGCTAAAAGAGCCACCCATGGGCTCTTAACTTGAGAGTAGACATGGTATCCCCTGCCTGTCGCAAGAGACGGCTAAAAGAGCCACCCACCGGCTCTCAACTTGAGAGTAGATATGGTATCCCCTGCCCGTCGTGAGAGGCGGCTAAAAGAGCCACCCATGGGCTCTCAACTTGAGATTAGACATGGTATTCCCTGCCTGTCGTAAGAGAAGGCTAAAAGAGCCACAAATGAGCTCCCAACTTGAGAGTAGACATGGTAACCCCTGCCTGTCGTAGGAGACGGCTAAAAGAGCCAATCATGGGCTTTCAAATTGAATGTACATATGGTATCCCTGCCTGTCGTAAGAGACGGCTAAAAGAGCCACCCATGGGCTCTCAACTTGAGAGTAGACATGGTATCCCTTGCCTGTCGTAAGAGACGGCTAAACGAGCCACACATGGGCTCTCAACTTGAATGTACACATGGTATCTCTGCCTGTCGTAAGAGACTTCTAAAATAGCCACCCATGGGCTGTCAACTTGAGAGTAGACATGATATCCCCTGCCTGTCGCAAGAGACGGCTAAAAGAGCCACCCACGGGCTCTCAACTTGAGAGTAGATATGGTATCCACTGCCTGTCGTGAGAAACGGCTAAAAGAGCCACCCATGGGCTGTCAA
The DNA here is from genome assembly GCF_040414725.1 of Anabrus simplex. Taxonomy (NCBI): domain Eukaryota; kingdom Metazoa; phylum Arthropoda; class Insecta; order Orthoptera; family Tettigoniidae; genus Anabrus; species Anabrus simplex. The sequence goes on from NC_090269.1 coordinate 2,767,375, forward strand.
CTTGAGAGTAGACACGGTATCCCCTGCCTGTCGCAAGAGACGGCAAAAAGAGCCACCCACGGGCTCTCAACTTCAGAGTAGATATGGTATCCACTGCCTGTCGTAAGAGACGGCTAAAAGAGCCACCCACGGGCTCTCAACTTGAGAGTAGACATGGTATCCACTGCCTGTCATGAGAGACGGCTAAAAGAGCCACTCATGGGCTCTCAACTTGAGAGTAGACATGGTATCCCCTGCCTGTAGTTAGAGACGGCTAAAAGAGCAACCCATGGGCTCTCAACTTGAGAGTAGACATGGTATCCCCTACCTGTCGTAAGAGACTTCTAAAAGAGCCACCCATGGGCTCTCAACTTGAACGTAGACATGGTATCCCCTGCCTGTCGTAAGAGACGGCTAAAAGAGCCACTCACGGGCTCTCAACTTGAGAGTAGACATGGTATCCACTGCCTGTCGTGAGAGGCGGCTAAAAGAGCCACCCATGGGCTCACAACTTAAATGTACACATGGTATCCCCTGCCTGTCGTAAGAGACGGCTAAAAGAGCCACTCACGGGCTCTCAACTTGAGAGTAGACATGGTATCCACTGCCTGTCGTGAGAGACGGCAAAAAGAGACACCCATGGACTGTCAACTTGAGAGTAGACATGGTATCCCCTGCCTGTCGTAAGAGACGGCTAAAAGATCCACCCATGGGCTCTCAACTTGAATGTACACATGGTATCCCTGCCTGTCGGAAGAGACGGCTAAAAGAGCCACCCATGGGCTCTCAACTTGAGAGTAGACTTGGTAACACCTGCCTGTCGTAAGAGACGGCTAAAAGGACCACTCACGGGCTCTCAACTTGAGAGTAGACATGGTATCCCCTGGCCGTCGTAAGAGACGGCTAAAAGAGCCACTCACGGGCTCTCAACTTGAGAGTAGAAATGGTATCCCCTGCCTGTCGTAAGAGACGGCTAAACGAGGCACTCACGGGCTCTCAACTTGAGAGTAGACATGGTATCCCCTGGCCGTCGTAAGAGACGGCTAAAAGAGCCACTCACGGGCTCTCAACTTGAGAGTAGACATGGTATCCACTGCCTGTCGTGAGAGACGGCTAAACGAGCCACCCACGGGCTCTCAACTCGAATGTACACATGGTATCCCCTGCCTGTAGTGAGAGACGGCTAAAAGAGCCACCCATGGGCTCTCAACTTGAGAGTAGACATGGTATCCACTGCCTGTCGTAAGAGACGGCTAAAAGAGCCACTCACGGGCTCTCAACTTGAGAGTAGACATGGTATCCCCTGCCTGTCGTAAGAGACGGCTAAACGAGCCACCCATGGGCTCTCAACTTGAGAGTAGACATGTTATCCCCTGCCTGTCGTAAGAGACGGCTAAAAGAGCCACTCACGGGCTCTCAACTTGAGAGTAGACATGGTATCCCCTGGCCGTCGTGAGGGGCGGATAAAAGAGCCACCCATGGGCTCTCAACTTGAGAGTAGACATGGTATCCCCTGCCTGTCGTAAGAGACGGCTAAGAGAGCCACCCATGAGCTCTCAACTTGAGAGTAGACATGGTATTCCCTGCCTGTCGTAACAGAAGGCTAAAAGAGCCACCCATGACCTCTCAACATGAGAGTAGACATGGTATTCCCTGCCTGTCTTAAGAGAAGGCTAAAAGAGCCACCCATGGGCTCTCAACTTGAGAGTAGACATGGTATCCCCTGCCTGTCGTAAGAGATGGCTAAAAGAGCCACCAACGGGCTCTCAACTTGAGAGTAGACATGGTATCCCCTGACTGTCGCAAGAGGCGGCTAGAAGAGCCACCCATGTGCTCTCAAGTTGAGAGTAGACATGGTATCCCCTGCCTGTCGTTACAGACGCTAAAAGAGCCACCCATGGGATCTCAACTTGAGAGTAGACATGGTATCCCCTGCCTGTCGTAAGAGACGGCTAAAAGAGCCACCCACGGGCTCTCAACTTGAGAGTAGACATGGTATCCCCTGCCTGTCGTACGAGACGGCTAAAAGAGCCACCCATGGGCTTTCAACTTGAATGTACATATGGTATCCCCTGTCTGTCGTAACAGACGGCTAAGAGAGCCACCCATGGGCTCTCAACTTGAGAGTAGACATGGTATCCCCGGCCTGTCGTAAGAGACGGCTAAAAGGGCCACACATGGGCTCACAACTTAAATGTACACATGGTATCCCTGCTTGTCGTAAGAGACGGCTAAAAGAGCCACCCATGTGCTCTCAACTTGAGAGTAGACAAGGTATCCACTGCCTGTCGTGAGAGGCGGCTAAAAGAGCCACCCATGGGCTCTCAACTTGAGAGTAGACATGGTATCCCCTGCCTGTAGTGAGAGGCGGCTAAAAGTGCCACCCATGGGCTCTCAACATGAGAGTAGACATGGTATCCCCTGCCTGTCGTAAGAGAAGGCTTACAGAGCCACCCATGGGCTCTCAACTTGAGAGTAGACATGGTATCCCCTGCCTGTCATACGAGACGGCTAAAAGAGCCACCCATGGGCTCTCAACTTGAGAGTAGACATGGTATCCCTTGCCTGTCGTAAGAGACGGCTAAACGAGCCACACATGGGCTCTCAACTTTAATGTACACATGGTATCTCTGCCTGTCGTAAGAGACTTCTAAAATAGCCACCCATGGGCTGTCAACTTGAGAGTAGACATGCTATCCCTTGCCTGTCGCAAGAGACGGCTAAAATAGCCACCCACGTGCTCTCAACTTGAGAGTAGATATGGTATCTACTGCCTGTCGTAAGAGACGGCTAAAAGAGCCACTCACGGGCTCTCAAATTGAGAGTAGACATGGTATCCCCTGCCTGTCGTAAGAGACGGCTAAGAGAGCCACCCATGGGCTCTCAATCTGAGAGTACACCTGGTATCCCTGCCTGTCGTAAGAGGTTACTAAAAGGGGTATCTATAGGCTAATAACTTGAGAGTACACATGGTATCTCTGCCTGTCGTAAGAGACTTCTAAAATAGACACCCATGGGCTGTCAACTTGAGAGTTGACGTGGTATCCCCTGCCTGTCGCAAGAGACGGCTAAAAGAGCCACCCACGGGCTCTCAAATTGAGAGTAGATATGGTATCCCTGCTTGTCGTAAGTGACGGCTTAAAGAGCCACCCATGGACTCTCAACATGAGAGTAGACATGGTATCCCCTGCCTGTCGTAAGAGAAGGCTAAAAGAGCCACCCATGGGCTCTCAACTTGAGAGTAGACATGGTACACCGTGCCTGTCGTAAGAGACGGCTAAAAGAGCCACCCATGGACTCTCAACTTGAGAGTAGACATGGTACTACGTGCCTGTCGTAAGAGACGGCTAAAAGAGTCACACATGGGCTCACAACTTAAATGTACACATGGTATGCCTGCCTGTCGTAAGAGACGGCTAAAAGAGCCACCCATGGGCTCTCAACTTGAGAGTAGACATGGTATCCCCTGCCTGTCGTAAGAGACGGCTAAAAGAGCCACCCATGGGCTCTCAAGTTGAGAGTAGACATGGTATCACCTGCCTGTCGTAACAGACGGCTAAAAGAGACACCCATGGGCTGTCTACTTGAGAGTAGACATGGTATCCCCTGCCTGTAGTGAGAGGCGGCTAAAAGAGCCACCCATGGGCTCTCAACTTGAGAGTAGACATGGTATCCACTGCCTGTCGTGAGAGGCGGCTAAAAGAGCCACCCACGGGCTCTCAACTTGAATGTACACATGGTATCCCTGCCTGTCGTAAGTGACGTCACAAAGAGCCACCCCTGGGCTCTCAACTTGAGAGTAGACATGGTATCCCTTGCCTGTCGTAAGAGACGACTAAAAGAGCCACCCATGTGTGCTCAACTTGGGAGTAGACATGGTATCCCCTGCCTGTCGTAAGAGACGGCTAAAAGAGCCACTCACGGGCTCTCAACTTCAGAGTAGACACGGTATCCACTGCCTGTCGTGGGAGGCGGCTAAAAGAGCCACCCATGAGCTCTCAACTTGAGAGTAGACATGGTATCCCCTGCCTGTAGTGAGAGGCGGCTAAAAGAGCCACCCATGTGTGCTCAACTTGGGAGTAGACATGGTATCCCCTGCCTGTCGTAAGAGACGACTAAAAGAGCCACCCATGTGTGCTCAACTTGGGAGTAGACATTGTATCCCCTGCCTGTCGTAAGAGACGACTAAAAGAGCCACCCATGGGCTCTCAACTTGAGAGTAGACATGGTATCCCCTGCCTGTCGTAAGAGACGACTAAAAGAGCCACCCATGTGTGCTCAACTTGGGAGTAGACATGGTATCCCCTGCCTGTCGTAAGAGACGGCTAAAAGAGCCACTCACGGGCTCTCAACTTGAGAGTAGACATGGTATCCACTGCCTGTCGTGAGAGGCGGCTAAAAGAGCCACCCATGGGCTCTCAACTTGAGAGTAGACATGGTATCCCCTGCCTGTAGTGAGAGGCGGCTAAAAGTGCCATCCATGGGCTCTCAACATGAGAGTAGACATGGTATCCCCTGCCTGTCGTAAGAGAAGGCTTACAGAGCCACCCATGGGCTCTCAACTTTAGAGTATACATGGTATCCCCTGCCTGTCGTAAGAGACGGCTAAAAGAGCCACACATGGGCTCACAACTTAAATGTACACATGGTATCCCTGCTTGTCGTAAGAGACGGCTAAAAGAGAAACCCATGTGGTCTCAAGTTGAGAGTAGACATGGTATCCCCTGCCTGTCGTAACAGACGGCTAAAAGAGCCACCCATGGGCTCTCAACTTGAGAGTAGACATGGTATCGTCTGCCTGTCGTAAGAGACGGCTAAAAGAGAGACCCACGGGCCCTCAACTTGAGAGTAGACATGGTATCCACTGCCTGTCGTGAGAGGCGGCTAAAGGAGTCACCCATGGGCTCTCAACTTGAGAGTAGACATGGTATCCCCTGCCTGTCTTAAGAGACGGCTAAAAGAGCCACCCATGGGCTCTCAACTTCAATGCACACATGGTATCCCTGCCTGTCGTAAGAGACGGCTAAAAGAGCCACCCATGGGCTCTTAACTTGAGAGTAGACATGGTATCCCCTGCCTGTCGCAAGAGACGGCTAAAAGAGCCACCCACCGGCTCTCAACTTGAGAGTAGATATGGTATCCCCTGCCCGTCGTGAGAGGCGGCTAAAAGAGCCACCCATGGGCTCTCAACTTGAGATTAGACATGGTATTCCCTGCCTGTCGTAAGAGAAGGCTAAAAGAGCCACAAATGAGCTCCCAACTTGAGAGTAGACATGGTAACCCCTGCCTGTCGTAGGAGACGGCTAAAAGAGCCAATCATGGGCTTTCAAATTGAATGTACATATGGTATCCCTGCCTGTCGTAAGAGACGGCTAAAAGAGCCACCCATGGGCTCTCAACTTGAGAGTAGACATGGTATCCCTTGCCTGTCGTAAGAGACGGCTAAACGAGCCACACATGGGCTCTCAACTTGAATGTACACATGGTATCTCTGCCTGTCGTAAGAGACTTCTAAAATAGCCACCCATGGGCTGTCAACTTGAGAGTAGACATGATATCCCCTGCCTGTCGCAAGAGACGGCTAAAGGAGCCACCCACGGGCTCTCAACTTGAGAGTAGATATGGTATCCACTGCCTGTCGTGAGAAACGGCTAAAAGAGCCACCCATGGGCTGTCAACTTGAGAGTAGACACGGTATCCCCTGCCTGTCGCAAGAGACGGCAAAAAGAGCCACCCACGGGCTCTCAACTTCAGAGTAGATATGGTATCCACTGCCTGTCGTAAGAGACGGCTAAAAGAGCCACCCACGGGCTCTCAACTTGAGAGTAGACATGGTATCCACTGCCTGTCATGAGAGACGGCTAAAAGAGCCACTCATGGGCTCTCAACTTGAGAGTAGACATGGTATCCCCTGCCTGTAGTTAGAGACGGCTAAAAGAGCCACCCATGGGCTCTCAACTTGAGAGTAGACATGGTATCCCCTACCTGTCGTAAGAGACTTCTAAAAGAGCCACCCATGGGCTCTCAACTTGAACGTAGACATGGTATCCCCTGCCTGTCGTAAGAGACGGCTAAAAGAGCCACTCACGGGCTCTCAACTTGAGAGTAGACATGGTATCCACTGCCTGTCGTGAGAGGCGGCTAAAAGAGCCACCCATGGGCTCACAACTTAAATGTACACATGGTATCCCCTGCCTGTCGTAAGAGACGGCTAAAAGAGCCACTCACGGGCTCTCAACTTGAGAGTAGACATGGTATCCACTGCCTGTCGTGAGAGACGGCAAAAAGAGACACCCATGGACTGTCAACTTGAGAGTAGACATGGTATCCCCTGCCTGTCGTAAGAGACGGCTAAAAGATCCACCCATGGGCTCTCAACTTGAATGTACACATGGTATCCCTGCCTGTCGGAAGAGACGGCTAAAAGAGCCACCCATGGGCTCTCAACTTGAGAGTAGACATGGTAACACCTGCCTGTCGTAAGAGACGGCTAAAAGGACCACTCACGGGCTCTCAACTTGAGAGTAGACATGGTATCCCCTGGCCGTCGTAAGAGACGGCTAAAAGAGCCACTCACGGGCTCTCAACTTGAGAGTAGAAATGGTATCCCCTGCCTGTCGTAAGAGACGGCTAAACGAGGCACTCACGGGCTCTCAACTTGAGAGTAGACATGGTATCCCCTGGCCGTCGTAAGAGACGGCTAAAAGAGCCACTCACGGGCTCTCAACTTGAGAGTAGACATGGTATCCACTGCCTGTCGTGAGAGACGGCTAAACGAGCCACCCACGGGCTCTCAACTCGAATGTACACATGGTATCCCCTGCCTGTAGTGAGAGACGGCTAAAAGAGCCACCCATGGGCTCTCAACTTGAGAGTAGACATGGTATCCACTGCCTGTCGTAAGAGACGGCTAAAAGAGCCACTCACGGGCTCTCAACTTGAGAGTAGACATGGTATCCCCTGCCTGTCGTAAGAGACGGCTAAACGAGCCACCCATGGGCTCTCAACTTGAGAGTAGACATGTTATCCCCTGCCTGTCGTAAGAGACGGCTAAAAGAGCCACTCACGGGCTCTCAACTTGAGAGTAGACATGGTATCCCCTGGCCGTCGTGAGGGGCGGATAAAAGAGCCACCCATGGGCTCTCAACTTGAGAGTAGACATGGTATCCCCTGCCTGTCGTAAGAGACGGCTAAGAGAGCCACCCATGAGCTCTCAACTTGAGAGTAGACATGGTATTCCCTGCCTGTCGTAACAGAAGGCTAAAAGAGCCACCCATGACCTCTCAACATGAGAGTAGACATGGTATTCCCTGCCTGTCTTAAGAGAAGGCTAAAAGAGCCACCCATGGGCTCTCAACTTGAGAGTAGACATGGTATCCCCTGCCTGTCGTAAGAGATGGCTAAAAGAGCCACCAACGGGCTCTCAACTTGAGAGTAGACATGGTATCCCCTGACTGTCGCAAGAGGCGGCTAGAAGAGCCACCCATGTGCTCTCAAGTTGAGAGTAGACATGGTATCCCCTGCCTGTCGTTACAGACGCTAAAAGAGCCACCCATGGGATCTCAACTTGAGAGTAGACATGGTATCCCCTGCCTGTCGTAAGAGACGGCTAAAAGAGCCACCCACGGGCTCTCAACTTGAGAGTAGACATGGTATCCACTGCCTGTCATGAGAGGCGGCTAAAAGAGCCACCCATGGGCTCTCAACTTGAGAGTAGACATGGTATCCCCTGCCTGTCATGAGAGGCGGCTAAAAGAGCCACCCATGGGCTCTCATCTTGAGAGTAGACATGGTATCCCCTGCCTGTCGTAAGAGATGGCTAAAAGAGCCACCCATGGACTGTCAACTTGAGAGTAGACATGGTATCCCCTGCCTGTCGTAAGAGACGGCTAAAAGATCCACCCATGGGCTCTCAACTTGAATGTACACATGGTATCCCTGCCTGTAGTAAGAGACGGCTAAAACAGCCACCCATGGGCTCTCAACTTGATCGTAGACATGGTATCCCCTGCCTGTCTTAAGAGGCGGCTAAAAGAGCCACCCACGGGCTCTCAACTTGAGAGTAGACAGGGTATCCCCTGCCTGTCATGAGAGGCGGCTAAAAGAGCCACCCATGGGCTCTCAACTTGAGAGTAGACAAGGTATCCACTGCCTGTCATGAGAGGCGGCTAAAAGAGCCACCCATGGGCTCTCAACTTGAGAGTAGACAAGGTATCCCCTGCCTGTCATGAGAGGCGGCTAAAAGAGCCACCCATGGGCTCTCAACTTGAGAGTAGACTTGGTATCCACTGCCTGTCGTGAGAGGCGGCTAAAAGAGCCACCCATGGGCTCTCAACTTGAGAGTAGACAAGGTATCTACTGCCTGTAGTAAGAGACGACTAAAAGAGCCACCCATGGGCTCTCAACTTGGGAGTAGACATGGTATCCCCTGCCTGTCGTGAGATTCGGCTAAAAGAGCCACCCATGGGCTCTCAACTTGAGAGTAGACATGGTATCCCCTGCCTGTCGTAAGAGACGGCTAAAAGAGCCACCCTTGGGCTCTCTTCTTGAGAGTAGACATGGTATCCCCTGTCTGTCATGAGAGGCGGCTAAAAGAGCCACCCATGGGCTCTCAACTTGAGAGTAGACAAGGTATCCCCTGCCTGTCATGAGAGGCGGCTAAAAGAGCCACCCATGGGCTCTCAACTTGAGAGTAGACTTGGTATCCACTGCCTGTCGTGAGAGGCGGCTAAAAGAGCCACCCATGGGCTCTCAACTTGAGAGTAGACAAGGTATCCACTGCCTGTAGTAAGAGACGACTAAAAGAGCCACCCATGGGCTCTCAACTTGGGAGTAGACATGGTATCCCCTGCCTGTCGTGAGATTCGGCTAAAAGAGCCACCCATGGGCTCTCAACTTGAGAGTAGACATGGTATCCCCTGCCTGTCGTAAGAGACGGCTAAAAGAGCCACCCTTGGGCTCTCAACTTGAGAGTAGACATGGTATCCAATGCCTGTCGTAAGAGACGGCTAAAAGAGCCACCCTTGGGCTCTCAACTTGAATGTAAACATGGTATCCCCTGCCTGTCGTAAGAGACGGCTAAAAGAGCCACCCATGGGCTCTCAAATTGAACGTAGACATGGTACCCCCTGCCTGTCCTATGAGACGGCTAAAAGAGCCACCCTTGGGCTCTCAACTTGAATGTAAACATGGTATCCCCGCCTGTCGTAAGAGACTGCTAAAAGAGCCACCCATGGGCTCTCAACCTGAGAGTAGACAAGGTATCCCCTGCCTGTCGTAAGAGACGGCTAAGAGAGCCACCCATGGGCTCTCAACTTGAGAGTAGACAAGGTATCCCCTGCCTGTCGTAAGAGACGGCTAAGAGAGACACCCATGGGCTCTCAACTTGAGAGTAGACATGGTATCCACTGCCTGTCGTGAGAGACGGCTAAACGAGCCACCCACGGGCTCTCAACTTGAATGTACACATGGTATCCCCTGCCTGTAGTGAGAGACGGCTAAAAGAGCCACCCATGGGCTCTCAACTTGAGAGTAGACATGGTATCCACTGCCTGTCGTAAGAGACGGCTAAAAGAACCACTCACGGGCTCTCAACTTGAGAGTAGACATGGTATCCCCTGCCTGTCGTAAGAGACGGCTAAACGAGCCACCCATGGGCTCTCAACTTGAGAGTAGACATGGTATCCCCTGCCTGTCGTAAGAGACGGCTAAAAGAGCCACTCACGGGCTCTCAACTTGAGAGTAGACATGGTATCTCCTGGCCGTCGTGAGGGGCGGCTAAAAGAGCCGCCCATGGGCTCTCAACTTGAGAGTAGACATGGTATCCCCTGCCTGTCGTAAGAGACGGCTAAAAGAGCCACTCACGGGCTCTCAACTTGAGAGTAGACATGGTATCTCCTGGCCGTCGTGAGGGGCGGCTAAAAGAGCCACCCCTGGGCTCTCAACTTGAGAGTAGACATGGTATCCCCTGCCTGTCGTAAGAGACGGCTAAAATAGCCACCCATGGGCTCTCAACTTGAGAGTAGACATGGTATCCACTGCCTGTCGTGAGAGGCGGCTAAAAGAGCCACCCATGGGCTCTCAACTTGAGAGTAGACATGGTATCCACTGCCTGTCGTGAGGGGCGGCTAAAAGAGCCACCCATGGGCTCTCAACTTGAGAGTAGACATGGTATCCCCTGCCTGTCGCAAGAGGCGGCTAAAAGAGCCACCCACGGGCTCTCAACTTGAGAGTAGACATGGTATCCCCTGCCTGTCGCAAGAGGCGGCTAAAAGAGCCACCCATGGGCTCTCAACTTGAGAGTAGACATGGTATCCACTGCCTGTCGTGAGAGGCGGCTAAAAGAGCCACCCATGGGCTCTCAACTTGAGAGTAGACATGGTATCCACTGCCTGTCGTGAGGGGCGGCTAAAAGAGCCACCCATGGGCTCTCAACTTGAGAGTAGACATGGTATCCCCTGCCTGTCGTGAGATTCGGCTAAAAGAGCCACCCATGGGCTCTCAACTTGAGAGTAGACATGGTATCCCCTGCCTGTCGTGAGAGGCGGCTAAAAGAGCCACCCATGGGCTCTCAACTTGAGAGTAGACATGGTATCCCCTGCCTGTCGCAAGAGGCGGCTAAAAGAGCCACTCACGGGCTCTCAACTTGAGAGTAGACATGGTATCCCCTGCCTGTCGTAAGAGACGACTAAAAGAGCCACCCATGTGTGCTCAACTTGGGAGTAGACATGGTATCCCCTGCCTGTCGTAAGAGACGACTAAAAGAGCCACCCATGTGTGCTCAACTTGGGAGTAGACATTGTATCCCCTGCCTGTCGTAAGAGACGACTAAAAGAGCCACCCATGGGCTCTCAACTTGAGAGTAGACATGGTATCCCCTGCCTGTCGTAAGAGACGACTAAAAGAGCCACCCATGTGTGCTCAACTTGGGAGTAGACATGGTATCCCCTGCCTGTCGTAAGAGACGGCTAAAAGAGCCACTCACGGGCTCTCAACTTGAGAGTAGACATGGTATCCACTGCCTGTCGTGAGAGGCGGCTAAAAGAGCCACCCATGGGCTCTCAACTTGAGAGTAGACATGGTATCCCCTGCCTGTAGTGAGAGGCGGCTAAAAGTGCCATCCATGGGCTCTCAACATGAGAGTAGACATGGTATCCCCTGCCTGTCGTAAGAGAAGGCTTACAGAGCCACCCATGGGCTCTCAACTTGAGAGTAGACATGGTATCCCCTGCCTGTCGTACGAGACGGCTAAAAGAGCCACCCATGGGCTTTCAACTTGAATGTACATATGGTATCCCCTGCCTGTCGTAAGAGACGGCTAAGAGAGCCACCCATGGGCTCTCAACTTGAGAGTAGACATGGTATCCCCTGCCTGTCGTAAGAGACGGCTAAAAGAGCCACACATGGGCTCACAACTTAAATGTACACATGGTATCCCTGCTTGTCGTAAGAGACGGCTAAAAGAGAAACCCATGTGGTCTCAAGTTGAGAGTAGACATGGTATCCCCTGCCTGTCGTAACAGACGGCTAAAAGAGCCACCCATGGGCTCTCAACTTGAGAGTAGACATGGTATCCCCTGCCTGTCGTAAGAGACGGCTAAAAGAGAGACCCACGGGCCCTCAACTTGAGAGTAGACATGGTATCCACTGCCTGTCGTGAGAGGCGGCTAAAAGAGTCACCCATGGGCTCTCAACTTGAGAGTAGACATGGTATCCCCTGCCTGTCTTAAGAGACGGCTAAAAGAGCCACCCATGGGCTCTCAACTTGAATGCACACATGGTATCCCTGCCTGTCGTAAGAGACGGCTAAAAGAGCCACCCATGGGCTCTCAACTTGAGAGTAGACATGGTATCCCCTGCCTGTCGCAAGAGACGGCTAAAAGAGCCACCCACCGGCTCTCAACTTGAGAGTAGATATGGTATCCCCTGCCCGTCGTGAGAGGCGGCTAAAAGAGCCACCCATGGGCTCACAACTTGAGAGTAGACATGGTATTCCCTGCCTGTCGTAAGAGAAGGCTAAAAGAGCCACCCATGAGCTCCCAACTTGAGAGTAGACATGGTAACCCCTCCCTGTCGTAGGAGACGGCTAAAAGAGCCAATCATGGGCTTTCAAATTGAATGTACATATGGTATCCCTGCCTGTCGTAAGAGACGGCTAAAAGAGCCACCCATGGGCTCTCAACTTGAGAGTAGACATGGTATCCCTTGCCTGTCGTAAGAGACGGCTAAACGAGCCACACATGGGCTCTCAACTTGAATGTACACATGGTATCTCTGCCTGTCGTAAGAGACTTCTAAAATAGCCACCCATGGGCTGTCAACTTGAGAGTAGACATGATATCCCCTGCCTGTCGCAAGAGACGGCTAAAAGAGCCACCCACGGGCTCTCAACTTGAGAGTAGATATGGTATCCACTGCCTGTCGTGAGAAACGGCTAAAAGAGCCACCCATGGGCTGTCAACTTGAGAGTAGACACGGTATCCCCTGCCTGTCGCAAGAGACGGCAAAAAGAGCCACCCACGGGCTCTCAACTTCAGAGTAGATATGGTATCCACTGCCTGTCGTAAGAGACGGCTAAAAGAGCCACCCACGGGCTCTCAACTTGAGAGTAGACATGGTATCCACTGCCTGTCATGAGAGACGGCTAAAAGAGCCACTCATGGGCTCTCAACTTGAGAGTAGACATGGTATCCCCTGCCTGTAGTTAGAGACGGCTAAAAGAGCCACCCATGGGCTCTCAACTTGAGAGTAGACATGGTATCCCCTACCTGTCGTAAGAGACTAATAAAAGAGCCACCCATGGGCTCTCAACTTGAACGTAGACATGGTATCCCCTGCCTGTCGTAAGAGACGGCTAAAAGAGCCACTCACGGGCTCTCAACTTGAGAGTAGACATGGTATCCACTGCCTGTCGTGAGAGGCGGCTAAAAGAGCCACCCATGGGCTCACAACTTAAATGTACACATGGTATCCCCTGCCTGTCGTAAGAGACGGCTAAAAGAGCCACTCACGGGCTCTCAACTTGAGAGTAGACATGGTATCCACTGCCTGTCGTGAGAGACGGCAAAAAGAGACACCCATGGACTGTCAACTTGAGAGTAGACATGGTATCCCCTGCCTGTCGTAAGAGACGGCTAAAAGATCCACCCATGGGCTCTCAACTTGAATGTACACATGGTATCCCTGCCTGTCGGAAGAGACGGCTAAAAGAGCCACCCATGGGCTCTCAACTTGAGAGTAGACATGGTAACACCTGCCTGTCGTAAGAGACGGCTAAAAGGACCACTCACGGGCTCTCAACTTGAGAGTAGACATGGTATCCCCTGGCCGTCGTAAGAGACGGCTAAAAGAGCCACTCACGGGCTCTCAACTTGAGAGTAGAAATGGTATCCCCTGCCTGTCGTAAGAGACGGCTAAACGAGGCACTCACGGGCTCTCAACTTGAGAGTAGACATGGTATCCCCTGGCCGTCGTAAGAGACGGCTAAAAGAGCCACTCACGGGCTCTCAACTTGAGAGTAGACATGGTATCCACTGCCTGTCGTGAGAGACGGCTAAACGAGCCACCCACGGGCTCTCAACTCGAATGTACACATGGTATCCCCTGCCTGTAGTGAGAGACGGCTAAAAGAGCCACCCATGGGCTCTCAACTTGAGAGTAGACATGGTATCCACTGCCTGTCGTAAGAGACGGCTAAAAGAGCCACTCACGGGCTCTCAACTTGAGAGTAGACATGGTATCCCCTGCCTGTCGTAAGAGACGGCTAAACGAGCCACCCATGGGCTCTCAACTTGAGAGTAGACATGTTATCCCCTGCCTGTCGTAAGAGACGGCTAAAAGAGCCACTCACGGGCTCTCAACTTGAGAGTAGACATGGTATCCCCTGGCCGTCGTGAGGGGCGGATAAAAGAGCCACCCATGGGCTCTCAACTTGAGAGTAGACATGGTATCCCCTGCCTGTCGTAAGAGACGGCTAAGAGAGCCACCCATGAGCTCTCAACTTGATAGTAGACATGGTATTCCCTGCCTGTCGTAACAGAAGGCTAAAAGAGCCACCCATGACCTCTCAACATGAGAGTAGACATGGTATTCCCTGCCTGTCTTAAGAGAAGGCTAAAAGAGCCACCCATGGGCTCTCAACTTGAGAGTAGACATGGTATCCCCTGCCTGTCGTAAGAGATGGCTAAAAGAGCCACCAACGGGCTCTCAACTTGAGAGTAGACATGGTATCCCCTGACTGTCGCAAGAGGCGGCTAGAAGAGCCACCCATGTGCTCTCAAGTTGAGAGTAGACATGGTATCCCCTGCCTGTCGTTACAGACGGCTAAAAGAGCCACCCATGGGATCTCAACTTGAGAGTAGACATGGTATCCCCTGCCTGTCGTAAGAGACGGCTAAAAGAGCCACCCACGGGCTCTCAACTTGAGAGTAGACATGGTATCCACTGCCTGTCATGAGAGGCGGCTAAAAGAGCCACCCATGGGCTCTCAACTTGAGAGTAGACATGGTATCCCCTGCATGTCATGAGAGGCGGCTAAAAGAGCCACCCATGGGCTCTCATCTTGAGAGTAGACATGGTATCCCCTGCCTGTCGTAAGAGATGGCTAAAAGAGCCACCCATGGACTGTCAACTTGAGAGTAGACATGGTATCCCCTGCCTGTCGTAAGAGACGGCTAAAAGATCCACCCATGGGCTCTCAACTTGAATGTACACATGGTATCCCTGCCTGTAGTAAGAGACGGCTAAAACAGCCACCCATGGGCTCTCAACTTGATCGTAGACATGGTATCCCCTGCCTGTCTTAAGAGGCGGCTAAAAGAGCCACCCACGGGCTCTCAACTTGAGAGTAGACAGGGTATCCCCTGCCTGTCATGAGAGGCGGCTAAAAGAGCCACCCATGGGCTCTCAACTTGAGAGTAGACAAGGTATCCACTGCCTGTCATGAGAGGCGGCTAAAAGAGCCACCCATGGGCTCTCAACTTGAGAGTAGACAAGGTATCCCCTGCCTGTCATGAGAGGCGGCTAAAAGAGCCACCCATGGGCTCTCAACTTGAGAGTAGACTTGGTATCCACTGCCTGTCGTGAGAGGCGGCTAAAAGAGCCACCCATGGGCTCTCAACTTGAGAGTAGACAAGGTATCCACTGCCTGTAGTAAGAGACGACTAAAAGAGCCACCCATGGGCTCTCAACTTGGGAGTAGACATGGTATCCCCTGCCTGTCGTGAGATTCGGCTAAAAGAGCCACCCATGGGCTCTCAACTTGAGAGTAGACATGGTATCCCCTGCCTGTCGTAAGAGACGGCTAAAAGAGCCACCCTTGGGCTCTCTTTTTGAGAGTAGACATGGTATCCCCTGCCTGTCATGAGAGGCGGCTAAAAGAGCCACCCATGGGCTCTCAACTTGAGAGTAGACAAGGTATCCCCTGCCTGTCATGAGAGGCGGCTAAAAGAGCCACCCATGGGCTCTCAACTTGAGAGTAGACTTGGTATCCACTGCCTGTCGTGGGAGGCGGCTAAAAGAGCCACCCATGGGCTCTCAACTTGAGAGTAGACAAGGTATCCACTGCCTGTAGTAAGAGACGACTAAAAGAGCCACCCATGGGCTCTCAACTTGGGAGTAGACATGGTATCCCCTGCCTGTCGTGAGATTCGGCTAAAAGAGCCACCCATGGGCTCTCAACTTGAGAGTAGACATGGTATCCCCTGCCTGTCGTAAGAGACGGCTAAAAGAGCCACCCTTGGGCTCTCAACTTGAGAGTAGACATGGTATCCCCTGCCTGTCGTAAGAGACGGCTAAAAGAGCCACCCTTGGGCTCTCAACTTGAATGTAAACATGGTATCCCCTGCCTGTCGTAAGAGACGGCTAAAAGAGCCACCCATGGGCTCTCAAATTGAACGTAGACATGGTACCCCCTGCCTGTCCTAAGAGACGGCTAAAAGAGCCACCCTTGGGCTCTCAACTTGAATGTAAACATGGTATCCCCGCCTGTCGTAAGAGACTGCTAAAAGAGCCACCCATGGGCTCTCAACCTGAGAGTAGACAAGGTATCCCCTGCCTGTCGTAAGAGACGGCTAAGAGAGCCACCCATGGGCTCTCAACTTGAGAGTAGACAAGGTATCCCCTGCCTGTCGTAAGAGACGGCTAAGAGAGACACCCATGGGCTCTCAACTTGAGAGTAGACATGGTATCCACTGCCTGTCGTGAGAGACGGCTAAACGAGCCACCCACGGGCTCTCAACTTGAATGTACACATGGTATCCCCTGCCTGTAGTGAGAGACGGCTAAAAGAGCCACCCATGGGCTCTCAACTTGAGAGTAGACATGGTATCCACTGCCTGTCGTAAGAGACGGCTAAAAGAGCCACTCACGGGCTCTCAACTTGAGAGTAGACATGGTATCCCCTGCCTGTCGTAAGAGACGGCTAAACGAGCCACCCATGGGCTCTCAACTTGAGAGTAGACATGGTATCCCCTGCCTGTCGTAAGAGACGGCTAAAAGAGCCACTCACGGGCTCTCAACTTGAGAGTAGACATGGTATCTCCTGGCCGTCGTGAGGGGCGGCTAAAAGAGCCACCCATGGGCTCTCAACTTGAGAGTAGACATGGTATCCCCTGCCTGTCGTAAGAGACGGCTAAAAGAGCCACTCACGGGCTCTCAACTTGAGAGTAGACATGGTATCTCCTGGCCGTCGTGAGGGGCGGCTAAAAGAGCCACCCCTGGGCTCTCAACTTGAGAGTAGACATGGTATCCCTTGCCTGTCGTAAGAGACGGCTAAAATAGCCACCCATGGGCTCTCAACTTGAGAGTAGACATGGTATCCACTGCCTGTCGTGAGAGGCGGCTAAAAGAGCCACCCATGGGCTCTCAACTTGAGAGTAGACATGGTATCCACTGCCTGTCGTGAGGGGCGGCTAAAAGAGCCACCCATGGGCTCTCAACTTGAGAGTAGACATGGTATCCCCTGCCTGTCGCAAGAGGCGGCTAAAAGAGCCACCCACGGGCTCTCAACTTGAGAGTAGACATGGTATCCCCTGCCTGTCGCAAGAGGCGGCTAAAAGAGCCACCCATGGGCTCTCAACTTGAGAGTAGACATGGTATCCACTGCCTGTCGTGAGAGGCGGCTAAAAGAGCCACCCATGGGCTCTCAACTTGAGAGTAGACATGGTATCCACTGCCTGTCGTGAGGGGCGGCTAAAAGAGCCACCCATGGGCTCTCAACTTGAGAGTAGACATGGTATCCCCTGCCTGTCGTGAGATTCGGCTAAAAGAGCCACCCATGGGCTCTCAACTTGAGAGTAGACATGGTATCCCCTGCCTGTCGTGAGAGGCGGCTAAAAGAGCCACCCATGGGCTCTCAACTTGAGAGTAGACATGGTATCCCCTGCCTGTCGCAAGAGGCGGCTAAAAGAGCCACTCACGGGCTCTCAACTTGAGAGTAGACATGGTATCTCCTGGCCGTCGTGAGGGGCGGCTAAAAGAGCCACCCATGGGCTCTCAACTTGAGAGTAGACATGGTATCCACTGCCTGTCGTGAGAGGCCGCTAAAAGAGCCACCCATGGGCTCTCAACTTGAGAGTAGACATGGTATCCACTGCCTGTCGTGAGGGGCGGCTAAAAGAGCCACCCATGGGCTCTCAACTTGAGAGTAGACATGGTATCCCCTGCCTGTCGTGAGATTCGGCTAAAAGAGCCACCCATGGGCTCTCAACTTGAGAGTAGACATGGTATCCCCTGCCTGTCGCAAGAGGCGGCTAAAAGAGCCACCCACGGGCTCTCAACTTGAGAGTAGACATGGTATCCCCTGCCTGTCGCAAGAGGCGGCTAAAAGAGCCACCCATGGGCTCTCAACTTGAGAGTAGACATGGTATCCACTGCCTGTCGTGAGAGGCGGCTAAAAGAGCCACCCATGGGCTCTCAACTTGAGAGTAGACATGGTATCCACTGCCTGTCGTGAGAGGCGGCTACAAGAGCCACCCATGGGCTCTCAACTTGAGAGTAGACATGGTATCCCCTGCCTGTCGCAAGAGAAGACTAAAAGAGCCACCCATGAGCTCTCAACTTGAGAGTAGACATGGTATTCCCTGCCTGTCGTAAGAGAAGACTAAAAGAGCCACCCATGAGCTCTCAACTTGAGAGTAGACATGGGATTCCCTGCCTGTCTTAAGAGAAGGCTAAAAGAGCCACCCATGGGCTCTCAACTTGAGAGTAGACATGGTATCCCCTGCCTGTCGTAAGAGATGGCTAAAAGAGCCACCCACGGGCTCTCAACTTGAGAGTAGACATGGTATCCCCTGACTGTCGCAAGAGGCGGCTAAGAGAGCCACCCATGGGCTCTCAACTTGAGAGTAGACAAGGTATCCCTTGCCTGTCGTAAGAGACGGCTAAGAGAGCCACCCATGGGCTCTCAATCTGAGAGTACACCTGGTATCCCTGCCTGTCGTAAGAGGTTACTAAAAGGGGTATATATAGGCTAATAACTTGAGAGCACACATGGTATCGCCTGCCAGACATTGCGCTCAATGTACTGAGACTGTGAAATTTTAAATCATATCATATATTATAAATATCTGTACAGTATGGAACCGGTGCTATATGAAGATCCTTGGAATATTTCGCTGACACACGTCCGTGTCAATGTATAGTATTATCACGCATGCACTCGCAGCGAGCCTCTGCCCACTTCTCATCATCTTCGTGCTCTCTCCTCTTACACACGGACATGTCTAATCCCCTTTTATTGTTTCTATATTAGTATCAGGTAAGCTACTAAATGTGTATGCGTGTGGGTGATTACAATATCTATGTTTTTACTGTGCGGTGTGATAAAAATGTACGTCTTCTATAAGGTTTGATGATATGTATAGATGAGTGCGCGTGTGTGTGTGTGTGCATAGTTTTCAATGTGCAGTTTCTGTACGAGATAGTAGGTTCGAATCCCACTGTTGCTAGCACTGAAGATAGATTTCTGCGGTTTCGCACTTTTTATATTATCTGAGTGTCACTAGCCTGACCACACAGCCCTCCAACCAAGCCATTTCACTTAGAGTTTATTTCCAGAACGTCGATAACACGTTCGTTTAAATATTAATTGAGATATTTTGAATACTAGTAGGCGTGGTGATTATTGTTTTAAGAATGTAAAACCGCAGAAAGCTATTGTATGTGTGCTGCGGATAGATCATTCGTATCTTCTATTTGCGTAGAGTAAGGAGGACATTGCCTACCGAGCGACAGCAGCTCAGCCCCTAAAGACCTGTATCTGCCGCCTCCTCCTCCTCCTCCCGCGGGATATTTGAATTTGTAAACAAATCCAAGTGCTTTTTGACAGCCACGTGCTTTTTGACAGACAACAACGCATCGCTAACCTCAGTGCTGCCATCTTGACGGGCCTAAACCTTAGTGGTACCAACTTAACCTAACTAGCGCGGGGTAAACAAACCCACGTGCTTTTCTGACAGCTGTCATCCGCCATCTTTAAACTACAGAGCACTGTGCTGCCCTCTTTATCGCAGTAGCTGCAAATTCGTCACCTGTCATCGGTAGTGCTGCCATCTTGGCGGATCTAAACCTTAGTTGTACCAACTTAACCTAACCAGCGCGAGATTTGAATCGGTAAACAAATCCACATGCATTTCTGACTGCTGTCATCGGGCCATCTTCAGTCTATAGAGCACAGTGCTCCCCTCTTTAGCTACTTACCTTTGAAATGTGGTGGCGGATAATTCGAAAAATGCTTTTTGACAGCAGCCATCTTTGAGCACCGTGCTGCCCTCTTTAGCTAGATACCTTTGAAATGTTGTAGCAGACAATTGCACGTGACAGCGGCCATCTTTGAGCACAGTGCTGCCCTCTTTGTGGTGGCGGCAAATTCCACGTACTCTTGTTTGGAACCAAACTCACGTGCTTTTTTCTGACAGCTGTCATCCGCCATCTTGCATCGCAAACCTCAGTGCTGCACTCTTTAGTTGAAATGTGATAGCCGATAATTTGAAAAAATTATTGTTTGACAAGCAGCCATCTTTAAACTACAGAACACCGTGCTGCTATCTTTATCGTAGTAGCGAGCAATTTAAAATCTGGATGCTTTTTTCTAACAGCTGTCATCCGCCATCTTTCATCTAGAGAGCACCGTGCTGCCCTCTTTGTAGTGGTAGTAAATTCCGCGTGCTTTACAAACCCACGTGCTTTTCTGAAGCTGCCATCCGCCATCTCTAATCAAGAGAGCGCAGTGCCGCACTCTATGTAGTAGCGGATAATTTGAAAAATTCTTTTTGACGAACAGCCATCTTTATTCAACATAATTACCGCTATCTTACATCGCTTACCTCGGTGCTGCACTCTTTAGTTGAAATGTGGTGGCGGTAAATTCCAATAAGTTTAATCATACATCGGGGGAGCTAGAGTAAGCAAGTGCTGCAGTGATGACGTCATTGTGCATGTTTAGACTTTTCCGTTTTTCTTAACAGTAAGTGGTGTAAAGCAATGCAATAAGTACAACATTTTTGAATGCGATCAAATATTTATTTACAAATGTACTACAACAGTGTTCGCTTTCGCTGCTGACAAGTTTGGTATGCTTCTTAACAACGTATGCTTTTGAAATGCCTCCTGCAACATTCAAATTAAACAAAACATTTAGAAATATATTATACTAAGTATGTTATGCTTTACAGAGAAGATCATATACTTCATACCTTGTTGTTATTCCTTTTCGGAATCATCATCATCATGAGGTACTAGAGAAAGTTCATTTATACACTGTGTACAGTGTTTAATCCTCGGATTTGGTCCATCCCAATCATCATCACCATTTTCTCCTCGATGCTTGTAATGTCGTTGACAAGTTCTGCATAAAGCTACTTCGAACGACTTCTTACTGTGTAGAGGAAGGATGTCCCAAAAATTATGTACGTAAGAGGCAGCGTACGTATATAAAAATCCTGGTGGTAAGTATTGAATATGATGTTTCGGCATCGACGATCTATGTTTATAGAACATCTTAATAGCCTCACTCACTCGTGTTGCGTATGTTGCGTATGAGCATGCAAACAGCATGCACATTTGCAGTTTTGTTCCATAGCGTACGATGTCGAAGCACACACTAATGAAAATGACTAAGATCTATTCTTATTTATAGTCTCGTAACAATATTCGTTAGCGGATGCTAGGTAACATCACTCATATGAATAATAAGACAATAGGCTGCTGTGTTAGCGGAATGTTTTCAGATGTTTCAAATTCTAAACGAATATCAACTGGAGATTCTTTTATAGATTCTTCATGATAAGAGCAGTCTATAACAACAATTGGTGCTTTATTTTTAAATTCTTGAGGTGTAAATAGCGGACGATCTTCTTTCTGATAATATGATGATTGAAATTTACAAAACATGTCATAGAGCATCCCAAACATATTTTTCTCAAAGTTAATATCTATGTTTTCGTAGGGATACGTAATTCCGTTGAGATATAGTCTAACGTGTCTTAATTTACAGTGATCAAACAGTGAGCTATCTTTTTCGTGATTGAATTTACGATTAGTTTGAAATCCAAAAATAATGTACAAGGGCTTCTCAGTAAAACGTGATGTTTTAACAGCCCAGCTATGCTTGTTTGTAGGTGGTAACACAGGATATTCATGCAGCTCCCAACTTCTAAAACGTATAGGTAATGGTGTATCATTTTCTACAATCTTGAGCAATCGAAGTTTTTCACGATCAGATAAGGTTACATGTGGAATCCTCCACAGTATACGATGCAGTGTTATTTTCGATTCTACTGGTGTTTCTACTGCTTTAAGAGAATTGTAATCACTTCGATCACGGATTAGAATAAGCTCTTGTTTTGCGTTGATTATAATACGTGTAAAGTCTTCTGCGAATCCAAAAATATGTTTCAGTGATAACATACCCGTAAAAGTACCATCCTCATTGATCATCCAGTTGTTAGTAGCTTTTGGACACCATCCAGCCATCCGCAAAAGATTACTTTCTTCATCACAGAAAGAAGGGTAGAGTTTCATTGCATTTGTAATACCAACATTCTTCGTTCGATCTATTTCAACATTTTTTACTTCATATCGCGCTTCAGAAAAGAGAAAAGCTAGAGCATGGTTGTTTAGTTGTGAAGTGCTTGGTCCACTTCCATCAGACTTTTCTAGTCGTCCTTCAATATAGAGGTAGCTTTCGTGTGGTAACGTGTATACATCTTGCTGAATAATAATAAAATGAATTTCATCATTGTTATTTAATCCAAACGTAAAAGGTTGATAGGAATGAAGCACACTTCGTACTACACCTTCACGACTTTCTACTGTATTCGTAATGTCTAGCATTTCTTCCATTCTGTTGTACTAGTGTATATCCTAAATCTTGGAGTATCTGCTTATGGGTATCTGTTAACTCGATGAGTCTCTGCACACATGTAGTATGTCTTCGGAATGTTCACCGTGTTTTATAGATGGTTTTCATACTGGTTTAAGATGTAGTTTGTAAGCTACGTACGCGTGCTGATCTAAATGAATAAGCTGATTATGTTTATTTACAAGTCTAAGAATAATGTTGCTAATGTGTTTTACAGACACAGGATGATAAAGAAATACTGCTGGTTTCTCACAAATAGTATATCCACGTTCCTCTGTAACAATAAAGTCGTGCAGGACGTGCGAAGGTTGTAGATTACTATTCAAGTCTGTAATAATATTACAAGTAATGTTCACATTATAATCATCGAAGAGTTTTATAGGTTGATCAGACTCGTAACGTACGTTCGGTAGGAGCTCCCTCGATGAAAATCCAAGCAGTGGTCCAATCGAATCAGGTTGTGATTTGAAGTCAATCTTAAATGATGATTAAATAACACATTTATGTGTAATGTTGCTTATACTGATCAATTAACGTACTTTCAATATAGTTGTGAATATCGTCTACTGTATAACTACCTGAGGGTAGTGTTAGCACATACTCATCGTAATAGAACTTGTTTACGCTATCACGCACATTATAGATTTTATTGTAGCTTTCAAACGATACTAGTCCAAGACTATGCGGCTGATAACCAAGTTCGATTGGTGGATTAAAATAGACGGATGTTTCAGGTCCTTCTCCACGTACAGCAAACGTTCTTTCACTGTTCGTCATCACGTAGACACTAATGCACTTTCTCTACTGTCTGGGTTTGATATAAGAACATAAGACATAATCGTCCGCACATGCGTGTATTATAGTTTTGCACACGGTTTTTATTGTAAACAATGTCTGCACTGCTTCCGAAATAACGTATGAGCTCAAAAGGAGGAGGTAAGTCTCCATAGCTATCAAAATACCATACTTTAGATTTACGTTTTACATAAGCAACGTATTGAGTTCCAGGTCCACGACTGTCGTCCAAGTTAATTACGGCACTTTCACGTTCACGTGGGCGCGCTGGTAGTTGATCGCGCATATACACTCCTCAAAAATAATGAATTCCTAGTTGTTTAGCAAACGTAAAAACTTCATCATGCGTTAGAGCTCGATATGGCAGTGCATTCAGTAGACGTTTTTTGGAGAAATGTAGATACCAAGCCCTTTCTTGTATGGCGCTAGCTTCATGTTCACACCTTTGCCTCGTAACGCAATTGCCTCCATCGTCTTGTTATGACGTTCACGCTTTTCAACTGTTGTTTCGCTTCTTCTACAGCTATGACAGTTCTCGCTACAGCACTAGCACCACCTAGCAATGACCCTAAAGCTGCTAAGCCAGCAAACAGCGCAGGTAGAAATCCTCCTCGTTTTGGTACAGGAATAATTCGTGCACGTTTACTAAATATTGCTCTGCACTTTGGAGAAATTCTCGCTTTTGCTGCGCGTAACGCCTTAGTAATAGCTACACGAGGATTGTATTCACCTCGAATAGCTTTTTGTGCAGCCTTTATAACATCTTTCCATCCAACAGTTTTTACTTTCTTCTTCTTCTTCTTGTCGTTTGGATATCGTTGTTTCACCATGCTGGACACGACTTTACTAGTCAAGAGCAAATCATAAACTAGCCGTTGCCTCTTGTTTCGTTTAATATATAAGTAGTATAATTGGGTGGTTCTGCCGCCTCCTCCGCCGCCCGCGGCGCGGGAAATTTGAATTCTGGCGGGAAATTTGAATTTTGGCGGGAGATTTGAATTTTGGCGCGAGATTTGAATTTGTAAACAAAGCCACGTGCTTTTTGACAGCTGTCATCGACAACAACGCATCGCTAACCTCAGTACTGCCATCTTGACGGACCTAAACCTCACTAGTGCCAACTTAACATCACTAGCATGAGGTAAACAAAGCCACGTGCTTTTTGACAGCCACGTGCTTTTTGACAGATTTGTAAACAAAGCCACGTGTTTTTTGACAGACAACAACGCATCGCTAACCTCAGTACTGCCATCTTGACGGGCCTAAACCTTAGTGGTACCAACTTAACCTAACTAGAATGAGGTAAACAAAGCCACGTGCTTTTTGACAGCCACGTGCAGCTGTCATCCGCCATCTTTAATCCAGAGAGCACAGTGCTGCCCTCTTTAGCTACTTACCTTTGACAGCTGTCATCCGCCATCTTTAAGCAGTGCTGCCCTCTATGTGGTGGCGGCAAATTCTAAATGCTTTACAAACCTATGCCCTTTTTTGACAGCTGTCATCCTCCATCTTTGAGCACTGTGCTGCCCTCTTTCGTCACCTGTCATCGGCAGTGCTGCCATCTTGACGGGTCTAAACCTTAGTGCTACCAACTTAACCTCACTAGCGCGAGGTAAACAAAGCCACGTGCTTTTTTGACAGCTGTCATCCGCCATCTTTAAACCACAGAGCACTGTGCTGCCCTCTTTAGATCCACCATCTTTGAGCATCGTGCTGCCCACTTTAGCTACTTACCTTTGAAATGTGGTACGTCATCCGCCATCTTGCAACCGAAACCTCAGTGCTGCCTGGTGACGGCAAATTCCACGTGCTCTTGTTTGGAAACAAAGCCACGTGCAGCTGTCATCCGCCATCTTGCATCACAAACCTCAGTGCTACACTCTATGTGGTGGTGGCAAATTCTAAATGCTTTACAAACCTATGTGCTTTTTTGACAGCTATCATCCGCCATCTTTAATCACCGTGTTGCCCGGTGGCGGTAAATTCCACATGCTTTACAAACCCATGTGCTTTTCTGACAGCTGTCATCCGCCATCTTTAATCACCGTGCTGCCGGGTGGCGGCAAATTCCACGTGCTCTTGTTTGGAAACAAAGCTTTTAATCCAGAGAGAACAGTGCTGCCCCGGTGGCGGCAAATTCCACGTACTTTACAAAGCTATGTGCTTTTTTGACAAACAATTCTGCTCTCGAGATACTTACCGAACTAGACGATACTATACTTACGAATCTGCTCATCACCTTTCTTCTATGGGTAATAAACAAAAACTCTATCTTGCAAATAAGGAGGGGGAGGAAGGTAATACCTAACCTAAAATAAAAGAATATGCCAATTCTACATTATTTATTTACATCTTGTATGTACAAGTTTTATCTCGAATCATTTTACCCTAGTGATGTTTGCGTACTTCTCGATGCAATTCTTGAATGTACAAGTTTAAACTTGCTGTACTACGCTCCCAGCGTACCTCTGTGATGTAAGACAGCGTAACGTAAGTACACACCTCTAGCATAATGTTTATGTAAAGTAGTACCTATCAATACTACTATGCCCCCAGGCTAGCGTGTTGGTAGAATTTGGGATGACAAACCGTTTACAATCATCGCTATTAAGGGCTACATTACTAATTAAATGTGTGTACAACTGGTGCTTCTTGCTTCTAATGACAGACATTTGCTTATGCAAAACAGGCGGATTACTTTTAATGCAATTGTTATAGTTTTCAAAACTTAGCTGATTCTGAACGACATTTTAACCCCCTTCAATCTCTTTATTTGTAATTCATTTAAGAGTTTTATGCAATATGACTTGGATTTAGTACCTACAAATGAATCGATAATATTCCCAGCACATTCATCTTTCATTTTACCTAGAACCTTTTTGTTCACTAGCGGTAGATGATATTGATTATCTGCAGGATAGTTACTTGTATCAAACCTACCCAAGTCAGGCTTTATATCATTGTAATAGTCATCAGTTTTGATTTGATAAATAAACGAATCGGTATCTGTGTAGAGCAATTGCGCATTATGCGCGTACTTCTTCATCATATAATCGTAATGGAATTCATACATGAGTGTTTTAGCCAATTCAAGTACTGCAAGGCCGACGTAGGTAGGTTTGTCATACTTAACCTTAACACGATTCATCTGTATAATAACTAAATTCTCATGTATGATGGTGCAGCTGTGGAAATTTGGTTTACTTATTAAATAGTTAGCACCATACCTTTTCTTAATATTATCCCAGTTTGTAATCAATTTTACATCAACGCGTTTGTCAACATTTTCCATAGTCTTACCAAACACACTGTTATTCATGAGCTTGTAGAAATCTTTTTCAAACTCGTTAACCGCATTCGTTCTTAAATTATTGTTCAGATCGATATATGGTTTTAGCCACGGTGACTGATTAAATTCTAGTACGCGATGAATTTTGGATAACTTCAAACCATTCTGCAAACACTGTTTTAAATTTCGGTAATGAATGATATACTTAGATTTATCGCACAAATTAGCAATGAGCATTTTCGTCGTTGATGCAATGTACGGGGGCTTCATATTTTCAGGGCAGAACGGTAGGTCATTATGAGAAGTGTGTAACTCTTTAGGATACTGTAAGTCAACTTCGAGGAAATAGCCTTTATCAGCTTCATCACCTAGAGCGTGTAGCTGTAAAGCATCAATTTCGCACTGCGTCAGCCAGCGGAAACCAATCACCGGTAGATGCTGACTCATCGCCCACCCAGACTGATTATTAGCATCGAGGTAAACGATATACCGAGATTCCTGACTAGATTCGAAACTCGGCATGTACTTATTATTCGCCTTCGAATACCGCCCGCTGCACTGACTCAGACCACCTCGAATTGATGATTTTATAAAGTGCACCATATCGATATCAGTCAGCAGTTCCAAATTCACATGCGTGTGTTTTAACATAGCATCCCAACTTAACCCAAGTGCAGTAAAATACTGACATGGGTCAAGGCTGTAGGTGTTCATGCAAACACAGCGAAAATTTTCAAAAACATCAGCTAACAAAAGTACATCTCTCTTTAAATATAAATCGGAGTATTCACCCAGCGTTTGAATGTGGAACTGCTCCCAGATATGTTGTGCATGTAAATAGTCATCATCACTAATATCTGCTGAATTCAGCGAGCTGTAAGCAGTAAGCGGTCTAAGCAGTCGAGATATTCGTAACAAAAAACACCCTTACGCCGAAGTAAATTAAACTGCGCTTCTTCGGGAAAAACGCGTCGAATTTCCGTAAATTGTTCAGGCTGTAAATGACTAGAAAGTTTATGGAGGCTACTCGCCATAAAGCGAAACGAGTCAAGGAATCTCAGTTTTGTAGAATGCTCAGCATCTACTTTTACAGACTTTGCAAACGCAATGTACCGCTCTTTATTCTGAGGGATTATATCTACTTTTTCATCTGAAGCTCCAAATTGTGAAATGATGAAATGAGAGTCGTAACCAGATAAGTTATGAAAAATTACAGGGATAAATTTAGGAACTCTATACTTAAGATTACAGCTATAATGAGCGGCACATCTATAGAAACCAGTTAAATGATCATGATCAAAAACTTTAGGGTCATTTTCGGAAAATTCCCCATCACAAATGCTACACTTTGTAGCACGTTCATGATCATTTAACTGAATTTCGGTGAGTGGCTTCATAGGAATATTACTATTCAGAATACGACCGAGACGAACTGCATCACTTTCAAGTCTTTCTAAAAATACTTTAGCAGCATCATGTCCTCGATACAGCTCTAACTTGTTAAGCGTACTATCGTAACTACACTTGATGAAATACGCGAAGCTATACGGGATATGCATGTGCGTAGTATTAGTGAAAGAGTTGTCAGGATTAGGTGAGCACGTGTTGCATGGCGTGAGGATGGCTTCAAAGTCTGCATAAATCACGAACGGTACCCACATCTGCTTGTGAAAATTTGTAAATTTTAAAACATTATTGCCTGTAGTAGGTATCTCTGTACGTACATGATTGCAGTCATTCTTGGAATGCTTCGTTAACTGATCTTCAGTTCTAAAATACTGCAAGCATCCATCACATAGCCACTTTTTACACTCATGTTTTGACAACTGACTGCCAACAAGTCTACTCAGATTTTTAATCCAGCAAAAGTGGCTATTTTCACTGTTTTCAATATAGAGTAAATTAACATGAGTACTCTTCTTATGACATGTATAATACAGAGGACCTACTACAGACTTTTTCTCTACACCATACACATTAATACTAATGTTATTTAGTTCCTCAAAGCGCTTAATATCCTTTATCTGCACAGGAAATTCTATACTATCGAAATTTAGCTGCGTTGAATAGTGTGGATAGGATGATGTTCTATACGCTACATTCGATTTAGCAGGATTTAAAGCTGACATCTCCGCCCATGCAAAATATGCTTCGTCATTGTTTTGGATGTTTACAACAGCTTTTCTTTGCTGAATCCATGTCGGCAGCTCAATGTGCGAAGATCCACGCATAGGATTGTACTTATTGATGTTAACTTCTAGATACATTATTTCAACTAAAGCCCACCCTGATTCCTTTTCCTGAAATTCCTCGCTCTTAGTTGAAATA